>NW_027150563.1:1200000-1595000 GCF_001643675.1 Monocercomonoides exilis | reverse complement strand
CCCTAACCTAACCCTAACCCTAACCCTAACCCTAACCCTAACCCTAACCCTAACCCTAACCTAACCTAACCCTAACCCTAACCCTAACCCTAACCCTAACCCTAACCCTAACCCTAACCCTAACCCTAACCCTAACCCTAACCTAACCCTAACCCTAACCCTAACCCCTAACCCTAACCTAACCTAACCCTAACCCTAACCCTAACCCTAACCCTAAACCCTAACCCTAACCCTAACCCTAACCCTAACCCTAACCCTAACCCTAACCTAACCCTAACCCTAACCCTAACCTAACCCTAACCCTAACCCTAACCTAACCCTAACCCTAACCCTAACCCTAACCCTAACCCTAACCCTAACCCTAACCTAGTTTGAACCCTAACCCTAACCTAACCTAACCTAACCTAACCTAACCCTAACCCTAACCTAACCCTAACCTAACCTAGATTGATAAATCTTCCTTTTCATTAAAACTTCATTCATTTGGATAAATGAAAACAAACAGGTTGACTCTTCAAACAAGAATTCGAAAGATATCATGAAAGTTAATTAAGATCGATGAAAATAAATATGATTGAGCACATGCAAACGAGAACATACAAACAATTAACAATCACACAGGTTGATATTCAAGCTATGTTGAACAACATTTATGGAAAATATCAATAACTTGACAAATAACAACACTTTGTGATATTAAAATGAAGTCAAATGGGTTCAAATCACGAAATATTGTTTAAGAAAGTTAAGAGGGACTAATGGGAGATCAACATTTTGTCATATGGACGACCTAACCCTAACCTAACCTAACCCTAACCCTGCCACAACCGCTCGATAGAAAAAATTTAGATTCGAGTATGTTTATAAGGGGCCCACGTCCTTGCCACCTGCCAATTATCAAAGGAATCTGAGACCCCATATTTTTCGGTCGTTGATCTAAGATCACCACTTTTTCAGTCAAAATCTTCATATGACATTTTCTCACTAACCAGACCAATCTGGCCCGAGAAAAAAATTCAGCTGACTATTCGCGAATTATCCGAACTTTTGGTGAAATATCATCTTCCAATAAAAATTTTCACAAAAATCGATATTTTCAACTTTTTTCTCATTGACCTGACATATGACTTGGCTAATGAAAAAAATCAATTTTTTCAAAATTTTCGAATTTTTGACACTGACTTCAAAAATTCACAAATTACATGTAGTACACGCTGGTAAAGTCTCAGGTCTCGCAAAATTTTTTTCATCGAGATACAATTTTTTTTTGATCCAAAAAAATGACCGAAAATTTTCTCATAAAATTTTCATGAAAAATGAAAAGTCCATATTGTTCGATAAAAAGTGAATAGAATGATGAATCATCCATATTACAATCGATCTCACCACAAAAAACTGGATCTGAATCGAAAAAAAATTGAAAAAAATAAAAAATTCGAAATGACCAGAAATGACTGGACAAAAAAACAAACATTTTTTTCCAACTACTTTAGTCAAAAATTTTCAATATCAACACACATTTTTTTGTTGAATAACTCTTAATATAATCTACATTTCTGAAACACTTTGATTCAATCATCGTGAAATTTTCAAACAAAATATTTATTTCTATGAAAGTTGTCCCTTTGTTTTGAATGTATTGTCTAGGTTAATATATATATGAAAATCGTCTAGACTAAACGAACGAAAAGCTTAACCCTAACCTAGTTTGATGGAAGCGGTGGTGGTAATTCAGCAGTTTCTAATATGCCTTCTGCAAATTCTTGTAATATCTTCTCAGCCTAATTCGTTGTCTTCTTTAATTTCATCCTCATCCTCTTCTTCTTCCACTCGATCTACACATTTCACCATTCCATCTCCTATTCTCCACCTCTTCCTCCATTCCTTTCTCCAAACATCCTCTTCCTTCAACTCATCACTCATCACCACATTTGTTCCTCCTCGCGCTTTTTCTATTCTCCTCATCATTCTCTTTGGATCAGGCTGCAACCTTTCCTTTTTCTGTCTCAACCCTTTCTCTTCCCTTTCATTTGAGAGGCTTTTCGAAGCAATTGTTCCAACTCTGTTGATGACATAATAAACACCGTTTTTTGTGACTTATCCAAACAAACAATCTATTTTTTGATTCACAAGTACTTCTAAGAAATGAGAACACCTTTTCTAATTCTTCTTGTTTTTCTTCAAGTTCGGCAACAGAATTTGAAAGAACCTCGACTTCCTCAGACTCTTCTTCTTTTGTGCAAAGCGTCAACAGCAGGTTATCAACTTCTTCCCTTCTCACAAAGAAGCAAGTGTTTTCTCTTTCTGAGCAGCTTTTGAGAACATTTATTTCTCAATGTTCTTCGCTTTGAATTAACAACACAATTTCAAAGTGAAAAGAAAAGTTTTATCATAAGTTCTGACGAGTTTTATCACTTCAAATCGTAAAATGTTGCTGTTGTACCGTCTGCGCTCAATTCCTTGTCACTCATCCTCATCTTTAAATAAATACAAAAGCTAAACTCGGATTCCGGCAATATCGTGCCTGCTCACATCAAAGCTGTGTTAGAACTTGCATTTAGGACGAACGTGTTGAATGCAACAGACATCTCGTTTTTCTCGTTGCTTTTGTTTGCTCTTTTTTTTCTGGGGTAACCACATGAGAGAATAATGGAAAGGGATTCAAAGTTGCTGCACAGGTGAGTAACATGCCTTGAATTGGAGAGAGAGGGATGTGAAAACAAAGTGGAAGAAGGAGAAGACAAAGAAGATGTTGAAGAAATGTGAAATGGAGCATGAGATCATTGATATTGGAATGGCATTTTGCATATGATGAGCAGACCAGTTATTGTGAGTTAGAATGATATTCAACAGTAAGTTAAAAGAAGAGTGAACAAATTCGTAAATGATGCATCTTCCTCATCCAATCACAGTGCATCTCTTTCTTCCTCTTAACAATGTTCGTCTTTGATGGAACAGAAGTTTTCGTGGAAGCTCATTCCAAAGAGAAGAGCGATGCAAGTCGACACCAATGACTCGTTCATTGAATCATTCGCATCCAGCCGGATTGAGCTGAACAGACAAAGCTTCAATTTAGCTCACCGGGAAGAGAATGAGACAGACAAGGAGAATAGTTCGGTGGTTGATTCTGATTTCAATCTGAATCCACAACAAGAAAATGCTTATATCGACAGGTTTTCAACTAACATCTCATCTTTTAATGATTCAGATATAGCGAGGTTGATTGATGGAAGCGAGAAAAGAGGTGTTTTTGGAATATTGTGGAGTTCTACTTAAAGAGAAGCTGAATAATCTGATGATAACGATGATGTTGACGATAATGAAGAAAGCAATGAAGCAAACTAAAGGAAAGCAGGAAAATGCAAATGGAATTCGCTTTTTAAGAAGTCTTTTCAAGGCGGGCATTTCCATTCTTTTGTTGATGCTGTCACAAATCTGCTGTTTCTTCCATGTGATCATTTGACTCTCAACTCAAACAGCCTGAATGCAAGTAATTCGTGCATGCTATCTGCAGAAAAAGCACAGAAGGTGCAGATGAAGAACAGCAGGGAGTTTATTAAAGAGATAAAAACTGAAATAGATTGACGAAGGGTCAAGACGTATTGTGGATATTATGATGATCGTGAGCAGTCACCCGATGAAGATGTGTTTGAAGTGGAAGCAGAAGACGACGAATGGGATGAAAGTGATGGCAAATCTTCGAAATGTCTGAAGATAAGAGCCTGCAAAGAGCTCGGACTGTTTTGAGCCGGAACGAGTTTTCAATCAGAAACAACATTAAACCAAATGGAGATCTTATTGTTGAGGCAGCCAATGTCAAAAACATGAAAAAGATTTAGCAGCATTTGAATTCCAGCAAGAAGATCGTGTGCAAAATGAGACTGACAACAAGAAGGCTTTATGGAGATGATGTTTTATCTTCTGCAACAAAAAACCAAAAGATTGAAGTATGCGATGATATTGATTCAGATGCTCAACTAACATATGATTGCAACAAAGTGCATATAAACTTTCATGATAGCCTAATGTCTTTGCATCGCTCATCAAATAATATTGCCCACAGAAACGAGAATATTCGTTGTGTCGTATCAAGAGCCTCAAACGAAAAAAGTGAAGAAAAAAAGAAGAAGATAACAATGAAGATTCGTCAACATCTTCCATGTGTTCTTTTCTTTGATGTCTGAAAGCGACAATGACAAAATCTCTGCCATTTCGCTTTTGCACTCTTCTTCGTCTGCTGTTACTCACCAGATAAAATCAAACATCTCCCAGCTGATCATCAAGCACCATCGACATCTCTTCGAGCCTCTGTTCCAGGAAGTGCTGCACCGCTTTGAGACAACAGATAGATAAGAACAAAAATATAGGGTGTTCAAGAAACTTCACACTTTCAAATGGAAGCTTTTTCTCATTCCAGTTTTACTCCATCTGGAATCATGTCATCCGTGATGCTGAAGATGCGAAGATGCTGATTCCTCCGTTTGTTGAACTTTCTGTCGACGATCATCAGCCTTTCAATATCGGAACCATTCCATCTCTTGTTGCACCGCGCGGATTGAAAGTTAATCAAAATATTAGGGCAGCCAGCAGAAGCAAAGGAAGATGAACGAACAACAATAGGATGACTGCTGCCACTTCATCTGTGATTGAGACGTCTGCGCAGAACTCGTCGAACTTCCACATTTCGCCCACTCTTTCTGTCGATCGCACAGACGAGAGCTTGTCGCAGCGGAGCATTCACCAGGCAGAGTCTGCTGCGGGCACATCATTGTCTTCAGAGAGGATTGCACAAACAACAGCTTCTGTGTTCTCTTCATCCAAGTCAAATACAGAAAAGGCAAGTTTCACAAATCGCAAGGCAAAAATTACTCAGGATGGTCTGTTTTTGCTGAATGCGTTTTTGCCAAAGGAGCAGCAACTGAAAGGGTCTTCATTGGCATCTGCTCCAAAGTGCATAGCTGAATCGCTGGCGCAGCAGGAGAAGTTCCATTTGACTTCTCCTTCAAACCTCGTCTCCTCCACAACCAGCGTGGGGTTATTCAATCGCTCTCCTGTCGGTCCATCATCAGCAGGTGTTGTAGTGTCATTTCTGATGAGCCACGTGTTTGACAGATATCCTGTCTTATCATCTGATTACCTTCTGTCGCTGCTGCTTCCTCGACCTCAGGCGAACTTGGCATTCCACAGTGCTATCGATTCATTGCTCAATAGCAACAGTCACTAATTCTCTCGCTCCGTACAAAATATTATAAGATCACACTTTTGTTTATATAACATTCACGCTATCTCCTCCATCAACATCGAGCTCTCCTTCAGCCTTTCCCCTCAGATTGAAATGATCATTGGTGCAACACCTGAATTCGCAACTGTTCTGGGCTTGTCCCACAAATCAAGCAATATGCAGTACATTTCAAATACTTTAATTTCTGAGAATTATTCTGATTGTAAACTCAAGCATTAACATCACGGGAAAAGAATGATCTTCATTCAGTTGAAAAATCACACCGCAATAATATTTTCCACATTGCTTTTTTCATTTCATATTGTGTATTTTTGTGATTTATCTTCATGTCATTCAAATCTTTATTCCAGTTAGCCTCTGAAATTTTTATTGATAGACAGCAACAGCTGTGCTGTTGTTTTTATTCTCCACCACTTCACATTTCACTTCCGGCAATTGTGAGTCTTTCAATCAAAATGCAGTTTCCTCTTCATTCGATTAGTTTTTTCCAGCAAAGATTTTAATGTTGTTTTTCACAAATAATTTTTTAACAGCTATGTTCTCACTATCTTTCTACAGTTGCAGCATTATTCTCCTCTGAACATATGACTCAATGCTTTTGACACAAACGTTCGTGATGATCGAAAGAGAAACTCTCCTTGAAGATCTTCATTCACAACCACAGTACTATTGAAAAGCTAAAGTGATTTAGAAAGATATCAATAAAATCGAAAGAAAAGCCCAAAACAAATTCATTCATTTTCTTGAATCCTTCCAACTCTTTCAAGTATTATGAAACTTGCAAAACTTGGATTTTTCATGTTTAACTTTTCTTTTCTTTTCTCACCAAAAATCTCATATTTCATCAATATTTTCTACATAATAAACTACTAAATACAAAATTAAGAAAATTCTTTCCCAATGAATTTTTCTCCTTTTCGTGTCAATAGAAGAAATTCTTTTTTCTGTGTTGAAAAATATAATAAAAATTGAACATTAAAACTTTTATGAGTTGCTTTGGATTGTCCTTCACTACCTGTTCTCCTCATCAATCAAACAAAAACAGCATTGAAAAATAAAACCTCCACAACAGAAGATTTTTGTCACAAAGCTCAAAAACAAAGCCTACAAGTTTGAATATCAAAATAACTGCAAAAAATTCACACATAAAGAATCAAGCTTTTTATTAATAAAGTGCAGTTTGTTTTGGATCAGACTTTTTTCAGAAGATAACAAATTCATTCAGTATTTTTTGAATAAATGATTGTTTTGAACATATAAACATGATGTTGATGAAAAGCTATAAAAATGAATATGGATATGTGATTTATTTTCAACAGTAATTCTGGTTTTATAAGGAAAAAACAAGAAAAAGAGATGTTTTTAATCGAAAGAAACATATTCATCATTAAATAACAAAAAATCATTGAAACAGCATTCCTTAATGTTATCCAAATTCTTTATATGGATAATGAATGCTTGGAAACAGTTATTTCAATTCGAAGATTTGAATTAATTTCCACATTCACAATGGATTAAATCCATGAATGTTTTGCATATCAGAAAAGGAACAATCCATTTAAAGAGCTAATCAAAAAAATCAAAATATAATTGGATCATGATGAACTTTTTGTGTTGAGTGAAATGCAGTGATTGTTGAATGGAAGCACAAATCCTTCAATTTGTGAAAAATTAGAAAAGTATTTCATCTGGTATTGTTCGTTGTGTTGCATTGTTGAACATAACAAATGACCAATTCATTATGGTGATGAATTTATATACATTTGCAGAAACTTCATTCATTCTTTGCACTACTGATAATCCGCACAATTTCAACTGAAAGAAAAGTTTTCATTATGTTTAAAACTGAAATGACGAATATGTTTGTTTTAGATATTGTTCCGAAATACATTCTCACAAACTTGTTATCCCATGTTTTCTTAACTTTCATCAACGAGAGATCAAACAAATTATTTGCTCAAATCCAGAAAAATTATGGAACATCAATCGTTATTCTTCATCAGATAACTTGATTAATTGCTATTCAATCAAAAACTCCAAATGAAAAATGAATATGATTAACTTTGACTAGTTCAACAGTGAAATTAAGTTATATTCTTGAGTCGCTAAAGTATAAGTGCATATATCTCATCTTTTCTTTGATTTCAATCCTTCATGCAAAAGTTTTAAGAATAACATAACAAGTTTCTGTAATTGGTTTTCTTTTAATCGAAAACAACGCATTTATAAATATTTGACAAGAAACGTTTTAAAGCAGCAACAAAAGTGAATACAGAGAAAAAATTGCTGTTAATGAAGATCATAATGTTTTCAATAAATCATTTATGTCTTTTTAGAAATATTTCAATGGAAAGATCTTCGCAGAGTACTTGCAATTCATAATAGTATGAAAGTTTTATTTCAGGGAGGTAATATTTGCAACAGCAATGAATCAAGTTTATTTTGAAGTTATTTGTTTCATGGGGAAATTTAAATTGCAACATACAATTGATATCCAGTTAATGATCAGCTTGAAAGAATTTCAATAATTGGTATTGATTTCAAACACAAAAGATCTTCACAAACTATCAGTCTTTGAGAATATTTAAAAGAAAACAAGAGCCTGAACAACAATGATAACAATAACTGTTCACCAATAAGAATGAACAAATAATAACAAATCAATCATTAACAACATTCCAAAATAAACATGGGAATGGATAAAATGAGTGGTGTGCAAAATTAATGCTTCATAATTTTGCTTTCAATACTAAACAGATAAAAAAAGTCGTAAATAATAAGGTTTAAATCACAGACTATTACCATGACTTCAATATTGTCACTGGAGTTTTTTTTCAAATAAAAAGTTAATAATTCACAGTTTTCAAAGAAGTAATATTCATATTGTCAAGGCTTATTCATCCTCATCACTACACAAATCATTCAAATACTGCTCTGCGTATTGACAGAAGTCAACTGTGTTATCATCAGAACTTGAATTTCCATCTTGTTCATCTTGTTCATTTTGTTTTAAGGATAGCATTTCCTTTTTCCGTTGGGTTTTGACAATGTTCCTGATCCTGTCTCGACAAGAATTGGCTGATCTGAACGATAAAGCATTGCTCATTTCTTTGTAAGTCTTCTTTTCCAGAAACATTGCAATCAACGTTTTGTCTTCTGTTGTTGTCCATTTGATTCGTGCAGATGTGTTTGTGATGAGATTCCTTCTTCTGCTTTCTCTCACTTTTTTCCTGATCTCTTTTCCTGAAACATGCAAACGAACAGTTCCTTCTAAATATTCCTTAATTGTGTTGACATATTGAAGTCCAATTGAAACAATGTCACCCTTCTTATCTTTCAACTGTTTCAAAACAAAATCCTTTGAAGCTTGAATTCCCTTCGCTTTGACAACTTTATCAATACCATTCAATTTCAAAAATCTTTCCGCAGCAATTCTATTAAGTTTGGTTATGTGTTGGTATGGATAATGAAACTTTTTGCAAACCAATTTCAAAGTCTCAATAACAAATTTTGAGAATGTTTCAATGATTCCATCATCATTCCATTGACTTTTGCCCATCGTAATGTTATGAAAAACAGTAGGATTTGAAAGATCTGCACAAAACAACTCATCTCCTTCCAACACCTCATCTGGATAGTTTATTCGATTTGCAATTATTGTGCTCCTACTTGTTTTATCAACATAATTCACCTCCACTTGCGACCCTGGTTTCCATTTCGCAACAAATGCTGCTGTTTCAAGAACGTTTTCTTTGAGTTCAGGTTTATTTCCAATTTTCAAAAAAGCTGAACTGATAAAACCAGATCTCAAAGAGTGAAAACCAAATAATTGTGAGGGGTACCCAGCTTGGAATGATCTTTTTTGAAGCCTTGCTCTCATCGCACCCTTCCTCAATCCCCATAAAAACTGCACCCCCATCCTTCCTAAATTCCATTTGTCGTATTTTGTTAGTGATAATCCATATTCTTGAACAAGAAACTCCTCCAGCCACCAGATAACATTCAATGTGTGTTTTTCTGTGATGTTTCCTTCAACTGTTACACAATGGTCGTCATTTCTTACCCCTTTTCCACATGCTAAATTAATTGTGACCTTCACAAATGTTGATGAATTATTTACAAACACCCTCACAATATCCATTAGTCTTATTTTTGAACATGTGTGGCTTCGCGCCCCTGTGGCCAAAGCAAAAAGAAACAAAGAAGCCTCTCTTGGTTTTTCAACAAACCAATCAGGAATGCTCGAAAGTATAACATTCAAATCAGGAACAATTAGTGGTTCCTTATGTTTTGACACACATTTTGCTTTTTCATAATGCCCCTTCTCAAACATTTCATTTCGTTGAAATTGCACTTCAGACTCCGCCAAAAGAACAAGTTTTCTAACTTCTGAATTAACTAATGTTTTTGTTCTGTACCATGACAAGTAGTACAATGAAGGGATTATTGAATCTCTTATACTTTTCAATGAATAATTTAAAGCAGTCCCAATTAACTTCACAAAACCATACATGGTTTCTCCATCCACAGGCCAAGGTTCCTTTTTAAATCGTTCGCAATACAACGTGTACATTCCAAAAGCCCAAGCATGTGATTTCTTTTTCACTTCATCAACAGGAATACCCTTTTGCGTATATGGTGCAAGTGTTTCCATATCATATGTGCGCAATGCTTGACTGAAAGCAGTTGGTGTGTCATATGCATTGCGAGGAGTTGTTAATATTGGATTTGAACTTTTTGGTGTTCGATTATCAACAGGATAAAGTATTTGTCCTGAAACACCATACACATCTTCAGTTGTCAGTGCAAGTTTTGTGGACATATCAAAACTGATTTGTTCATTTATGTCTTTTGATTCCTTTGATAAATCTTCCAACTTTCGTTGAAGAAAACCACAGTTTTCCTCCGTGTCCAATATAGTTCTCCTTTTCAATTTGGGGAGTTTGTTTTTTTTAGAAGAGTCTTTTGTTTGTCTTTCAACAAATTTCTTTTTGCATTTTTTCAATTTTGCATTGTTAATAGATAAAAGTTCATCTTGAGATATAATTGAGTCTTGATCTGAGTGTTGTGAACTGTCATGTTCAGAAGAAGTGAAATTGCAAAAGTCATTATCATTGTGCATTTTCTCATCATGAATGTGTGACGTGCCTTTTGAAGGTGTGAACTCTGAATCACTTTCCTTTTCACTTGTGAGTTTCTCTTTCAAAGAAGCAGTATTAAACATATCATTCATTTTTTCTATACAGTTTGTTTTTGCCTCTCTTGAAAGGAGTTCTCTTTTTGGATATTCCAAACAAATGTTTAACTTGGAGTTGATTGATGGTTTTAGAGCATTAACAGTGTGTATTGATTTGTTCATAATTGATTTTATCCTCCTGTTCTTTATGTGTTTTATGTTGCACTTTTTTGAAGGAGTTCTTTTGCCATGAATTGTTTGTTTGCAACGCCCAACACGATGAAGTTTATTTTGTGAACGATCTGACTTTTCTTTCTTTGGACGACCTCTTTTCCTTTTGATGATAGACATATCAGAAGACTCTTTGTTGTCTTGTGATGTTCTAATTGTGTATTTATCAATTTCTGAAGTGAAATCATGATCTGATAGATCAAACAGATTTTGCTCCATTTCTTCCATCAATCTTTCTTCATCAAAACCATCCATTGCACGAAGAAAACTTCCATCAGAAACTCCATTTTTTTGTTGTGTTGTTGCAACAGGTGAAGCTTGAATTGTTTGATTTTCGTTTTCAATCACCTCCATTTTTTTTGTCGAGCTGTAATTTTCATTTGTTGTGGAAAACTCCGACTCGTTTCTATGTTTCAAAACACTGTTTGAGCTGAAACAATCACCATCTTCAGATTGATCTGATTGTGACAAAACTCCTCCACATTCTGATTCATGTTGAATAAGATTTGCATAATCCACAGAACTGATTGAAGCAGATTGGATAATATGAGTGGTTGTGTTGTTTGTTTTGGTTCTCTTTCTTTTCTCTGAACTATTGACATAATCAAAATCAATGTTCACACTTGAACTTGATGAAAGTTCTGCACTACAGTGGTTTTTCTTTTTCCTTTTCTTCCTGAGTTCTTTTTGAGCATCCTTTTCCTCATTTAAAAGAAATCGTTTGCAAAGCTTGTCCAAATCTTCCTTCTTTGAAAAAAATAACGGTCTTGGAAAAATTGACACATGTGCATATTTTCTAATGGATTTTAATGATGGTTGTTTAGGTAAAGAATTATAGATTGAAGAGTAATAATCAATTTTTGGAACTTTTGGATTGCATGTCATTGTGAACAGCCACTCAGTTATTGAAGGAACATCATTTCCATCTTTGATTTTGCGTTCATTTTTTTTACTCTTTTCCACATTCAGATATTTTCTGTTATCTTCTTCATCTTTTTCAGCCAATCTGTTGTACAATCTTGGTGTTGCAATAACATCATTGTAAGGAGATGTTTGAATGTTATTTGGGACACTACATGCAGTTGTTGGATTAGTGATTGAATGTGAAGTAATTGGAGAGCTGCAATCTTTGGAACTTGAATATGGTTTCGATATTTGTTCTTGATTTTTGTCTGAATCTTGAAAATTGTGATCCGTTTCTTTAGCAACGTCGCAAACAATTTCGTTGTTTTTGTCTCGTTTATCTTTAAAAATATGAATTGATAATTTTCTAATACATTAAAAAATATTTAACAATGACAACTTTTGAAATTGAATTTGTTTTGTCTTTGTGAATGTTTAAAACGAATATGAAAAAAAGATAATGACCATGTGAAATTGGACACACATGTTTTCTTGTGATCTGGTATACCGTCTAAACATGCAAAAATTTCGTTTTGAACAATTTGTGGTCAATATGTTTCTGATCTAATATTTTAGCCCATATAAGATAATATTTTTTGCATCATTTGCATACAAAAACTTCAATTAAAATTCAATTCACGTGAATAAAAGTTTAAACAACAAAACTTTGCTTTGACAAAATGATATGAAATTTTTTATATATTCTGATCAATGAAGTATTTTAATGAAACAAGTTTTCAAAAGAGAATGAAAGCATATTCCATTTGATAAACTCAATATATAAAAAAAGTATTTTCTCATTTGTAACTTTTGAAATTCTGTTTTATCTATCAAGTGCAAAGATGGTAATTATTGCATAAACATGAATAAGAAGAATAGAATGTATTTGAAGCTTCGTTCAGTTAACACATCGAGATAGTTTCATTTAGTCATTCGTTTTATTTATGCAAGATATCTTTTTTCAGAATTATCCTCTTCATTGAATTTCCATCCAGTACTGATATTATTACATTTGAAGATTGTTGCATTTTACTGGGCATTCAAACAACAAAAGCACTTTTTGAAAGATACAAGATATTTGATTGAAACAAAATGCATCAAAATATATCGGTGAAATCCTTCTTTTTCAAAGTCAAAATGTTTTTTGAGTTAATGAAGTTGCATTATTGATTCATAATTATTGGATTTTTATTCTTTTTATATTTCTGAACGAATTTCAAACATGCTCCTTGAGTGCAAATCTGTTTTTGTATGCAGTTTCTCATATCAAAACACAATTTCCTTTTTCTTGATAATTTGAGAAGAAATCAATTAATGAATATCGTATATTTCGGCATTCGTTACAATATAATGTATTTATCTATTTCATATTGAAAGATATATTATCTTTCATTAATTTATTTATTTCATTGTTGTTTTTTCAAGAACTTTTAAAGATTCATTAAGAAATTTTCAATTTTTGTTGCGCATTTCTTTGTGAAGTCATTTATTTGAATATTGAATAATTAGTCTCCTTTCTGTTTTGCATTTCTATTTAAATATTTTCAAAATTATCCTAAAATAAAACTGGTTTGAAAATAGCTTTTAATCACACATAGAAGCTTTCTTGTTCTGTTTTTTTAGATGAATTATTTTTTTAATCTGAAATTTTGAAGAACAAAAACAGCGGAATGGTTAAACAACATTGAAATATCTAGGAAAAAGTGTTTTGATAACAAGTGATGAATTAACCATTGTGTTTTGCTTCAGACAAAACGTGGTCTTTGCAATCAAAAACGATTCATCGAAAACAATAAAAAGCACAGTATTCTCAACAAATGTGAAATTAACATTTGAAAGATTTCTGAACGAAAATGTTCTAATGAACATTCAAAAACTGAATCAACGAAAAACAGTTGAAACAAACCAGTGTAAAGCAATCAGATGGAATCAGATCTAACTCCTCAAAGGTTGCAACTGTGTTTAAACAAAATGAAGTTTCCTTATCAAAAATAATGAATGCCAATCAAAAAAAGCAAAAATTTTCATGAAAAACATCAAATGAAAGAAATTCAATGATTAATGTATTTTATCGAAGTATTTGGTGTTGTTTTCTTTTTGGATATAGAACATTTTTATCCAGGATTCTTATTCTTTTGAATTAAAATAGTATTATTTGTAATTTTGAACAAATATTTCTCATGATGGAAAACCTGAAAACTGAATTTGCCAGTTGATCGTTTATTTCACCAGGGTGTTTGAGTTTTCATTCTTGAAAACACAGATGATGCGATTTCTGTGGACTGAAAAAGGAAAGTGAAATAGTGAAGTGCCTATTCAATTTCTTTTTTCTATGCGCAAATTAATGCAAAAGTTAGCTCAAAGAGGTTTGGTAGATAATAAACTTTTAATACTTTTATTCATCTTTATATTCTTATCTCCATCCTTCGTACGATGTTTTCTCTCTCTTCATCTTCACTCACATCAACGTCAATGGTGCTATTATCAACTCTTTCAACAGCCTCAACTTCTCTCTGCCTTCATCACCTTCTTTCCTCCATCAAATACACTTTTTATCAAATGATTCTGTTGCACATGTTGGAACAAAATCTAAAAGAGTGAAACTTGGAAGACTGGATTCCTTTGACGATAATAAACATCATTTTGAATGATGTGAATTGAATGATTCAAACAGTGAAGCTGTCCATGGAAGTGTAATTTATGTTAACTGCACAAACGCAAATCTCGAAATCAATTCGTGCTCATTCGATAATTATTCAAATACAAATCACGGTAGTGCAATACGTTGAGATAACTTGCTGAAAATTGACATCGCAAAATCTGATTTCTCCAGTTGTTCAGCTGCTTATGGAGGAGTAGTCACCTCATGGAATCCGCAAACAAATTCTGTTTGGATATTCTCAGAAAACAAAGTTGAAAGTTGTTCAATAACAGATTGGTGTGGAACTGGCTGGTATTTCTATATTGGTTCTTTTACAGAAAACTGTCAATTCCTGTTTTCCAAATGCAAGTGCATCTCAAATTCCGGTGGTTATTCAACTGGATCTCTCACATTCAATGCTCCTCCAGGAATCAAACCAAATCAATTTTTGGTTAATGATTGCCAATTTGAAAATAATGAGTTGACATTAACTTCATCAACACGTGGCGGAGCTGGTATTTATTTGGATGCAACCTTCAATTGGATAAATGGATCAAAATTCATCACATTTTGTTTCATCGATGGCAACACTGCGACAAATGGAAGAGGAAACGATGTGTTCTTCAATGGCAGCAGTATCACCCAATCCCCATTCAATCAGTGTGGGTCAACAACAAAATCAAAAAGAGTGTGGAATGCAGGAACTGCTGATGATGTTGAGTTCAACAGATGGCTCCCTCTCATAACAACATTCAAAATCGTATCGAATAATGGAATAAATTATGATCTCTGTGGAATCACACAACTCAGTCCATGCGCAACAATTGAATTCGCTCTTGTTCGCATGACAGATACCCAAGACGCCTCTCTCACCCTCCTCTCTTCAACATTTGCTCCCACTCAAACACTCACTTTCAGTGCGTTTGAGCCAAAAATCACTGAAAACAATTGCCATTTTTTTTTCATCAGTATTTCTTCTATTTACATTATTCTTAATATTGAACTTTCATCAAATATTTCATCTTAAAAATTTTGAAACTTTATCCATATCACAGAAAACATATTGAGATTTCATCTTCTTTTCAACAAGAGTTTATGTCATCACTTATCTTTCATGGTGCTCAAAATCAGCACATGTTGTTTTATTTCTTTGTCATTTTCCATTTGATATGGCATCTTCATCAAATGAAAATGAAGCTCGTTGAGAAAGGAAATCTTCAGTCTTCCTTTATGAATTATATCGGAAAGTTCTTCCCAATTCTCTTTTTTTTCAGCTGAAGATTTACCTGCTTCATTGGATTGCACTTCAAATATGTAACTTCAATGCATTAGCTTTTCCTCCCTTGTTTCTTCTTCGATTGCTCGTTGAAGGCATTAGGAGTTGTGCAATCTGCCGAATGTCTTTCTAACAATCAACCAAACAAAATATCATTATATGTCTTGCTTTTTCAGTTCAATGCGTATTTTTTCCACTTCTAAATTACAAATCCAGATACAATTTTCATGATTTGTGTTCACATTAATCAACAATTCTCTGATTGATATTAAATCTTTTTCGTTTTCATTAACAAAAGCTGATATTCTTTGATTAAATGAATGTTTATTTTGTGCTACAAAATTGAAATAAAATAAATAACATTTATTTTGTATTTCGACGAAAACTGTGAATATGAAAAAGAAAAAGAAGAAATAGGAAATATTCAAGATGCAAAAGGCAGAATAACTGTATAAGAAAGAAAGAAGTGACTGAAAGAAGAAGAGATGTGAAATAGAATAAGAGAGGCGGAGGAAAATGAAGAGACGAAAGAGAGATGAAACGATGAACGGAATAGGAGGAGAAGAAGAAGAAGTTCAAAGGACGTGGAGAAAAGAAACGAGCGTTGAAAGAAGAAAGAGGAAAAAAAAGTGAAGAAGATGAAAAAGGAAAACGAAAATGTAAAGAGTTCTTTGTTTCTCTTTCATTCACCCAAGTGTACTTCTTGTATTCTTCTTGCTGTTTCTTTTGTTCATCTTTTCAAAATGAAAATCGACATTCACAGAAGCAGTTGTAGAAAAAAATGCAATTTCTTCCATTGAGAAAAAAGCAGAAAACAGGAGAAATATAATCTCCATTAAAGTCCCTAACCGCTTATTTCACCACAGCTATGGCGAAAGATCTTCATCAAATAGAAGTACTCCTTTTTATTGAATTCAAAAGTTGCACACTTCTTTGCACGCTCGGCTGTGATGTGTGTTTTCCCCTCTTCCTGTTTTCCAGCAGATGTAGGCTTCGATTTATCTGTCGCCCCAGATGATAAATGAATGTAATACAAAGAAATAGAGCAAAAAAGGAAATTACAACAGTACAGTAAACAGACATTAATCTAAAAAGCACTGAGGCTTCTGGAGAAAAGTTTATTGTGTGGCTTGAGTAACGTGCAATTCAAAAGCTCTGAACAACAAAGTTTTCAACAAAAGAAAACACTTGAACAGATAATATGGCGTATTATGAACTTCAAAAGAAGAAAAAGAAGAATCTGAAGAAGATAACGAGTTCTGGAAGTGTTCAGATTGCTATGAACTGAATGGTATCAGTTTGCGTTGTCTTGAAAAAGAAGAATCATGAATTTCTAATAGATCGCAGCAATGGCTTCGTTGGCAGCAAAATACGGTGCCAGGGCTGGTAGATAAAGAGCAAGCGCCTCACAGACAGAGAAAGAAAAGAAACAAGAAGAGGAAAATGAAGTATAGCACGTTGAAATCAAAGATTGAGGAAGATTTGACGAAGAACTTGTGAAAATTGCATCGATGAGAAGTTTAATAAAAACACTTTGAAAATTGAAAAAACAAAAAAAAGAAACTGAATAAAGAAAAGGTTAACTAATTCGTGAAAAAGAGTCAAAACCTGATAGCATATCTTATTTTCACATCATGTTAAATTATTAAAAATAGAAATAAATTCAAAATTTTGATTGATAAATATTAATTTTTATTATAAAAAAATAATCTTAATTACAAATGAAATATCAAACAATCAACATCTTTGTGGAAAAGATGAAGATGTGCGTGATCAGCTCATCAGAATGCAGAACAGCAGAATCTGCTCAATTCCTTCCCACATACAAAAGCGAACGTGCCACGTGCCTTGATCCTGCGCTTTTGAAGAGGATTGTGAATTGGAAAATGGAGGAGGAAGAAGACAGAAAAGAGAGGATGGTGAGGGCGTCGAGTGGATGCAATGAGTTCAGAAGAGAAGGAGGAAGAGTGTGCGATGACAATGTCGCAGATGATAAGGTAGAGAATTGAGGTTGTAACTGGGGTGATGAAACAGACGATATGAAAGATACCGAAGAAGAAGAAGAAGCAGAAGGAGAAGTGCAAAATGAAAATGACGTGGTGAAGAACGCCGATGTTGAGAAAGTGAACAGCTTTCCGATGATTTGTTTCTGAACCTTTCATCTATTTCAAATTTGATCAGAAAACCAAAGTTAATTGTGGTTAGAACAGTAACAGATTTATACTTCGTCTCAGCTCCTTTCATCTTCACTTTTGAGAAACATTCTTTCTGAGCCTTTCTAATGTCTTTGTTAAATCCATCTTCCTCTTCTTCTTATTCATCTTTCTCATTATCGATGCATTCATTTGTCAGACACAACGATCCCTTTTCATCTTTATCACTCATATACTAGTTTGCACTCCTCTTCTCATCCTTCTTCTCTCCATTCCCTTTCTTTTTCTCCTTCTCTCCACCCACCCGAATCCCCTGGCTAGCCACATACGCTGCATAGTTCAGAAGGATGCTCTGTGGCTCAAACACATCCCTCGTCGCTGACACGCTGCTGCTTGCAAACACACCTGCATTGCCCAATCTGCTCTTCCCGAGAATCGCACGAGGGATCGGCACAGTCACAAGCGGTGGAAGCGAGAAGGAAGAAATAGAAAAAGAAGGAGAGGAAGAAGAAGAAGAGGAAGAAGACATGCTAGATAAGGAGGCAGTGATTGGGCTAGATATGTTGAGCAACTTCTGAGTGAGTGAAGAGAAGTCTGTGGCGGGAGATGAAGGTGTGAAGGGATTAAGCGGAGTTCAAACAAGAACTGAAGGGGCAGGCAATTGTGTGTGTGGCAAGGGAGAAAAAGAAGGAGTAGCAAATGTTGAGGAGGCTGTGAAGTTTTGAGTGTGCAGCTGGACAGATAAAAGTGTACCGTCGAACGAGCAAAATAAATGTTGCTGTCATTGCCTTTATCACCACCTTCTTCTCTTCACCTATCCTTCCTCCTCCTTTCTGTTGCTTCCTGTGGAAGCCTTGTGTCGAATGCATCAATTTGTGATGTGCAAAACTCGTCTTTCTCCTTCTTCTTCGTCTTCGCCTTGGGCTCTTCCAACTGCCTCCTTTTCCTCCGCTCTGCGCTCAATTTGCTTCTGAAATCCACCTTCTTTACCTCTTCAATTTAGCTTTACTCCGCACTCTTCGCTTCTTAGCAGTGTCAGAAAGCGAGCTGATAAATGTAATGTACCTTGAAGCTCCTTTCCACTCTCATTCCATTCGCCTCATTCAGCACAGCCTGCGCACAGAAGCCATATGAAATGTTGAAGCAGAGCGGAATACGCCTCTGGGGAAGAGGAAAACAGTTCAAATGCACATTCAGCGAAGCTGCAGAATGTATTGATGGTACTGACGATGCTGCTAAGAGCAGGAAAACTGAATGAAAAAAATTTTGGCTCGCACGGCAGCTCTGTAGAATTGAATGGTTTTAATGCATTTGTTTGACTATTCTTTGCTTCAACTCGAAATGTGTGGAATATAACAAAGATGAAGCAGAAGAAATTGAGAGGAGAAGGGAGAAGAGGAAGAAGCTGAAAAAAGCGAATAAATGAGGAGATTGAAAAATACATGAACAATTAAAAGATATTTCCGCAAGAGCTGGAAGGCTTTATTCGATGTTGTCCATTAAACAACAAATAATTTCGTTTTTGGAAGTTTTCCTGAGAATGAACAGATAATCCAAATCACTAAACTTGTTACAGAAAAAGTGATAGAAATTGATGAAGATGGATATCTGCATGTCAATTGACCGCGTTTGCATGGTTGGCTCTTTTTTCTCTTCATCAAATAGAAAATGATGCCATTCTATGGAAGAAGAAAATACTAAAGATATTAATATCTGATATAGATATTTGCAAACAAAGAAGGTGAAGAAGGAGTAGGAGGAGAAGGAGGAGAAGAAGGAGAAGAAGGTGAAGAAGGTGAAGAATGTGAAGAATGTGAAGAAGATGGAAATGATGAGGAAGAAGAAGAAATTATTGAGAAATGTGCAATCACTCAACCGGCATTCCTGAAATAGATGACGAGGACGCTTTGCGTGAAGTCGTTGATTGGCTGAAACATCTAATTCGATGTGTAAACTTCAGATTGGTTAGAAAAACTCAATCATAAAACTTTTGACGAATAGATTGTGGAAATCACTCTTGATGTATTTCTTCAAAGTTAATTCACTTTCTTTTCGCACTTTCCTTTCCTTTCCCCTCAAAAATAGTAAACGTTGATTATTCTCAATTTCCATTCTTTTCCATTTCCATCTTCCATTCAACCCCCAAAATCATCAGAAAATATCAATCCCCTCCTTTTCTTCATTTTTCCCAGTCTCTTCCAAAAAATATTCTTCTCCTCTTATAAAAAATATCCCTCTTCCATTTTAATGTTTCTCAATTGTCCTCTTCTAACAAACTTTTGTCCTCTTTTCTTTCTTTGTATAATCTATTTCTCCAATCAACAATAAACGCTTCTTTACCATCTCCAATCACTCTTCTATATATTTACTAAATTATCTTCTCCAAATCTCCACATGTTCCTTCCCCACCCTTTTGTCTCCTTATTTCTTCCATTCTAAAACACCTCTTGAAACATTAACATTCAATAAAATACTCAACTCCCACCCCCTGCCACAATAACTATTCTTCTATCCCTTCTCTTCCCCATATCCCTCCTGTGCCTGGTGTCGATGAGATAAACATCAAATATTGATTTGCATGTTTGATAATATTATTATAGGAGGAGATCATGAAAAAAGAGAAAAAACAAATAGTTTTCAAACAATATTTAAGACCTTTCATTTATCTAAATAAGACACATTTCAAGGTGAAACTGATTTGACTCAATTTATGAACAAACATATACGCTATTGAAATATCAGATATTGACTTATCATCATCTTTGGTTGGTAAAATATGAAGAATCAGAAAAACATTATAAAAACTGTTACAAAACTTTAATAAAATATTTAATTTCTATTTGATTCAATCAATTGTAATTGTTGAAACTCATCTTCTTTGATGTGTAATATTATTTTTATCATAGTCAATCTAATGCCTAAATGATTATTATTATTATTCATGAGTAAATCAGTGGTTTTTGAAAAGTTGGAAATTTGGGTAACCTGGAAAATCCCACATCACCACAAAACATCACATTCTCCATTATCAAAGTGTTCAAGGATTTTTTGAACAACATATATGTTATCGTCACTCCGTGCGTTACTGATGTGTGTGGGAATTATTTTACCAAAACGTGAAAATTGCAGTGAATAGTACTCTAGATTCGGGTCGCAGGTCCCCTAACCTAACCTATCCAATTTCATATTCCATTTGTGTTATTTTCAGAAAAAAAGATAAAAATAGTGAAAAGAAAGAAAGAGTAATAAATATATATATATATATATATAATTATTTGAATATTTCCAATAATGATAATTTTATATTTTCTCTTTCTATTCTCCTTCACTTTCACTTTTTCCATTCTTTCTCTTTTGGTATTTCATCGCTGTTCTTTTGATTTAGTTAATAAAAATAAATGGTTGGGAAGAAATGATAAAAGACAGGCTGCTTCAATCAGAGAGAAGAAAAGACGATTTTTTTAAAAAAATGGTATTCACTCATTTAGAAGTGCATTTTACAGTTGAATTTCTTATTTTTCTTTTTCTTTCTTTTCTTTAAAATTTTATTGGTTTATTTTGCAAAATTCTTCAAAATTTTTCACTCAAAAACCGATTCATGCAACAGACCATCATCAATTCCATCAACGAAAACTTGCAGTCGCTTGTAAATGCGCTCACCCTCATCGTGCTTGTCGGCTTGCGCTTCTGGCAGCATCTGCCTTTGAAAGCGTCTGCTCTGTTTCCTTCCATCCGAATCATTGAATCACTCAGGAAATCGCTGAACAGAATTCCGTCGATGTTGAACAGCATCTGGATGGAGAAAACTGTCATTGACAGAATGGAGATGCTGCTGCAGTCTATTGAGTCTGCTGACAAATGCGAAGGAAAAGAAAGAGAAGAGGGAGAAGAGGTGGTTAGAGTTATCAGGCCATTTGGAAATGGAAGGGACGATAAAAAGGGAGGAGAAAATGAAGAAAAAGAAGGTGAAGAAGATAAAAAGAAAGAAGATATTGCTGATTTGTCGATGAATTTTGGGGAGGATGACAAGAGTTCGATTACATCCACAAACAAAGAAAATTCCAAAAGTGATGATGATGATGAAAGTGTGGTGTATCAAAGAAAACTCGTTGAAAGTGTTGAAAAGATAGAAAAAGAAAGAGATAAAGAAAAAGAGAGTGAAGAAGAAAAAGAACATCATAATGATGATGATGATATTGTGATTAGCCTGTCAAATGCATTGTTTGCGTGGAGTCGCTATGAAGTTGCCATCAAAAAGGAAAGAGAACATTCTAATGGTAACGAAACAGAATTTGAAACCCCAACAGTCAGCAGGAGTGAAAATGAGGGAAAACAAGAGAAAGAAGAAAAAGGAGAGAAAAGAGAGAATAGAGAAAAAGAAGAAAAAGATAAATTGCGATCACCACCAACTGTTTTATCAACTTCTTCCTCTTCCTCTTCCTCCTCCTCCTCTTCTTCTTCTTCTTCTTCTTCTTCTCGTCTTTCCTCTATTCTCCACACTTTTCAATCCTTCTTCGTCCAATTGTATGGCCTCAATCACTCATCCCACATTAGTCCTCTTCCTCCTCCTTTGCCTTCTCCCCTTGCTGTCCTCCACAACATCTCCCTCTCTCTTCCAAGACATTCCCACACAATCCTCTTCGGCCCTGTTGGCTGTGGCAAGTCAGCGCTGCTAGCGTCCATTCTGGGAGAGGCAATCTGTTTGGAAGGGAAAGGTTATTTGAGGGGAAAGGTGGCTTATGTGTCTCAGGTGTGTAAGTTAGAAAGAATAAAAGAAAATTAGTTATTATTTATTATTATTATTATTTTAATAACTTTATTTCTTATAAACATTATATTCATCATTTGTCTCACTGAATTTATATTCTTCTTCTTCTTCTTCTTCTTCTTCTTCTTCTTCTTCTTCTTCTTCTTCTTCTTCTTCTTCTTCTTCTTCTTCTTCTTCTTCTTCTTCTTCTTCTTCTTCTATTTCGAGTGAGTTTCCACCAAATCTGCAGACAACGCCTCCGCCTGTTCTGAACCCAGTTGATGAACCCACTCCCTCTTCTTCCTCTTCCTCTTCTTCAACTACAACTACGACTCTTCCTTCTCCTCCTTCTCCTCCTTCTCCTCCTTCTCCTCCTTCTCCTCCTTCTCCTCCTTCTCCTCCTTCTCCTCCTTCTCCTCCTTCTCCTCCTTCTCCTCCTTCTCCTTCTCCCTCTGAATTGGGTCGTCTGAAGAAACCCACCGATATGGAAGCTAATTCTGCTTCCCTCTCCTCCATTTTGTGGTATTTCAAACATGCATCACTCTATCTGGTGTTCTTTTTGGTACTGGCAATTGTGTTGAGTAACGTTGCACATAACGGGCAGAGCGCTGTGCTTAGCGTGTGGACAGCGAATGATGCGCAGATGGAGCAGATGAATGGAACATTGGATGGGATTGGAGGAGAAATGAGGGGAGAGAAGAAAGGAGGAACAGAAGGACAGAAGGAAAGAGGAGAAATTGTAAATGATATGATGGATGAATCTTCGTTGAATGCTTCGATAATTTCATCATTATCATCATCAAACGAAAGCATTCACAAAAATGGAGATAATTCCAAAGCAAAATCAATTATTCACGCATCGCAACCAAACATCTTCCAGCTCAAAAAGCAAAAGACACAACAGTTTCTTTTGTCCTTTCTGAGCCGCTTTGATCTTTCCCCAGGATTCTTGTTCTTCCTCTACATCATCATGAATCTCTTATCGTCGCTCAGCAAGATTCCAGTGAGTATGATCAGAAGCCGATTAAATGTTCAGTCGAAACATGTTATCAATACAGAAGTTTACACAAAGCTCTTCCACGCAAAGATGAGTTTCTTCGATACAACTCCACTCAACTCAATATACAACCGGCTGTTTTACGTAACTTTTGGCAACGACACATTGCTCTTCACCTTCAGTTATATTGTCTCGTCGCTTGCAAACTTGTTTCTTTCACTGGCAACAATTTACACAACGATGCCAGCGTTGCTTCTGCCAGTGCTGCTGGTTGTGGGTGCGATGTTGGTTGTTTTCTTCACTTCGTCTTTAGCGAATCACCGCATTCGTCGAGCGTCATTTGCAGCAAAAGGCAAGTCAATTCGCTTCTTTATGCAGTGTTTAGAGGGATCTGCAACAATCAGGGCGTTTTGCATGCAGGAAGATGTGAAGGAGAGACACAGGGAGCTGTGCAGAAGGCTGAACGATGCTCATTTCTACTATAAAAGTGTAAATGAGCTTATCAAAAACATCACTAGCTGGTGCAACGATGCGCTTGAACTGCTGGCTTATTTGACTGCAATTATCTTGAAAGCTGCAGGAAGAAACACGTATTTCCTTCCGATGGCTCTTCAAATGGCGCGCTCTGCTGTTTTTTCGGGGAAAAGCCTTTTTCACCAGTATGAATCGATGCACAATGTGTTGGGGGATATTGGTCGGATCAGAGAATTGTGTGATGTGGAGCAAGAGGGAGAGTGGACAACAAATGTCTCTGAGGTTACTGATGAAAAAAGCAAGATGATTAGATGCAGCGAATCGAAAGAAGAGAATTCTGTGAACGGAAATGAAATGAAATTTTCAAATGTTTCTTCTTCTGCTTCTTCCTCTTCTTCAATTTCATCTTCATTGCCACGTTCATTGTCGAATTGGCCATCTACAGGCAGAATTGAGTTCAGTCACGTTGACTTGAGATATCGCCCAAACCTTCCTTTTGTTTTGGATGATGTCTCGTTTGTGATTCCTGGTGGTGCCAAAGTGGGCATTGTGGGGAGGACAGGATCGGGAAAGTCGAGTCTTTTGCTGGCGCTGCTTCGGATTGTGGAGGCGGAGTGGCAGAAGAAGGGCTGTGCCATTCTGATTGATGGACGAGATATCCACACACAGCTGGGCCTCAAAGAGCTTCGGGGTGCAGTGGCAGTGACAGCTCAGGAGCCGATGCTTCTGAGTGGGAGTATCCGGTACAATCTGGATCCGTTTGGAGAGCACAGCGAGGAGGAGGTGTGGGCAGCACTGGGACAGGTGGGGCTGAGGGAGGTTGTGCAGCAGATGAAGGAGCAGCTTGGGGCAGATGTGGCGAGCGAAGGGAAGAACTTTTCGGTAGGGCAGCGACAGCTTCTCTGCCTGGCACGCGCAATTCTGAGGCGCGCGCGGATCATTCTGATGGATGAGGCGACAGCAAGTGTGGACTTTGAGACAGACGAAAGGATCCAGCAGGTGATGAGGCAGTGCTTCAAAGAATGCACAGTCATCACTGTCGCACACAGGCTATCGACCGTTGCAGACTCTGACTTGGTGTTTGTGATGGAAAGTGGGAAACTCGTTGAGAGTGGAGCACCAAAGGTTTGCATTTGTGATTTAATTTTGAATGTGAAATCGTTATATTTGCCGGATTCGTTTTATTTTTTTATTTTTATTTTATTTTATTTTTTTTTTTTTTGAATTTCTTTTATTTATTATTCGCATTTTTAATGACAATTTGTAATTATCATTCCTTTTCGAATTTTTCATAATGATTTTCTTGCAAAAACAATTATATATATATATATGTTCAGGAGCTATTGTTCAGAGAAAACTCCAAATTCTTGTCTTTGGCTAAAGCAGCGGGTGATGCTTATGTTGAACAATTGAGAGCAATTGCATTAAAATCGTAAAATGTTTTTAATAATATTTAATAAGCAATATCACATACATCCGTTTGATAGTTTCTTAATCAAATATAATTAAGGACATGTAAATTTTTGTTTTCATTTTTCTTCATACTATCAATTTGTTATGTAGCTTTTGATTTTTGATTTTTATAATTCTTTATTTATTTATTTATTTATTTTTTTTTTTAATTTTCATTTTTCAAAATTGTGGCAAAATTGAATTATGTGCATAATTTTTTAGGTAATATTTTCTAATTTCACAAATACTTGAAACAATTTTGTGAATGTTTTATTTTCTCCGAAAATGCAACATTATTTTGTTTCATATTTTTATAACAAAAAAAATGAAGATAATAAAATATCATTTCTATCAGGCAATTTCATTATGATGTTCTGAAGTTGTTTGTGAAAATAAAATGAAAAAAAAGTTATTCATATGTTATTAAACGCAACACATTTATCAAATCAATGTTTTTTTTTAACTTTTTTTGAACTCATACACCAATAACAATCCAATTTCGAAAAAAAGTTATTCACGAAAAAATATCATCTTGATAAAATTTTGGATTCCAGATATTTTTAACTTATCATACAACCAATTTCGCATTCAAACTCAAAAATTGATTTTTTGCTTGAAAGGAACAATAAATCAATTTTTCACAGATGTTTTTTGTTTCAAAAAACAATACTCTAATTCCAAATCCAAAAAATGGCAAGTGACAAGTATATGGACCATCGATATATAAATTTTTTAACATTTAAAACCAAACAAAAAGGTAAACATCTGCGTCACATGCCTTCTGACGTGAACATTTTTGGAGTGACGTGACGTGACAAAAAAAATACTTTTATTCACTCATTTTTTCAAATTCCACTTTTGTCAAAAAAAATATATATATATATATATTAACAACAATGAATAAATATTTTTATAATATTAAATAAGATTTAATGTGTTATTATGATTATTATTAATATTTTTTTTATCGGTTATTTTAAATTAATGAATGAACAATGGGTTGTGTCGTGATCATTTTTTAACGGAATAAATACCACGGCACTCACGTCACTGTCTGTCACTGACGTGATTTAAGTCAATAGTCCATTTTTTCAAATGTTTGTATTTTTTATTTGAAAAAATGTTTATATTAAAGTTTATAACTTGTTAAAATTTTTGTATTTATCGTTTGTGAAAAATTTTTATTTTTTCATTTTTTCTTATATTTTTTACTAACTTATTTCAATCTTTAAAGCACCCTCTTCACATAGACATGGAGCGGACAAAAGATGTGCTTATCAAAACTCAAACAATGGTAGGAGTTTAGAGGCTGAGTATCAGAAGCAAACAACGGTTCGGAGAAGATTGGACGTGCCGTAGCGTGCGAGGTGCTGTGGGAATTTTTTAGCAGGAAGGAGATGTTGAAAACCGCAGAGCAGCAGCAGGGTTGGTGGTGATAGAGTCACAGTTATTCATGTTTTCAATGATATTTCAAAATTGAAATGGTAGATTGTGGAGGAAAGAGGAATGCGTGCTGGTGGTTGAGGAGTGTGTGGTGAGCGGGGAGGAGCTGAGACAGATCGATATTCAGGTGATCCAACAGAGGAGGGAGCGTGCGGAGGAGGGGAGCACAGCAGTGAGCGATATGTTTGGTCCGGGGAGCAGATGCGAGCTGAACCGGATGGTTAAACTGCAGGCGCAATTGGTGTGTGTTTCTGCTCCGTGCTTTCGAACATCAGCTGGACAAGCAGCGGGGAGCAGGCGCGGCTGGAGTTCGCAGTGCGGGAGCTGGTGCAGTGAAGGATGTCCTTCCAGAAAATTGTGCTGGGGGCAGATGGGTGCAAGCTGGTGAGGATATACCGTTTTGAGAGCACAGGGCAGAACATGCAGCTGCGGTGGTACGGGAGAATCGGGCGGGAGGTGATTGAGGAGAGCGGGGCAGAGGAGGAGGTGCTGACGCAGGTGGTGTATTCGAGCGAGGAGCTGGCTGTGGAGGAGTGGAGAGGCGGGGAAGGGGGAGAAGGGGAAGAAGGGAGGGCAGGGGAGGAGACAGGGAAGGATGAGGCAGGGGAAGGAAGAAAGTTCAACGCAACAGCAGCAATTATCTGTGGAAAGGAGAAAGAAAGAGGTAGGCAGTGGGAGGGGACTGTTTGAGCTGTATGGGTGGACGATCATACTGCATATTGAAGTGAGTACGGTGTGTGTGATAGTGGTGATGACTACGGGGTTCCACGTGCAGCTGCGATGGAAGAGGAAGCAGCAGGAGCAGCGGCTTGTGCGACCCAAGGAGATTGAAGAAGCAAATAGGAAGAGTAAAGTGTGGAATAGACGCTCCGAAAGCATCGAAGGAATTGAAGGCAGAGCTGGAGAAGAAAGTGGTGATGAAGGATGGAGATCCATGATGGAAATAAAAAATGGAATGGGGGATGTGGAAAGGGAAGAGTGGAGGGGAAGTGTGGGGTTTAGGAAGAGGAAGATAATTCTGAACATCAAGTTAGAGAATTGTTTGGAGTTGCGAATAAGAATGCAGGACGGATGCTGGAGCTGCTGCTGCATTGTGAGTAATTTTCAGAGAAAGTTGTGTTATGGGGCGTGCACGAATTCCATCGCATCCTGCGGAGCGGGGAGATGGAGATGTTGTTTTCGAACATAAGCCAGTGGGAAGTGATGGAGAACGGGGAGGATGTGGAGGTGAAGCGGGATGTGGAAAGCCGTGAGGAGATGTGCAACCTTGGAGAAGATGGAGCTGCAGTTAAAGGCACCGGAGATTTTCGCGAGAGAAGACTATGGGAAAGAAAGGAGGAAAAGGGAGCTGAGGGAAATGGGAAAGGCTGTGCGGCTGGCGAAAAAGAAAAAGAATAAGAATAAGAATTAGATAAAGATAAAAATAAAAACAAAAAATTAAGAAATAGAAATAGAAATAGCAAAAGAAGATGAGAAGAGGAGGAGGTGAAAGAAAAAAGAGGAGAAGACGAAGTATTCAATGGAGAAAAAGAAGAAAAAGAATATGATAATGACGACGATGATGAATGAATAAAAAGGAAGAAAATCAAAACCATCAAAATGAATAGCAATAACGCGCATTAATTTTTCATTCAAACAAAGAAACTTTCACAAAAAGGAGAGGAACAACTTACAAAATGAAAATAAAGAAACAAATTCTGAAAACAGAAAACAAAAAAATATATAATTTTAGAAATCATTTTTTTTTAAATATGAAACATAAAAGAATTTCTTTTCATATTCATGGACAATATATCCTTGATTCACTTTTATTTCAAAAAACTCGCAATATTCTTATTTTTGTCAAAACAAACTATTCTTAACAAAAAGGAATAAAATTTTTATAGCAAATTACAAGAATCATTATGGAAAATCGTTAAAAGAATGTCGATTGAAGAGTAAATTTTTTGTTCACAAGAATTCAATCAAGTTTTATTCTTTTCAAATATGAATAATAATGAAAATGCAAAACTGAAAATAATACTTCTAAAACTTTAACAAACAAATTGAGCAATCTTGTTGCACAATTGAAGTTAAAGTGATAACCTCTGTGAAAGTGTGAAAAAGAACTGAAATGAATAAGAATTTTATTAAGGTTTGTTGATTGTAAATTGTGCTGATATATTTTTCGAAAATTATTAAGGTGGAGGGTAACAATACACCACAATCCAAAACCTATATATTTTAGCAGATAATTACTTGTTATTCATTTACAAAAAAGAATTATAATATGAAACCTCCGGGTTTGTGAGAAATAAAATTTTTAAATTTTGGGAAAATATCCACTTTTCATGGGATGGATCATATTTGATCGCATTGATGTCTCACATTCCGGATTGCAAATCAAATATTTTTCAAAAAACAAAACTGTTCCAAGATAATGTAGCAACGTGGAATTGGTTAATGAGATTTATGCCATTTGCAGTGAACAGAAGATGCCCTAAGTGCAGGAAAAATTTCTCCATTGAAGCTCGAGATAATTGCAGAAATTACAGGTGCTACAGATGTGGAAAATACTGCTCACTGTTAGGATTGACTCCTTTGAAAAATTCAAAAATACCAATAGAGAAAATAATGATGATATTTTTGTGTTTCTGGATCAACATCGAAATATATCAGTGCAGCTTATTGACTGATGTTTCAAGACAAACTGTTGGTGGCTTCTATTCCATTGGAAGAGCATGTATGGCTGATTACGGTTCAACATCTTTCGAAAAGCTTGGTGGCCCGGGAATAATTATTGAAATAGATGAAGCAATTCTACGAAAAAGAAAATTTCGAAAAGGGAGGAGAAAGAAACAGATATGGTTATTCGGAATGATAGAAAGAAAACATGATGGAAAGAAAGGGAAATGTTTGATTGTGAGAGTGAAAAACAGAAAAAAAGAGACATTAATACCGATTATCGAAAATAACACGATTCCAGGATCAACTATTTACTCAGACGAGTGGAAAGCCTACAGCTCATTGTCATCTTTAGGTTATGATCATCACACTGTTAGTCACAAATACAATTTCGTGGATCCAGAAAGTGGCATTTGCACAAATTTGATTGAAAGCACTTGGTCAAGCTTTCGAAAATCTCTTCCAAGAAATGGAATTAAAGAAAAATACATTGATGACTTTGTGACTAGCTTTGTTGGAAAAAGATCAGAAACACTTGAATTTGAAGATTTCATTCAAAAATTACTCGTTTATAAGCCCTCAAATGTTGAAAAAGAAATTGATGAATCCGAAAAAGATGAAACCGAAGAATCTGATGAAAGTGATGTGCCAGTTTTAAATGAAAATGATGAAGAAACTGAAGATGAATCTGATTCTTTAGGAGCGGGCGATGGAGCAGATGCATCCGAGTATGAATTGTGACTAATTTATTTTTTTCATTCGCATTTTGACCCAAAATAATATATTTTCTATGAAAATTCATTTTTGTTTTTCTTCAAAACCCGGAGTTGGAAGTTAAAGAAAATGTTTTAAAACAACGAATTTTAACATGTGGAACACAATTAAAATGAATTTGGGTTGTGGTGTATTGTTACCTTCTGCCATTATTAATTGTTGGTTAGTGGTTTATCCTTTTCAAAACATAAATTTAAAAAATAGTTTGTTTTAATCAAAAAAAAAAAAAGAAAAGAAAAGAAAAGAAAAGAAAAAGAAAAAAGAAATAAGAAAAAGAAAAAGAAAAAAGAAACTGACGGGCACTGACTGACTTGGTCTCGCCTTTTCCAAGGTGACGCAGATGTTTACAAAAAGGAATAAAAATATATTTGAAATTCGTTTTTTCTGTCGAAAATGCATTGTTTTGAACTAACCATTTTTCACTTGGTCTGTCACATAGAAATTTCGAAATTATCAAATTTATAATTCTTTTATTTGGGTGATTCTTTTTGAAAAGTCACAAATGTTTAATTTTCAAATATATATAAAATTTCATATTTTGCTCAAATTTCTGTTTCAGCTCACAAATCTTCTCATGAATGTTTGAATTATCATTATTAAGAAATGGATTTTATTTTTGTGAAGTTTGGTTTGTGTTAACAGAAATTTGAGCAAAATATGAAAATTTAGTTTTATTTGATAATTAAACATTTGTGACTTTTCAAAAAGAATCACCCATTTATTCATTAATGAATACGTGTAATATTTTCTCATGCTTATTTTTGTTGTGTAAATATTTGGAAAAATACAAATAATTTCCATTTTCACATAATTTATTGTTTTTTCGAACGAAATAATCACACTAAAGTTTTAACTTTCGCATAGGTTAATATGAGCACAAGGGAATGCGCAAAGTTCGAAGAACATCAGAAAATAACTAATTGTCAAAAGCGCACTGTCATATGCAAATTGAATGACAGATTTATTTTTTGAAACAAAATTCAGTGTTTTCGTTTGTTACGTCGATGATATATGCATGCCCATGTTTAAAAATAAGAATATTTCGCAAAATATCATTCATGAATTTATTTTCTAATTTGAATATATCCCAAAAAAAGAAAAAACAAAACATAACAAAACAAAAAAAATGGAAAAAATGGAAAATTTTTTCAAAAGAGAAGATTTTTCAACAACAGTTCTTCTTTTGAAATTTTCTTCACTCAGGAGCATCAACAAGGGAGCATTAAAACCGTGTTCTTCGATATTCTCTCTTCAGAACAGCTACGAAATCGAAGTTGTGGGATGCACGTTCCAAACACTCTGCTCAGAAGGATGCAAAAAGGGAGGAGCGATGTCTTTTGAGCTGAAAGGGGGAGATGGGCAGCTGAAAATGAGGAATGTGGGAGTGACGAACAGCATCTGCAGTAGTTCTGAAGGATGTGGGGGAGGAATCTATTTGACATGTGCAACAGACAACAATGACAGATATTCATTTTCAGAGATAAGTGTTGGAGGAAACATGGCACACCAGGGAAGAGATATGTTCATTGTGGCGAATGATCTGAGGAATGGTGTGAATTCTGAGTTGTTTGCGTTTGTTCGACTTTTGTCGGAAAAGGAGGGTTTTTGTATTTGAGCTGCTGCAATTCGATCGATGGATTTTCTTTATCTGACTTGGTATTTTCTGAGAAAAAAGCATTTGCTTGCAAAAACGTGTTCACATTGAGCTCCGATATAAATTTTTCAGTTGTTGTTAAAAGGTTGATGTTTAATTTAACTGAATGGAAAAATCCAACAGCTTTCTTTGGGGTAGATGAAGTGAACTTTTCTGAAGGCATATTTCTGGACAAGCTGCTGTTTGAGCACACAGACAATTCTATTTATGTGTCGTCGAGGGGAAGAGATATACACAGGTGCGTGTAAGAAAAGGAGCCTTGCCTGACGTTTTGGGAAAGGATGAGGCATTTCATAGAAGGAATTCAGTTCAGAGAAATCAAAATCAACACAAGTGCTGCCATTTCAGACAAGTAGGACCTTTCAAACAGATCAACAAGCTCAGCTGTTCCTTCTTCTCCCGGTTCTTCTTCTTCTTCTTGCTCTTCTGATGAGCCTTCCTCAGATAAATGCACAATCAATGTGGGAAAAGCTATTCAATCTTTTTCTGAGCCTTCTGAGGCTGTGCTCACAAACAAGCTTATGCTCACCTTCACCTCCATCAACTTCTGCCTGCCTTCGTCTTTCGAAACGCAACAAAAGGAACTTCTTTTCACTGAGACAGGAACAGCCACACTTAACAAATGCTCCTTTGCGATGCAGACAGCAGAAGAAGGCATTGCGTTTGTGCTTTTCCATGTTTCGTCTGGGACACTTTCGATTGAAGAGTCCAAAATGGCTGAGCTCTCCTTTGCGACATCGGCCATCCGACTTTCAGCACCCGCTGCACATTTTGTGGCAAGTGCGTTTTCTGTTGATGTTCTGAGTTTTGCAGATGGATCGTTTATTTCTGTGGGCGATGCGGAAGAGAAGAGGGATGAGGAATCAGTCATATCAAAGAATGGCAAAGAAACAAAAGCGGGCAAAGAAGCGAGCGAAATCAGACTGGAGAATCTTCAGTGGCATCTCATCCGCAGCACAAGTGCGAAGGCGTCGATCATTTCTTATGAGAGCGCGCTGTCTGTGGAGCTGACGATGGACAACTCGACATTCAGCGACTGCAACAGCGAGTCTCAGCTGGGAGGGGCGTTTTGTGTGTGGATGAAGGAGAAGGCGGGTGGGCTGGCTGACAGCTGGGCAAATGAAGGCAGTGAGAAGGCGAATGAATTGTCTTTTGTAACATGTGCGCGCTCAACAAGTGAAGGCAGAGGAGGCGCAATTGTATTGAAATGTATGGACAATCCAGAACATTCAAATGTTTCTTTTTCAAGGATTATGAAAGGTCTTCCAATAACTTTTCGCCAAGTCAGGCTTCAAAAGCAGAGCTAAAGTGGCGAAGAACCTTTTCATTGTCTGCAGATCAATCACCAGTCAAATCAACAAAGCGCTGTTTGTGATGGACTTCAGCAAGTTGGCTTTTGACAGAGAAACGACCATCTAAGTGGAGGATAAGACAAAAGATGAACCTGTTGATTTGGTACCTTTTATAGTGTTTCACTGATCATAATGGTATATTGTGTTTTCAAATAAAGAGAAAAGTAATTAAGATTGAGGGTGAGGGGAAGACCAGTGTGAAAAATTCAGCGAGATCAGATAGCATCAAAACGAAAATTAGTTACAAAACGTTCTTGTCTTATAAATAGAATTATTTTTGTTAATGAAGCTAGGTGATTTAGCTAGTCCCTGTGCTTTTTTCAACGTTTCTTTGTTCCAACAACAAAAAGCTGTTGTTATTTGTAATGTTAATTGTTTTTTTGTGGTTGACACATTTCATTTACGAATAAAAGTCTTCGTTTTTTACATCAGCAGTTTCAAAATAAATCTTGAAAGTGCACAAAGCTTCAGAAATTTGATAACTTTCATTTCAAGGATATAGAATTATCACTTATATTTCATTCGAATAAAAATTTTTGAAACGAATCAAATATTTCACATACATTTGTGAAATAAGAACTATTTCAAATAATGCAATTCATGTTCTTGTTTTTTGCTGAGTAATTAATCATATTGAATAAAAACATAATTTTTTTTTGAATTACAACCGTTCAAAATGATGATGTGAAGATTTATGAAACATTTTGAAGCAAATAACAAAATAAATTTCTTTAAAATTCCTTTTTGTGAGATGGCAAAGCTCCAAGCTTTCAATATTGAGAAAAAATAAAAACTGAAAAATATCGAATTTTTAATGTGACAGACCAAGCGAAAAATGGTTAGTTCAAAACAATGCATTTTCGACAGGAAAAACGAATTTCAAATATGTTTTTATTCCTTTTTGTTTGGTTTTAAATGTTAAAAAATTTTTATATCGATGGTCCATATACTTGTTACTTGCCATTTTTCCATGTAAAAACACATTTCCGCACTTTAATTCACATTTAATATCACATTTTTCTACTTTTTGTTAATTAAAAATGCACTTCATGCAAAATAAAAATTAGGTCCACCAAAGGAAACATTTGCCCATTTTTGTAACTCTGAAAAATCTCCTTTGTTTTTTTGAGTGTTGGGAGTGCAAAAGACGAAATTATAATCAGACATTTTCTTTCTTTCTTTTTTAATAGATTTCTTGCAAGTTATTATTCTGGAATTGCACGTTGTGATAAAATAGTTTTCATGAAATAATTGCAGAACAAGTTCGGAACAAATTTGAGTTCTTTTTTAAAACGAAAAAAATATGTCCCATTAGGTAAATTCTGGAAAATAACTTTTCTTACGATACAACAACGTCAACAAGATTATTATTAATTTGAATTATTCAAATCGAATAAATGTCATTTAAGTATACAACAAATAAATAAACTGGAAAAAAAAATTGAAAAATAAAAAATATAAAATAGAGGTTAAGTATTTTCATCAACATTCAGCTTCGATTGTACTTTTCGAAATGGGCTTTTCGAAAAATTCAATAATCATCTTATTAATGCTTTTTCAATCAAAAAATGACTTTTTGGCTGTATAAAACAAATTCTGCAAATTTTCTTCATTCAATATTCAGTGTAGCAAAGGCTTTTTTGCAGAGAGATAATGAATACAAGAATATTTAAGTGAGAAAAACAATTCATACCAAAAATTCCTTCAATTATTTTTTCTGATTATTTTTATAATGGTTAAAAAATTGATTTGGTACAAAATTCTTGCTTTTTTAAAAAAAGCAAATATTTTTTCCAAACTTTTTCCACTTTCATATCATAGCAAGTCTAACATTCTTTTCCAAAAATGTTTAGAAAAATAAAAAAAAATGAGAAATATATTCGGAAACTCTGAATGGAACAAAATTCATAAAGCAAATAAGATTGTCCCATTTGTTTTAAAAAAAAAAACAGCATTTTATTGAAATGGGATTGCTTTTATCAAAGATAATGAACACATTTGGCAAAATAGAGAAAAGAATCTTGATATAAGGATTGGATGGTTTGAATCTAAGGAAAAAAATTATGAAACGAATAAATTATGATTTTGTTTTTTTTTTCCATACTGATGACAGCCGCTGGGAAAACTTCAATTTTGTACAGATTAAAGCTTAAAGAGTTCATTCAAACACTTCCTACAATTGGATTGAACATAGAAAATATTCATTACAAAAGAATTACATTTACGATTTGGGAAATTGGAGAAAGCAAAAGAATAAGACCTCGTATTTTCCGTTACTATGAAGGAAAAGATGCGATCATTTTTGTAATAGACAGCGCAGATGTTTCTCGCCTTGCTTGCGCAACAATGGAGTGCAGAGATTGCGTGAAAGATGAGCTTCACGATTTACTTCAACAAAAAGAAACAGGAAATGTTCCTCTTTTGATATATGGGAACAAGCAAGATCTGAGCGGGGCTGTTAGTCCAGAATATATTCAGGAAAAGCTGGAACTTGATAGTCTTTGTGCAGGGAGATCTTGGCACATTCAGCCTTGCTCTGCTTTGACAGGGGATGGACTTCTTGAAGGCTTAGAATGGCTTACGAATGAGTTTTCACATAAGCGAAGATAAGTTGTTTGCACAAAAGATTTTTTCTTTTTATTTTTTCCAGGACTGTTATAAATTGGATTGGATTAAAAAATTTGTAAATTGAATGCTTAATTCATGTATTTTTATGATGACTGTTGAAGTGAAGTTTGCAGTTATTTTCTGTTGAGGACTACTTTTTATTTTTCATTTTCAACTTCTTCCTTTTTATAACGAATCATTGTTTCTTTGAGCACTTCTCACTTTATTTTTGAGCGAAACGAGGGATTTTGTTGATGGCTATCATTTTTTGTTTCATCGCTTCTTTCAAATGAGATTTCATTCTTTTTATTTTGACTCTGCAAAGAGGTTGTTTGTGATATTATATTTTGCTCCTTTCTCTTTTCGTTCATTTTTTGTGATGAATTTGAGAGGCTTCAACTTTGAGATTCAAAAGTTAACTTTAAATCAAATGAATTTAATTCAATTTACCAAGATATTTGTATGTTTATTTTTGAAAAGGTGAATTGAAGGCAAATGGGCACTTTACCTGCACATCAGAATTTGCTTTATTTTATGATTAAAGAAATTATCATTGTTTAAAATATATTTGTTCAAAATTTCAAAGAACGGAAAACGTTCTGTGTTAAAATAGAATTTTTCAAAAAAAAAAAAAGGTATTTTTTGACATTTTTTTGTGGTTAGTAAATCTTCAATAGCAATGCAGTTCTTTTATTTACCTTGAATTTTTTTGGAAATTTCATTTCCCCAAAGAAGATTGAATGAGGAAAGAAGACCGAACCCTATTTTCAGCGTCATCATCCAGATTTCAAATGCGTTTCTACACCTCAAAAAATTTTTTTAATTTTATTTTATTTTATTTTATTTTTTAACTAATCTCAACAAATCAATATGTACAATTTATCAAATAATGAATTCAATTTTCTCAAGTACTATGAATGTAACAAATAAATCCAATCAACAAATTATTCATGAGTCTTAATAAATAAGAAGAAAACTTCACAAAAACATATTTTATCTTTTTGATTCAGATTATAAGTGCAAAAAGCAATTAAACAACGTCATAATTAAGTTACCTTCAACAATTCATATACATAAATAGCATACATAATCATGGATGTGGGTCATTGGAACACTATAACTGAAAATCTCTTCATGCATCGTACCATAAAAGCTTACGATAACATCTTCAAAGCCATCATCCTCCAACTTTTCGTTTATCTCTCGTTTTATCTTCTTCCAATAATGCTCTTCAACCTCTCTTTTATTTCTGTCTTTTCTCTTTCCTTGATAAATTCCAGAAATGAATGAAAAGAATCTCAAGCAGCTTGCCTCTTGCAAATCCTCTAATGTTGGCTGAAGGACTCCATCAAGTGCGACATTAAATGCGCCTTCTTTCAAACAATGAATAACACTTTCGCTTAATCTTTCCACCATCGTTTCGAACAAATAAATACATTCATTAAACAAATTATGATGATTATCCATTGCCCTTCGACATAAACTCACAAGGCTCGTGATAATCAATGAGATTTCTTCGCATTGAAAGTCACAAAAACGCAAATAATAATCGATAACAAAACACCATTTCTTCAGCATCAATGTTTCTGTCAAATTTTTCAATTCATTTTCATCGTTCTTCCAATTGATGCATCTAACCAGCCCATCAATTTCTCTTTTCGCTTCTCGCACAAAATGCAGGTTATTCACAATTCCCTTTCGAATATCAATGCATTTGTATGACCTGACCATCAAAAATTGCCAGGCAGACAGATAAGCAAGGCAGGTGAGGTTGTGATGTTCTTGATGATACTGGATGATTTCAGTGATCTCATCCAGAAACCATTCTTTTCCCAGCTCCTGTTAAAAAATGAAAGTTGAATTTAAAAATTATAGAATAATTTAAACAAAACACAAACTTTGCCTTCGCCAATGTTGTTCAAAGCCAACAAAGCCAATTCAGCTTCATTTCTATTTTCATCGCTTACGTCTTTGTTTAACGCAGCATTCAAAAGGCAAGGCAAAAACACTCTCAATAATTTCATTGAAGCATGATCCCTTCGATTTAAAAGATAGCATTCACAAAGATCAATCAGCAGTTTTTCATTCTTATCCTCTTTCTTTAAATATTCTTCAGTTATCAACCTTTCCAATCTAATGTTCAACGAATAATTTTCAAAAAAAGGGCACTTGCACATTTTCATCAATTCCCAATATCCTATACACTTTAACAATAAAAGTGCATTTTCTATCGATATTTTCTCATCTTCGATCATTTTGTCTATTTTATCGTATATAAATTTACCGTCAATTTCAAGAAGCACTTCTTCATTCATTTTTGCAAGTGATTCGTTAATTTTGCTTATGATCCCTTTTTGCTCTTCGTTAGAATGATCATTCAGTTGGGAAATCAATTCTTCAAAAAGAAAAGAAAAGAAAAGAATGAAAAAGAACAATTCATTCCGAAAACTGTAGTAGAAAAATTGAGGAAATATAGCATAAGAGCAAACCTAAGAATGCGTTCATGGGCAGGTTCTATAACATCAAGATTGTATATTTTTATAATTTATATCATAAACATTTAAAACAAAAATGATTCATAAAGCAATTCGAAAATGACAATTTTTCAAAATCAAAATGATCTTTAACAAATGCCACACTATCCTTGCATCTTCATTTTCGACCTTTCTGCTTGTGTTTTCATACGTGGAGCACATTTTTGAACAAAAAAAAAAGATTATGTTGAATGTGTTCCTGATCAACTTTTTCTTTTAATTTTTTTATAACAGTTCATAATGAAAATGTTATTGAACATTTTGAATCTATTTGAAATTATAAAGAGTTCTTGTTTTCATTAAAAAAAAGGTAAATCGATGATATTTTTTAAATACTCTATTCCTTATTTACAATTCCTTTAATTTTCAAAAAGCAGAATATTGCTGTAATGAATATAAGAAACTAAAATTTAATTGCTTTTCTTTTCATCTTTTTCATCTTCTTTAGCTTTTGTTGTATCTTCATTTTCCATAATTTTCTCTTTCTCTTCGCTAATAATACCAATTGGTTCTCTTTTGTGCTTCTCTGAAAGCGGAGCATAAATTGCTTTCGCAAAAGTCTGCGACACAAGAAGAGGGAAGAGTATAGTGAAGTCACCCCACACTTTCACTGGATGCGCACCAGGTGCAATTTTCCCCCAACTTTTTGCTTCATCAGGCGAAGCACCTGTATCTGAGGCTTCCAGCTCAGAGCCTGTATTGATGTACACCGAAAAGTCTGCCCCATTGCGCATAAGATTCGCGTTGCAGATGTGGTGCTTAATCACACCGCCTCCGCATATGATCATCCCAGTCTTTTTCGCGTGAAGTGCCTCAAAGTTGATTCTGGAAATATCTAAAAAAATTTTTTTTGGCAGATTAATCACAATTTCATAGCGATTCCATTAAATAATTTCTGAATTTCTGAATATCGAAAAGTTCTTCAAACCTTCAACAAGATCTAATACAAGACCAGGTTTACGTGCATTGAAAAAGAATATATTATCTCCAACAGCACCATCAGTTATTGCTGGGCAAAATACTGGAATATCATTTCGATAGCACCAATACAAGATTGACGAAGGATTGTTTATCTCCTTTCCGAGTCTTGCAATAAGCTTTGATGGAGTCCAATTAATTTTTTGTCCTTTTTGTTCAGCGAGCATTTTCGTCAAAATTGGTGTCATAAAATCTTCAAATTTGCAATACAATGAATTGGGTACCAGCATATTCCCAATTCTGTTCAAAGAAGCTTCTCTAAGTGTTGCACCCTTGAGAAATTATACAGTAATAATAATAATAATCATATATTGCATACATCCAAATGGAAGTCTCCCATATGGAATTCTCCCATGCATTTCATCAAATCTTCCTCAATGGCACCACATGTTGTGACAATAACATCAACAAGCTTATGCTGTGCTAAAAATCTGACTGTGTCTCTTGTTCCACAAGAGACCATATTTGATGTATATCCCAAAAATATTTTGCATTTTATATTCTTTCGAATTTCAGGTTTTGCCAATTCATCGTCGTCATTCGGATCAATAGGATCATCAGAAAGCCTCCACGATAGCATTTTATTTACCTCTTGTATGGCTAATCCAAAGCTTGTAGCTTGAGCTCCTGTGGTGGTCATTGAAGAAAAAAGTGCATCATAATCGATTCCTTTCGAAAAATCATATCCGTGAACAACTGGAGTTGTCAGTTTTGTATCATCTACAATTTTAAAAACTGTTGATTGAGCAAAATCAAGTGATTTTTCTGCCATATTTTTTGGATGGACAATTAAAATTATTTAAAGTGGGTTATTTCCCATATTAAAATAAATTTCAGTGTGAAATACGAATAAGTCTTTGAATACAAAAAATCCGAAATTCATTAATATGAGATTTCGACTTTCCATTTCTTTCCTATTATCCAAAGGATAATTATTATTTCATGGCTGATAAATGCATATTTTTTTTGAGATAAAAAATTCTATTGCAAAAACGGTTTGTTTATTCAAATTTTTGTATTTTTAAAACCTATGAGTTCCTTTCTCGTTTTTCACAGAACGTTTTATTATTTCTATTTGAACAATCCAACTATTTAAAATCATTAATTTTTTGATATTCTCATAAAAAAAAAATGTTGATCCAAATTGCCCATGATTAAAATTATTTGTTTTTCAAAAAGTTGTTCGTGTTATTATTTCAAAACGAACAACATGAATAGCAGAAAGGGAGAAGTGTTTGACGCATCACATAAAAAATATGGAGATGCACTTACAAATTCTGCACAACAATCCAATGAAATTGAAGGCATTTATATTTTTCTGTTATTTATAACATTATCTTTAAATCTGGTTTTTGTTTTTTAAAAATTTATTATTGATTCTTATTTATGATTGCGTGCGTCTCAATAGTTGATGACGCATCTACAAATCTTCTCCTGGCTGAAATTTCTCATGGAAAACAAAAACTATTTCACGAGCGTGAAGATATGGAAAACGCATTGGGCAGGAAAATTCATATTGAAAACGATGAAAATGAATGTTCCTTATTGCATAGTTTATCAGAACCAACTGATCAGCTTTCCGGTTTCGAATACAATAATCGAAATTATGTAAGCAATGAAGAAACTGGAAATAATTCTTCGTTATCTAATCAAGAAATGGGAAGTACTTTGCCTTCTAAGCCATTTTCCGAAAGGTTACCTCCTCCTCCACCTGCTCCAAACTTTTCTGCTTTTGCAAATTATACATTTCAATCTTCTGTTCTCCAAAAGTCACCCGTTTCACCTTCAAATTCGCTACACCAAATTTTTCCGTCTCCTCCTCGCACTCCATTGAAAACACCTCAATTAATTTCTTCGGATCAATCAACAAATTCTTCCTCAATTCCACCTGAAAATCAGTCTCAACAACTTTTTCTTCAAACACCTCAGACACCTCAAACAGTGATTGCTCTAACTCAACAAACATATCAAGCAGAAAGTGTGATGACTCGATATACACAGCCTGTAGACACGAATACTGAGGAAGTGGATGTTGGATTGCTAGATGCCACAACATATCTCCCACGCAACATATTCACTTCTCACACAACAGATGAAGCAGGAACGATTGATCATGGCAGCACGACATTGGGAACATCTATGGATGTGGACGTGGAAGTGGATGCAGCTAGCGACATCAACGGAGCAACAAATCATCCTTCATCTGTTGTGCAGCTTCACAAAGCAGAAGAAGCCAAAGAGCTTCCAGGCAGTCCGCCACAACAATCAAGCGAACCAAACCAAGAAGCCTTCGCCAGCGCCTTTTCTTCTTCTCCGCTGCGACTACAACGAGAAGACGCTCTCACAAACGCCGAGCCGACCACAATGCAGACAGCAACTGAGTTTCTCGGCGGCGAAACGACGTTTCTTCCGGAGCACATTCTGGAACAGCACCGACTGAGCACAGCAGAGCCAGGCACTCCACAGCAAGGCGGCAGAAAGCAGACAGACACAACGTCAAACACATCACTCATGCTGACACCCACACACACAGGCGATCTGTCGCTCACATTCAGCAGCGTTCTCACACAGCAGCAGAACCAGCAGAGTCAGCAAAGTCAGCAAAGTCAGCAAAGTCAACAGGATTCGCTTGCTTCTAAGAAGAGTTTGGAAGAGAATGGAATGGAAGAAGAGCAGAAGGAAGACAAAAGTGAAGTGAATGGCGCTTCTCATTCTGCAGCTACAGAGCTGACACAAAGCAGACAAGACACAGAAGAAGGAGCAGATCGAACAGGAACTGGAAATGTGCCATCTAACAGAAAAGGAAGAGAGATCAGCACGCAAATGGTGGCTATGCTTTCACCGACGTTTTTGGCACGCACTCAACAAATGACGATGGAAAGCAGCACGTTGCATGCACGCAGAGACGACTCAACAGCATCAGAAATGGAGACAGAAAGGAAGAAGGAAACAGGCAGAATGGATGCTGAGGAAGAAAACAGCACAAATGAGAGGAATGTCAAAGACAGACTCAATTCGGAGCAGTTATCAGGTGAAGAGGAGTTGGACACAGTTTTTGACGCAGTTGATGACCAGCGGCTGGAGAGAAGAAACGAAAGAAGGCGCGAAAGATTCACTTTGCTGGGGAAGAACACTGAAAACGTGGAAGGTGCAGAGGAAACAGCAACGACAATCATTGACGAGACAGCAATGCAACAAGGCAGCACAAATCTGATGGAACAACAAGACTCGTCTTCTTCTGCGTCTTCTTCTAATTCATTTGTTTCAATGCAATCAGCATCATCAACTTCTTCTTCTTCTTCTTCTTCTTCGGATAATCTTCCACCAAACATTCTGTCTCAGTTGGAGATGTATCCGGTGCCCTCTCCTCTTTCCTCCCATCTCAACCTCCCTTTCATCACTTCAATCTCTTCGCTTTCTCCAATTCAGCTTTCTGCTCAGCTTGTCGGACTAAATTCGCCATGTTTCTCTGACAAATTTCACTTTTCGCCTCTTCCACAGTTTCCTTCACCAAAAACAGTTCCATCAACATTAAGCACAATACAAGCTGAAGATGCAACAGACATAACTTCTTCTTCTTCTTCTTCTTCTTCTTCTTCTTCTTCTTCTTCTTCTTCTTCTTCTTCAAATCCAATTCCACTAACAGTTGCAGAGTCAGTCAAGCGATATGGCGTGTATTCAACAATTAAACAGCTCAAAGCCACGGCGTTGCATGCTGCTGAGACGCGGATGGTTCAAGAGCAGTTGAAAAGAAGCCGAGAGAAAGTGGCAGCGAACTTGGCGCGACTGAAGGAGCTTGCTGAGCAGAGAGACAGCAGAAGCACAAATAGAGGAGCAGACAAAGCAGCCGGCGGGAGCATTGCAGTGAAGAGCGAGCTGTGGATGGACTTGCACTTCCGCCGCAGCATCATCCAGCGGAAGAACTTGGCTACACCGCTTATTCCATTGAGGCAGAACAGCAGCGCCGAGGAGAAGAAGATACTCGACAGACTGAACTTCTTCCTGATTGCATTGGATCATGCGAGGAAGGAGAAGGAGACGGAGGGTGAGAAGAAAAATCAGAATGAGAATGAGAAGGAGAAAGTAGGAGAAGATGGAAAGGAAGTTGCAGAAGAAAACAACGGAATGCAATCAGATGAGTTGAATGCATCTGTTTCAGATGAAAAGGAGGAAAGCAATGCAAAAAAAAATGGAAATTCTCAGACGAACGGAGAGGAAGAGAAAGATGACAAACATGAAGATCGAATGGATGTTGAGGAAGAGCCAAAAGATGAATCTTCAGAGAATGCGGAAAACGCACTGTCGCAGTCAAGGGCATCAACACCAACAGCATTAGAAGGAAAAGTGCTGCCAATTTTATCGACACCAAAGACAACACGTAATCTTCTGCAGACACTTCCAGATGCTTCTTCTGCTGAGAATGAAGAATGCATGCAATCAGACACAGACGAGAAAGAGAACGAGAAAGCGCCTTCGTCTGAATCGCTGCCTCGCACGAAGTTGTTGGGCGTTGCTGGAGTGAATGAAGATGTTCCACTTGCTCGGCTGGCGGCAGAGTCTGCCTTGTTGACACAGCAGCTGCTGAAGAAAGACGAAGAAGTGATCGAAGCAGCCCTCAGGAAAGCAGAGGAAGAATTGACAGAAAAGAACAAAAAGAAGGAAATGCAGCAGAAGATTGTACTGCAGCTGCAGAAGACGTCGAGTTCGATGGCTGCTGTGAAGAGCGACGAGGAGACGAGAAAGGAGATTGAGGCAGCTGTTAGGCAGAAGAGAGAGCTGAAGCGGCTGAAGAGCGAATGCAAAGCAGGAGAAGTTTTGAGTGTTCAGTCAAAACAATCAACGCCAACAGCAACTCTCTCTGCTTCTGCTTCTGCTTCTGCTTCTTCGACTTCTGCAGATGGCACACAGCAAATGACTGCTCCAACTGAAGTGCATGTACCCAAATCAACATTTTCATTCGGAGAAAGCTCGACTCTTCTTCCCTCTTCGCTTGCTTCCTCTGAGCGCCTTCATTCGCACAGCCTCTTTTTCCAGTGCCTTCCACTCAAAGTGACATCGTCGTTTGTAGTCTGCGAAGTGGTTCATTCTGTTTTGCATTCTCAAATGTCATCAAAATCAGCAGAGCGCTTTTCTTCTCCTCTCTTTCTGTCTTTGCACGTTTCGATGGCGCTGGACAGAAGACGAGGAGACACTATTCCATTTGCATTCGAAGAAGGCGCCAGCAGACTGAGTGACATGCGAAATGAAAAGAACGAACACAAAATGGAAGCAGAAGAGGAGAAGAATGAAGATGGCAATTGCAAAGATGAGAAAGAGAAAAAGGTTAAAGAGAATGAAAATGAAAATGAAAAAGAGAAAGAGAAGGAGAGGGAGAAAGAAGAAGAAGAAGCCAGAGAAAAAGTGTGGCAAGAGCAAGAGGAAGCGTGGAGAGAGCGCAGAAACACGATTCTTGCGTCTGAAGAGCCAGCAGCAGCGATGGCAGCATTAAACAGAGCAACATTCTGTACAACTCTGACGCCACACGAAATTCAGTCTGGAGACGACTCATTCAGCCGCTCGGAGACGAAATGCCTTCACAACTGCCAGTTTTGCTCGAAGGTGTTTCAGATGATTGGGAGTTTCCCTTCTTCTTTTGCACGTTCTGCATCGGCTGCTTCGACTGACTCTGCGACAATCAAGTGGAAATACGAAGTGTGCTCGTGCCTGTCATTCCACAGAGTGCCTGCTGCGCAGAATAGCTTTGCCGGCAGCTCTTCTTCTGCGGAATCTCCTGCAGCTGAAAAGAACATGTATCTGCCATTAAATCAGGTTTGCCTCTTCATCATATTTACTTAGGAACTTCAATAAAAATTTTTCTTTCTTTTTTTTTTAACCAAAATTTAATAATGCTTTTCCCCCTTGTTTTGAATGACAGAACATCATCCGATCACTTCGCGCTGCGTTTGAGAGAGCAACACTTCATATTCAATCTTTCTTTTCTCCTTCACCATCGTTTGTCCTTCATGTTCTATTGCATCATCTGACTAGAGATCTCCAACACATTTCAACATGAAAACAAAATGAAGTTAAAAACTCCACTATTAACTGTTCTCATTGATTTGCTAAAAATTCTCTTTATGAAATTGATTCGTTTGAGTTTTGTTTGACAAAATGTTTTAATTGAGTTATTTCAATTTTCATTTCGTTTAATTCAAGTCATGTTTTAAATTTATTTCGAAACAGAGAAAACAAAAAATTCTGATTTTATGAAAATGAACAACAAATCATAAACAAAAATCAAATTTTTTTCCAACTTGTTTGCTTTTTTGTTATAAAGTTCATAGCAACTTTGATGAGTATGAATGATTGCAATGAAGTGCTTTCACAAAATTTTTATGAACAATTTATTCACAAAAAAATAATCAAAAAAAATTTCATTTTCAATCAAACAAAATAAAACTTGCTCTTCACCATTTGAAGGATAGTTTTCACGAATATGATTTTCTGTATTTTTTTTTAAATCCAAACTTGAAAATGATGTTCAATTTAATTCAATTAGTGTTTTTTTCATTGTTGGGCATCGCACAAACCAAAACATTTGAATTGTCATCAAAACACGAACAAATAACTTTCATATTGAAGCGCCTATTTTCTTGAAAGAATTATGTCGAAACAAATATTCCAATAACAAAAGAAACAATTATTATGTGAAAAGATTCAATTATTTCCTTTTATATTTAAAATGAATGTGATGAGAAATTATTGGTGCATATACATAACATACTCACACGAAACATGTAATGTGAACAATGAAATTGAAAAGAATAAAAAGTTTGAAGGTTCAGAGAGAGAAACATGAAATTGAAGTGTTGAAAACGTGATGTCAAACGAAAAAGCTAGAACGCAGATGCATCCATAAGAAAATATTAAATTTATGTATAACCAACTGCTGTGAAATTAAATCCAACAGTTCCTGTTTCAGGAGCTTTAACAAATGCAGTTCTTTCCATTGAGCGAGTTTTTGGCTTTTTATCTGCAAATAAATGTCCTCTATCATCGCAGATAAAATCTGGTGTTCCATCTGGCTTTGCAGGTTTCACACGTTCAAATGTTTTTCCTGGTTCCTGAAAAAGAAAATTGCAAAAGGAAACAATAAATTAATAATCAGACAATTCCCTCCTTTTCGAATGGCTGTCTCCAATTTTGAAGTCTGTGAGGGGAGTATGATTGCTCAAATTGATTTGCTGAATAGTTTTGAAGCTTACTTGGCCTCTTACTCATGAAACGGTCTTTTGTCTTTAAAATCTATTAATGGGTTTTATTGTGCCAAATTAAATTTTTGATATAAAAAATTAAAAAATGTTAAAAACAAAGGTTAAACTTTGTATTCGAAAAAATGAATAACAAATTTCAAGACATATTATGAATATTCAATTTTTGTTTATCTCTTGGGATTTGACAACTGTATTTATTATTTTCTCTTTTAAATTGATAGTATTTGATTTTATTATAACTTTATTAATTATTTTTTTGCAAATCAAAAGTTCATGAAAATATCTTTTATTCAATTTAGAAGCGCTGCAAAACGACTTCATTTTATTTTTGATTTTTTCAGCAGGAATATTCTAATAAAAAAATTTTTTTTGCAATTATAAAGGAGTGTTTTATTAAAAAGAATATTTTCATGAAAATGTCTTTCAAAAAGAATCAATCAATTCATTTCAAAAGATACAACAAAGAAAATACTCTTTGAATGAACGGAAAACATATAAATACAAACGAGTAACTATTCAAAGTCATGAAAAGAATGTAAAAACATATGAAAATTCCTATCCAAAACTTCAAAACGTTATCTTTACGAAAAACAGAATTTGTAGGCAACAGAAACAAACATATATTAATAAAAGCTTTACTGAACTGGGATGCAAGTGTGAGGGAGTTCCTCTTCTTTGTGTTCAGCCTTCTTGTAGATAAGAATACGAGCATCAAGAGCAAGAATTCCATCAGGTGAGCACAGCATTGGGTTGATATCGAACTCTGAGATCCATGGGTGGTCAGCAAGCAATTGTGAGAAGTGGATGATGATGTCAACAAGCTCATCGATGTTAACTGGCTTCTTTCCTCTGACACCTTTCAATGCCTGGAAGATTTTTGTTTTCTCCAACATTGAGCGGGCGAAGGTCTTGTTCAATGGAGCAAGTCCCAATGCTTTGTCCTTGAACACTTCGACAAGAACACCTCCCAATCCGAACAAGATGACTGGACCGAATTGTGGGTCAACATTGGCACCGAGGATAACTTCGTATGAATCCTTCAATGTGATCATGGGCAACACAACACATCCGAGGAAATCGCTCTCCTTTGCGTTGCGTGCGACGTTGGATTTGATTTCATTGAATGCAGCGCGCACTTCTTCCTCGTTCTTGATGTTCAACTTCACGCCACCAACATCTGATTTATGGGTGATTGTTTCAGAGTGGACTTTCATCACAACTGGGAAGCCAATCTTCTTTGCTGCTTCGACTGCTTCATCGGGAGACAGAGCCAATTCGGTTTGTCCTCCTGGAATGTGATAGGCAGCAAGAATCTTCTTTGATTCGTATTCTGAAAGGATGGTTCTTCCTTTCTCAAGAGCATTTGAGTAGATCTGTCTGACCTCTTCTCTTGCTTTTGCGAGATCAAAGCCAAGCTCTGGAGTGGCAAGTGTTGGTTCTTCCAATTTTGTGATCTGTTTTCCATAGCTGTGGAGATAGTTGAATACACGGACAGCCTGGTCGGGGTAGTTGAAGACTGGAATCTTAGCCTCTCTCAGGATTTGTGTTCCTTTTGCTACCTCTTTGCCTCCCATCCATGAGCACATGAACAGCTTACCGCACTTGGCATGTTGTTTCAGGGCTTCAGCTGTGGCTGTTGGATCGGTCATATCTTGTGGAGTCAAGATAACAAGGATGGCATCAACATTTGGATCTTCAACTGAAAGCCGGACAGTCTTCTCATAACGATCTGGAAGAGCATCTCCAAGAATATCGATGGGGTTTCCATGAGACCATGCAGCTGGCAAGAATTCATTGAACTTGGCCATCATTTCGTCGCTGACTGGAGCAAGCTCACCTCCTCCAACATACAACGAATCAGTAGTCAGTACACCTGGGCCACCAGCATTTGTCACAACTGTGAGACGTTTGCCCTTTGGCATTGGCTGGCTGTTGAGCATCTCCATAAGAGCGAACAGATCAGCGATTTCAACAACACGAAGGACGCCAGCTCTTTCGAATGCTGCATCTGCAACCTCATCAGCACCTGCAAGTGCACCGGTGTGAGATGAAGCAGCTTTCTTTCCTGCTGCAGAACGGCCGGCTTTAATAACAACGATTGGCTTCTTCTTGCTAACTCTTTGGCAGGCTTCCAAGAATGGCTTGGCTTTTCCGACAGTTTCCATGTAAATGCAGATTGCTGATGTCTTCTCATCATTTCCAAAGTAATCAATCAAAGTTGGCCAGTCAACATCAAGCATTGAACCAACGCTCACGAATGCGCTGAATCCAAATCCAACTTGTTTGCTGTAGTCCAAAACAGATGTGCAAAGAGCACCAGATTGTGAAAAGAATGCAACTGATCCGTCATTCACCATGTCAGCAGCAAAGGTTGCATTCAATCCGCTTGAGCTGGACATCAATCCAAGACAGTTTGGACCAACAATGCGCATTCCAACTGGTTTTGCAATGGACATGATTTCACGTTCCAATGCGCGACCTGGCTCTCCCATTTCAGCGAAACCTGCAGAAACAATGATGCAAGTCTTCACCCCAATTTCAGCGCAATCTCTCACTGAACCAGGAACAAAACGGGCATTGACTGCAATAATTGCCAAGTCAACTGAACCCTTTTCCAATTCCTTCACTGATTTGTGGCACTTCACTCCAAGGATGGTATCACGTTTTGGGTTGATGGGATAAATGGTTCCACCAAATGAGCATTTCATAAGGTTTGACATCATTGTGCGCCCAACACCAACTGATTCACTGGCTCCAATCAAAGCAACAGTCTTTGGATTGAAAAGAATATGAAGATCAGACATCTTTGAGGTTCTGATACAAAGCAAAGAATCATAAATCGCAATTATCAGTTGAACATGAAGTGTAATAGAAATAAAAATTCAAGGAAATATATAAAGCAAAAATTATGAGAAAAAACATACAAACACAATCAGAGAACAAAACTCAATAAAGCGCCTTTCGCCCAAAGTATTATGTGTTACATTTTGGATCATGAAAAATATAATAGAATTTAATTCCTCAAAACGTTTGATTCATGTCTCAACCACAAAAAATACTATCATCTGAGCAGCAAGATATTTTGTCAGAAGAAAAAATCGACTACAAGATAGAAAGAGAGATTTATTTAAGGTACGTTGAATTATCATTTAATCGCTTAACAATTCTTTCTGAATTTATTTATTTTTAGGAGTCATCCGGAATTATCTGATCTCATACGATGCTTATTCCAAGAATTAGTTGTGAAGAAACCAGCTACGAAAGCTGATATTTTGCGCTTTATTTGTGATTTTTTCCAACAATCTGATTTACAATATAAAGTGATGCTATATGCAAAACAACGTGAATCTGATTTGACAGATTACGAGCAAATGATGGCAGGCGAATGAACATACCAGTTTTTTGTGTCATTATATTTTTAAAAGATATTTTCTTGTCTTTTTCTGTGAATATCTTTATTCCCATATCAAGTTGTAATCATCTTATTTTGCGACTACGCTTTTGATAAAGTTTTAATAGTTAAGATGATTGTGAATTGAGAAGAAAATGCTATTATCCATTCGATGTTTCATTTTTATGTCGAAAAGGAAAAAAAAAACTTTACATGAGATGATTCACAAAATCCACATTCCCTGGTTTGTTATGAAGAAGTGAAAATAGAATCAAAAGATATAACATTTTTTCTGAAACATATTTTAATGCTGGGGATAAAGCATCACTCTCACAGATGCGCCAAAAGCTTTTGGTGGAATGTTGTGTGTGAAGCGAGCACGAACAACACCACTGTTTCCGTGAGTTTTCACGACTTTCCCTCTAATGACTTTAATTCCCTTTTTGTTTGATTTGCACTGAACAAATATCATGAGAATAAAAGAAGACACGTAAATTACTTCTTTTGAAAATAAATATTTTGAAGTCAAACCTTTTTCACTTTATAAATGTAATATACTGTCTTTCCAAGATAATATCGAGCGCCATGAGTTGATGTGCATCCTTGAACCTCGAGAAGAGAGATGTTTGGATGTTGTGTATGTTTTCCTCTAACAAATCAATAAAAAGATTGCAAAAATGCGTGGCTAACTCCAAAAAACAAAAGAAAAATATAACCGTCTGAATCCTAAAATTTTTCCAGGAACGTGAAGTCTTGAAGGCATTCTTTTATTTTCTTGATCAATTCTATCCATTTTTTATGTTATCATTTTTTGTGGAATTATTTCTAAAAAAATGTTGAAAATTATAAATGTGTCCTCATCAATACATAATAAAGATAATTTCATTTGAATTTTTATGGATTTTATGGATGAAATGAATGAACGAAAATAGTTTTTTTGTTATCCTTGCAACTGTTATTTGTTTTATTCCCAATTGAATTCTGATTTGAAATGGCATTGAACTGAATGAGTTTATTTCATTTTAATTTCCGTATCTTGAATGTTGATGACTTGAAAGCCTTACAAAACATCAACTGCTTAAAAAAGAATATTTTTTTTCTCAGAAACCATCTTTTTTTGAATATTTAAATTTTGTAAAAGATAGAATGAAAATTGATCCAATCTCTTTCACTCCTCCAAGAAATGCCACCAAACTGAACAAATTAAAAAAAATTAAAATTAAAATTACAAAAAACAAAACAAAACAAAACAAAACAAAACAAAACAAATAAAATAAAATAAAATAAAATAAAATAAAATAAAATAAAATAAAATAAAATAAAATAAAATAAAATAAAATAAAATAAAATAAAATAAAATAAAATAAAAAAAAGGTAAAAATATCAGTAAATATTCTAAATAGATTTTTTTAGTGCATTTCAAGGAATTTCAAAAAAGTTGGTTTATAACAAAAATATACAATTTTGAAAATTAAAATACTACAATTTCACAAAAATGTTTTTAAAAAGGCGATGAAAATCATTTTAATTCTGAAGATCACGACTTTAGTAAATAAAACTCAACAAAAATAAATTAAGAACTTAAGAATAAAGAGGACTTTCCAAAAAAAGAAAAGAAACAGAAAACAATACATTTCATAAATAAAACGAAAAAAAGAGAAAGAAAGAAATTCGTTTGGAAATCGAAACAAGTAAAATTCAGTTGACAATTTTAAAAAAAGACTTGTAAAAATCGAAATAAGAAAGAGCATAGATTATATGTACAACTATATAAATTTGTTTGAAATCAAAATAAAAGGGGAAAAAATGAATACAATCCTATTTTGAATAAATATAAAGAAGACATTGATTAAATACTTAACATTAAAAATAAATAAACAAACAAACAAACAAATTTAAAATAAAATAAAATAAAATAAAATAAAATAAAAATAATAAATTGCATGGATGATATGTTGATTATTCAACTATTTTTGTAAAAAAAATAAAAAGTAATGCAAATCAACAATCAAGATGATACATAAAAATTAGATAAGACTTCGCAAAAAATAGTTTCTTTCTCAAATATTTGAGAAAATGATGAATGTACATATATTCTAGAAAAATTGAAAATAAAAAAGGAATTATTTATAAAAACTGAATCAAATAAATATGCTTCCAATAGGCATATGAATATCTTTGTGTGTGCACAATACATAAACAAAGAATATATACGATACATACAGACCAAATATGTTGTGATTGACTCATTTGTTTATTACTTCTTTCACATTTCTTACTGCTTCTGATCACATATATTCAATTCAAAAACAGCTTCTGCAAAGGTAATGTCTTCATCAGTAAAGTGTACATCAAACAGTGAAATTAGCTTTCTCTTTCCGATAGCTTTCGCCGCATCGTTCTTTGAGTGAAGCTGGTCTCCGATCAACGTCAACCTCTGCCTCAACAGCATATGTTCTTTCTTGTGCTTTTCAATTCCAGGATAATTCTTCACAGCCATTTCTTTTTCCTCTTCGTTGAATATTGCCAATGCCGTTGATGAAAGCTGATAGAATGCTGACACCACAGTTTCAAAATCATCATTCTGGTTAATTGAAGTGAGAAGTTGCTGGGCAGCATCAAGAATGGCTTCTCTTCCTTTGTCAAAGGAATCGTTTCCTGTCATCATCGAAGGCACCATTTCAATCTCTCTCTCATCTTCTTTGACAGGCAGCAGCTCAAACAACTTCTTTGATACAGTTTCTATAAACTCAATTTCCTTTATATATGTCAGTCCGTTTCCGAACATACTAATAAAATACAGAAAGCAAAAAGAAGCAACAACAACAGTCAAAGTTGTAATGGACTCTTGTACTTCTTCTTTTCCTGTTGCCAAAATCATGTTTGTCATCTTGTTCAAGCCCGCCGTTATGTCACTTCTCAATGCAGTCATCACAAACCGTGCTTCAGGATTAAACAAATTGATGTCGCTGACATCCATCTTTGAAATCCTCTCCAGATTCACCCTCAGCCGAGACAATAGCGTCGTAAGTCCATAAATCGTTCCTTTCACTCCGTACATCCGATACTCATCCACTTGCGAGCAGTCATCCGAATCTGCAAGAAAGCAATCAGCCTTCTGCAGAAGCAATTGGTGGTTGACAGCAGTGTTCATCCGCTTCACAGACACTGAGTCGTATGTGTAATCATTCGTGTGTGTGTAATCTGAGTCTCCAAAATGACAGTCAAGATGCACCGCTTCAAAATACTTGGACATTGGAACAAGCATATCGCGTGCAACAACTGGAGAACCTGAGCAATGAGAAGAGTTGTGCATGACTGGATTGCTGGACGTAGGAAATGTTACAGACTGGTCTGTTTTAATCATTTGTATCGGCTGTAGTATTGTTGACAGCAAAAACTGGATCTGGAACAGAATTGATGCACGCATCCCTGACATGATGATGTTGGCAGAGGTTGGCCTGTAATTGCCCACATAAAACAGCACCAGGGCAACTGTGGTTACGATTGTGACGATGCCAAGTGTCAGAGAAAGAATACACGTAACGACGATTTTAATGGTGATAGGAGTTGGCAGCTGTTTGTAAGTTGCTTCTAATTTTTCAACCTCTTTTTCCATTCCTTCTTCCCAAAATGTGTCTTCAACAGCATTTCTTATCAATCCCGCTTGCTTGTTTTTTTCTGCTTCCTCGGAATCTTCATCATCCAAAGTGAATTTCGCTTCAATAGCTCCATTTTGTTGAGGCGGCTGCGTTTGAACATGCGGCTCGCCCTGACCCAATGAATTTTGGTCGGTTTTTGCGTAAATTGCTCCAACTGGTGGAATCGGAGAAAAATGATCCATTTGCAAAGGCAGATCATTCTGCCAGCACGGCGATAGGTTGTTCTGCATGAATGGATTTGAGGAAGCGACAGAGGGTGGCATTGACACTACGCCAAATTCTAATTCTGAATCATGCTCAGAAATCGATGTTTGCGCAGACGCTAAGCTTGCTGCTGTCAGATTGCGATGCGGATTGTGTTCAATTCCAGTAAGAAGAACAGGCAGAAAGGACATTGATGGAACAGGATTGGCAAGAGGAATTCTTTGACTGATGTTCTGCTGTTGACTAGTCTGAATTCCATTATTTGCATTCCCATAGCACACCGGAGACAACTGCTCTTTAAAAGCACTTTCTGTTGTTACTTTCTTATTGCCATTCGCTCCATTATCTTCTTTTAAACTCTTGTTTTTAGCGATATCTTTGGAAGCGCTTTCAACCATGTCTGTATTAAACACATCATTTCCAGAAACTTCAGGTTTTGGAGCGCAAAAAGCAGAAATTGGCACTTGTGGCATTGAAGGAGAAGATCTACAGCTTCTTGAATTCTGTTCAGTTGTTTGTGTACTTGTATTCTCTTCATCGATTCTGGGTGTTTGAAATTGGTACACAGGAGTCGAAGATGTTGATGCAGTCAGTTCTCCAAGAAGTGATTTCGGAGTGGCCCGCGAAAAAGGAGTGCCAGTAATCGAATCCATCGAACGATTAGCACTAGAAAGCAGCAGGTAACTCGATCTTTCGGGATCAAGCTCCATATCAGATTGGTCAAGAATTTGCAATGTCTTTCTAACAGATGGAGAATTGGCCTTGCTGTCTGTCTGTTTCTCTTCGATCTGTCTTCCACTGCCAATAATATTCCGCATGTTTTTCTTTGGAAGAGAACTTGGCTCGCTTTCATCTGTGCTTTCATCAATAAGCTGTGCTTCATCATCTTCAAATTGCTCATGCTTTTCACTGGAGCTGCTTTCTGGCTCCTTCTCATTTTGATTCCCATTCAACGCAGCTTCGATTTGAAAGTCATCAACTGCATCTTCGTCGTCTGAAAGAAGGCGACGAACAACACTTTGCATTTTGTTCTTCGGCACATCCAACATTGCATGATACGCCCTCATCCGAACCTTCACTGATTTTTTGGTGAACACAATGAATATCACAAGCTGTACAATCGTCAGAGGCACAAGGAACAATGTGATGAAGAGAATAAAAACGATAATAATTTTGTCGCAGACTGAATTCATTCGCTCAAAATAGGATAAAATAACCTTTTTTGCTCCGTCTAAAATCGGGACAGGGCAGTTGAACACCAAATACTGCATGTCTGCCAGATAATTTGGGTCCTTCGGGCGAGAAGACATGTCTGAAACGGAAAGATGGCGCAGCATCTGCGACAGTGTGGCCAGCACCTCCAACATTGACGAAGGCTGCAGAATCTGCTTCTTCGTGCCCACCACCTCCTCTACGCTGCCATCTGGCTGTGTCTCGTTCTTCGTGGAGAATATGAACATGTACGTGTCGATGTTCGCTGCCTCCCATGGATCCAAGTTTGAGGTCGAGCCGTGCACCCTCCCCAGCATCGACGCCATGTTCTCTGATGTCTCCTGCAGCATCGTCAGCAGCTCCTTCTTCCGCACCATCGTCGGCGTCCACTCGTCCAAAATAGCCGGATCCTCAAATTTGAACCGGATGTCGTACACAAAGAAGTTGTAGCTGATGCATGCAGAACGGGCAGTGTGATACGACAAGTCGCACACCGCACGCAGCGTGTCCAAATCGCTCTTATACGTCGTAGTCATCGTGATGTACGCAGCAATTGCAACAACAAGCGCAATTATACACGTCAAATGGAGAAGAATCGCAGAGCACCTCATTGTATTCATTGAATCGCTATCATCTCCGTTTTTGCCGCGGCCGCCTGACATAAGATCGACAATCATCTCGTTCTTCTTCTTCTTCTTCTTCTTTCTCTTCTTTTTATTCGACTTTTGATGCCTCTTGATGTAACTGGACGACTGGTGTAACTGCATCTCATTGCTTGCCAACGCAACTTGCTCCGAGTCATAATTCAGCAGCTCATAAGAAGATGGGCTGGTTTCAAACCTTCCTTCTGCTCCTCTCTGTTCTCTCCCATCTTTCTCTTCATATCTCATAGACACTCCAAAGCTTTCAGTCCTTTCTGAATGAGCATCGCCCAATTCACGTTTAGTACTGCCATCTCCACCGCAACTTATTCTTTCATTTCCCCTTTTCATCCTATCATCTGCCTTGTCCTTCTCTCCAGCACCAAGCGAAGCGTCATAAATCTCTGCTGCGTGTGTGTGAATTGAAGACTCGTAAGAGCTGGTTGAGTCTTCCTCGATGCTGTCTGCTCTGTTCAGAATCATCTCTGCCTCGTCTTCGTCGTCGTAGATATCCAAAAGAAGGCGCGCATAGCTCCGCAGCACTTCCGCACTCTGCTCATGCGATTCAATCAGCTCTTCGTAGCTCTTTCGTGCAATTTCTTCGTTCTTAACAACAGAATTCAGAAGAACAGGAATCGCCTTGAAATCCGGCTGGACCGCTGTTGCATTCTCGAAAAAATCCTTCATCGCACTCACAGCCAGCTCATGGTGCTTCTCCGCTTTTGCTCTCAGAGTCGTAAAGGCATACGAATTCAAACCGCTTCTTCCATTTCTCGCGTTTTCTCCGTTTGCCCTTCCATCGTTCTCTTTCGTCTTGCAGAAGAGCACAAACCTCAGAAACAGGTTCGGAGAAAGCGACCGTGCCTTCTGGATGAGCCCATTCGCCTTCATGTAGTTTTTACGGTAGGCGGCCAAAAACGTCGCATATTGGAAGCACAGCATGCTGTTGTTCGGGTTAGTCTTTAGTGCGTGTGTGTACACGTAATCCGCAAATGTCAAATGAATCATCGAATTGTATTCTTTCTGTTGTATAAAGCGAAGTGATGGCTCCACTCTTTCTGGCTTCTTCAGAGGAGGCAGAGCCAAAGAAGGATTTTTCGTGCAAATATCTGACAATTGGTTGCCAAAAGCTGTTAAAAGATACTTTTTCTCTCTCATCTTTCGGCCAATCTTAGGCAACAGCACTGCACAAGCAACAATTCCAGCTATTAGTCCAACAACTTGAAGCACAATAGTAATTATCCAGTTGCCTGTTGCACCTTCAATTGCATAAAGAATTTCGTCAATAAGTCTCAAGCACCCAAATAAGCACCATTTACTGCCCATCAGCAGATTTCCATTAAGTTTGTATATCGGCTGAATATACACAAAATACACCATCATCACCAGAGAAGATCCAATCGTCACAGCTCCTCGCCAGAACGGCCACCCATACAGCATTCTCATCGCAAACACACATCCAAACACAAGAGATGAATCCACTGCTTGCCACAGCCCACTTGGCGATGACCATAGCCCACCATGCTTCGGATTGTGGTTGAAAATCATGTTGTTTATAAAAATTGAAGATATCAACATTAAGCTCAGAACAACTATTGATATCACAAATCTAAAAATCAATAGCAAATCTCCGAAGCAACTTCCTTCAAATCCCCGATGAATCGTTTGCCCTCCTGATTCATAGCAATCAAATATAGTTATGCATATCGAAGTCAATGGGATAAACAAGATCGTATATGTAACATTCACAGTCCAACGCAGCAGTGAAATTACCCATGGCTGTGAACCAGAAATAACGCCTTGAAACGCTGCCACCGCAACCAAGTACGCAGTAAGCAAAACAAAATATGCTGCACATCCCATCAACACAAACGAAATTGATGTCCCAGCAAGATATCCAAGGGATGATCCATCAAGATAGCATAAGTACTGGTGAAGTTTGAGTCAAGCAAAATTTATATATATATATATAAGGTGAGCAGCATTTTACAAAACACAGAAAAGGAAAATTTTATTTTTTATTCGATAAATAAAAAATAAAACTGGCAAACCTTTGAAATTCTATTCACTTCTTGCGTCGAGGTGTCGATTCGAAAGAAACTAATCGTAACCATTTGAAGCATTGTTACTGTCCACATAAAAATTTCCCATTTCTTACTCGGATGCTTCGGTTGATTGAAAAGAGTAAAAAAAATTGAAAAACTCATAATTTCGTGTTTGCTGAGCCCTTCAGATTGAACATATCCAATTGGAATTTCACTTTCCATCGAATTCGTAAGCCTATTGCAGTCTATTTCCCTTTCTAATACCACGAGTAATCAAACAAATATCAATCACAATAATTAATGATCTTATGTAGAATTTTTTTTGAAAAAACTTTGATGATAATTATCAAATTGCAACAATGATAGACAATATGTTTCTTCATTGAACGAGGAGAACTGTAGGCACAATCGCGTTAAATAGGACAACGCAAACTCTTGTTTTTTTGCATCTAACATGTTTAAAAATGTATTTAATTTAATTCAAACAAAATAAATTTTATGCGAGAAAAACAACCTCTCAAAAATTAAGAAAAATTTGAAAAAATGAAAATCTGTGGGTATATTCCGAAATAGGTTCTTTGAAAAACAGAATATGGGTGACTATTTTTGGCATCAGATTTTTTCATTCAAAAACTTCGATTCGAAAATCCCACTTGAATTTTAACAAAAGAATAGTGAAAAGTGAAAATGCTTGTTAAAGATATTTTCATCTTTAGTTCTGTTCAAACATTTGCTTTTGAAATGGTTTTCATGAAATTTATCAATAAAATACTAAATCTCTATTCAATGACAATCAACCTTTGAAAAATCAACACCACGAAAAAAGTTATGATTTCAAAAATAATCACCCATATATTTAAAAATGGTAATGAAAAAAACAAAAGAAAATTTAAGTTTTTAAAAAACATATGCATTTTTCAAAGAAGAAAGTTTTAATGAACCATTTTGGAATTGTTTTACGAATCTATAATAAAATTTTTTGTTTTAATTTTTCAAATGGGGCAAAATATTTCACTTCAGGCATTTTCATTAAAAAATTATGCACTTTTCATTGACTTTTTGAGATCAAAAATCGCAATAAAAATGGGTCCATTTTTTGACATTCGTGAAATGTTGGAAAACTTTTTGTTTTGATTTCAACAATGCCTGTTCACGGATCTGAAAATCAAATTTGTTTTGAAATCTAAGAAAGCGAAACAAAGTTAAGAATGAAGCAATTTTTCAATGCCTTGTGCAAAAAAAGCTTGAAAGTCCGAATTTTCCCCCAAATAAATTTGTTTCAATACACCATTTACACCATTTATTTTTCATATTTGGTAAACTTATTATTCGAAATTGTTCAACTTATTATTCAAAATTGGTCAATTAATTATTCAAAAATAATAAACTAATTATTCGATTTTGGTAAACTAATTATTCAAAGTTGTTAAACTTATTATTCAAAATTTGTAAACTTCTTATTCAAAATTAATAAAATTGAGTATTTTTTTAAAAAAGTTTTTTTGTGAAAAATTGGTTTTTGGCTGAGTATCAGAAAATGTTGAAAATATTATATTCACTCAATATTCGAAATATTGATGAGAATTTGAACCCAGATTTTTATTATTTGTGAATAAACATGAAATTTTCTGATTTTTCAGAAAAAAATCATCATCGTGGAAATAGGATAATTTTTGAATTATTTCACCTCACATCGATAAATAATGCATTATTCAACCAAGAAAAGTTACATAAATTTAAGTTTATTCAGATAAACAATAAAAACCAAATAAAGAATTCAGAAAGTGCATTCGTGGAATTATTCAGTTCTGAAAAATATTTGTATTCAGTTTGTATCATTGATACAAACAACTTTTCTTGGTTGAATAATGCATTATTTATCGATGTGAGGTGAAATAATTCAAAAATTATCCTATTTCCACGATGATGATTTTTTTCTGAAAAATCAGAAAATTTCATGTTTATTCACAAATAATAAAAATCTGGGTTCAAATTCTCATCAATATTTCGAATATTGAGTGAATATAATATTTTCAACATTTTCTGATACTCAGCCAAAAACCAATTTTTCACAAAAAAACTTTTTTAAAAAAATACTCAATTTTATTAATTTTGAATAAGAAGTTTACAAATTTTGAATAATAAGTTTAACAACTTTGAATAATTAGTTTACCAAAATCGAATAATAAGTTGACCAATTTTGAATAATAAGTTTACCAAATATGAATAATAAATGGTGTAGTGCTTCTGGTGTTCGAGTATGCGGGCATAGGTCTTAACGCGCTCCTTTTGCAAATTGAGTTTTTGAATGTTAAAATTATGATGAATAAATAGTTCATAATTATTTAGAAACTTTTTATGGACCGATGTTTCGAAAAAAAATTTTTTTTGAAAAAAATGATTGTTGAAAAATGACCCATAAAAACATGAATTTCATTGAAAAATATTCAAAATTTAAAAAAAAGTTGTGATTTTTGCACATCAAAAGTGTTTTTATTAAAGACAAATTTATTTTATTTGTCAATTTTCACAAAAAAAATATAAATCATTAAAAGGCGCAAGCCTATTAATTCTAAAGAACGACCGGTTAATCTACAACACCTCTTGTTATGGGAGTGGACCCTTGTAATAACGGGGCTAGTCGATCAAAAATATTTTTATTTAATGATCCCGCAAAGCACAATTGGACTCGCGTCGGGAGCGATGCCTGGAATTCAGGCCGCCGGGCCAACGAGTGGTGGGGCAATCTTTACATCCCCCTCCAGTGCTTCTGCTGCGTCACAGGAAAATTTACTTCTTCCTCCTAGTTTCAATTCGCAAATAACTCAACCGGAACCTTTTTCAACGATTCCGCAGTCTTCACAATCCCAAGGTGAAGAAAGTGACAGCGACCCAGAGGATAGAATGCAAGTTATCCTAGAACGAGAGGCGGCAGATTTCTTTGGCAGCGTCTTATCTTATAAAATTTTTGACATCCCAATAGACAAGAGGGATGTAGCAGAAACGATCGAATTCTATAATTCCATTCCCCTGGCTCCGTTCATGCCTTCGTCAATTCGCAAACCCGAGTTCACGATAAAGAGGGCGTCGGATGCCCTGGATCAAGCAGGGGAACGAATTGAAAAGAAGCTCTGCCCTACCATTAAGGCCCTTCTATTGGTGAGAGGCGCAGTACACGGAGAAGCAAAGACACAAATCGAAGATGCGCTCACTCTGGTAACGGCAGCATTACAGGAAAGCAGAATAACGAGAGTGGCAGGACGGCAGGGTTTCGCTGCAGCGAAGGCATTAAGAGAGGAAATGGATGATCCCTTGCTTACAGATTACCAAAAAGAAGTTATTAAACGAGCACAGCCGATATCCACATACAGGAGCAGCATCGGAGGCCGTTCGCGTGGGAGAATCTCGCAGAGAAGGCAGTTTTTTCGGGGGGAGAACTATGCAAAACCCAACAAATGGCGAGGAAGCGGATGGAATCGAAGAAGAAACAAGAGCACAAGCAGGTTCAGAAGCCGCTCTGTGGGGAGAAAGTCCTCCCAGTAGTAAAACCAGAGGGTGTCATCGGAGGAAGAACGAGATTCTTCCTCCGGGCATGGATAGATATGCCAGTGAAGAGAATAATTTCCAACGGAATCAAGCCGAATTGGAAAGGGAAGCAAGCAAGAAAAAAACTAGAAAAAGAAGTTGCTTCAGGAAAAGGATTCATCGGCACAGAAATAGAGCGAGAAGAATGCGCGCGCTGGGTAAAGGAAGGAATTCAAGCCAGAATTCTCAGGGAGCTGAAGAAAGCAGAATTCAAATGTCTCAGCAACCTATTCTTCATCCCCAAGAAGAACAGAAAATACTGCCAAGTCTTGGATTGTCGCCCGCTGAATGCCGCGTTGAAGAACACTCACTTCAAGATGGAAGACCAACGCACTGTGGAGAAGCTTTTTCAAGAGGGAGACTTTGCAACATCATTAGACCTTTCGCAAGCATATTTCCAGATTCCAGTGAACGAATCGTTCATCCCTTACCTTGCATTCAAGCTCGGCGACAAGTACTTCGCATTCGAAGGCATGCCATTCGGAATGAAAGATGCACCACGCATCTTCACAAAGGTGATGCGAGAGGTTGTAAAGAAAGTGAGACAAAGATGGAACGTTCGCTGTGTTTCGTACCTCGACTACGTGCTTTTCCTTCACCAAGATGCAGAAGAACTCTCAAAAATTACGCAAGAGATTTCTCAGTCGTTCGAAACACTGGGTTTCATCATCAACAAAGAGAAAAGCGAGACAGCCCCCAAGCAAGTATTCACGTATCTGGGATGGATATGGAATACGAACCAGATGAGTGTGTGCTTAGAACAGGAGAGGAGGATGAGCTTGTGTGCAATGTGCAAGAGATGGACAAGGATCGCTATGAGAAACGTGCAAGTGAGAATGAGGCATTTTGCGGGATTTGTGGGATCAATCAGTGCAATCAGGTTTGTTGCACAGGACGCATCCCGGCACATGAATACGCTTTTCGAATCCCTGACCAAGGCAGTCAAGAAGGCGGGGTGGGGTGGATCATTCCGTCTCAGTACCAAAGTCTAAGGCCAAATACAACACTGGCAAACCCGTCTTCTCCTCTACAAACCACGCAAACTCAATTCCTTCCAGCCATGGCAGGCAATTCTGACAACGGATGCTTCTCCGACAGCAGCGGGAGCAACCCTGCAAATTGCTCGAAAGAAGTTAGTCTTCCACACATCATTCAGGGCGGCAGCCAGAACACAATCATCCAATTACCGGGAGTTGCTAGCAATATTACTATCACTCCGGCACTTCCGTCCACTGCTCAGGGAGCAAAGAATGAAGCGCCTGCTGATCAGATCGGACAACACGTCAGCAGTTTTCAACATCAATCGTTGGGGAGCAGGAAGGAATCTGAGATGTCTATTGAAGAAGATTCACAGCCTTGTGACAAAGGAACAGCTAGTGGTGAAAGCAGTTCATATTCCGGGAGCGAACAATATTGAAGCAGACGCTCTGTCTCGCCTGGAGCGAGCGGGAGACTACCAAATAAACAACGAAGCCATGGAAGAAGTTCTGCAGAAAATGAGGGTGCAACCAACCATCGACGTGTTCGCCTCAAGACGAAACCACAAACTAAAAAGGTGGTGCGGACCAGGAAGCCACATATGCGAAGACGGTCTCGCATGGAAGTGGAGTCAGGAGATAGTTTGGGCCCATCCTCCAATTCCGCTTTTGCTTCCGACGCTTCGGAAGATAGCAGCAGAGAAAGCGAGAGCAATTCTGCTCCTACCGAATTGGAGAGGGCAGGTGTGGAATCAGCTCTTGGACAAGTTAATGACGCGTTGCATAATCTGGAATCACAGCAATTATTGTTTGAAGCCTGGAATGGGAATGACTCAAGCGGGTGCAACGCTTCCACCGGGACAGTACATGGCAGCAAAGTTATGGTAAGACAGAGAGGTGAACAGTTTAACTTCAGAACAGCAGAGAGAAACAACATTGACAATAGAATTGCCTTGGAAGTGAAAGGGAGCGTGTGCGAGACGACATGGACAGTTTGCACTTATGGCTATGCATTATTAGGCAAGCTCACAGGTTTTCCGGATGGGATTGATTGCCCGAAGGAGTGGAGCAGTTGGATAAAAGGTTGTTGCCTCAGTTTTATTTCTTTAAGGGACAACGGAATTTCTTGTTCTGTGTTAAGTCAAACACGCTCAGCTATGTCACTCATTTCAAAGCTCGTGTTCGATAAAGACTTGGGAGAAGCAGCAATTGTGAACTCTATTTTCAGATCGTTTGCCAGAAGTCATATCCCTCGAACATTGAATAGGTTAATGTGGTCGCCAAATCAATTTTTTTATTTCTATGAAAGACAACCTACGAATGAGCAGCTCACCTTTTATGAACTCACATTAAAATGCATCGTTTTATGCATGTTATTTTCATCGTGCCGCTTTGCTGAGTTAGCAGCCATCTCCATTGAACGTTCAATTGTTACGCAGGAGGCAATCTACCTTAACACGAAGATGAAGACACAATTGCAAAGGTCGTTCATAACTATCGCAGCCATGCGCCCGGATCAAGAAAAAATTTGCCCCTATAGAGCAGTCTTGGAATTGTGGAGGAGGGTGAAAGAGACATATCCTCACAATGACACATTCCTTCTTAATACTGTGGTGAAAACCCCACTTACAGTTAATGGAGTGAGAAAGCTGGCAAGGCGGGCGATGGACCGGGTTGGGATTCCTGCTGAATTCAGACCTTACACATTAAAAGCTGCTTCTATTTCAGCTTACTCCTTAAAGGGGGTGCCAGAGGTGCTTATCGCGCATCACGCAAGGTTGTCGCCCGCAGCACATACACCTTCACGATCATATTTCAAGTCAAATATATCATCCGGAATGCAGCAAATATTTGCTAGACCTTTCCCGGAAGCCTTCTCCCCTCAGTTGCCCCTCAACCCAATGCAAATGTTCCAACAGGCACTAGTCCCTCAGCCTCCAAAATCCATATCATCAGAAATGAGATGTTCCTTGGAGTTTAATCCACAACCGCCTTTGGCAAGACAGCCTGGTGAAATGCCCAGCATAACACTTAACACAACTGGTCAGGCGGGCTGTCTGCTCCCAGTATCCCCTTCTCATGCAATTGCCACAACATCAAGTACTCAAAATGAACTGGATTCAAATGCAATTGATCAACTGCGAGAGGAAAAGATTGGAAAAATAGAGACAACGGTGACAATAAGAGAGAGGGAAACAGTAAGATCAAAGGAGATTACTTTTATAAGTGATGGAGTACCGAAGCCCAATTAATGTTACTCCCATAACAAGAGGTGTTGTTGATTTGGTTGTTCTTTACGAATAAAAAGAAAAATTAATTAAATATCCTTGATCTAACCCACAATAAATTTACTTATTTGATGAGATTTTAAGTAAACAATTTTGAGTGACAGTTATTGTAATTTTCTTTTATACGTAAATAAGCAATATTAATATGAAACATAAAACATTTTAATGGAAAACATGTTTTTATGAATTTGATAATTTTGTTTAATCGTTGATTTGATTATTATTCGTGAATTATGTGAAGAATATATTTATAACTTAAATCATTATTTGAAACGGGTTTATCTGCTTGATTGCCTTTTATGTTAAATGTTTTTCTAATCGTTGTAGCATTTCATACTCTCTTTTATTGAATGTGTTAATATCATTTGCTTCAAAGATAAATAAATAGTTGAATGTCTTGTTTTCAATAAAAAAATTGTTATGATAATATAACGATGTCATTTCTTTCTCTTTTTTTGAACTTAAATTCAATTTTTTCATTTTTCTGCCGAATTAGTGTTTTAATGATTAATAATATTTAATTATTATAAAATTAGCAAAAATACGGTTAGAGAATAACAATGAAGCATAGCTGTCAATAATCAAAGATATTCATTTAACAAATTCAGAACCCAAATCACTTCGGCAAATGCAGATCTGCCAAATGGCTCATCAGCCCACATCTTTTCTATCATCTGAATCAATTCTTCTTCGATTCCTTCTGTCAGCTGTCGCATTCCATCCCTCGTCATCACCTGCACTTCCTCGGTGTTAGACTCGCTCAAAGGCACTTCTCCTATTGTCGTTTCTAAAAGCTTAGGTCCAAGAGTGAAAACAACTACCTTTTCAATTCCATCATCTTCCACTTCCTCATTTTCATCGCATTCATCTCCCATTTCTGGAGCCTTCCATCGCTTCATTTCCTCTTTCTCCTTTTCATCAGTTAGCCCTTCTGTCAATACGAATATTTCATTTGTTTCTTCCTCAATAAAGATTGAATATGGACACAACTGCCTCTCCAATATTTCCACTCTTTCATCTCCGACTGAAATCAAATACTCAAACAGCTCTGCCACAGCCAAAACCACTTCCTTCCCATTGCAATTCCATTTTCAAAAAATCTTCTGACCTTGATATTAATAACATTGAATCCTATCTTTCCATTGGTTAATGCCCCACTCTCAAATGAGATTGAACAGTTCGTCATGTTGATTGTTGATGTTGAGTGAATGAATGCACTTTTCCTTGATTTCAACTGACCTTTCACAACAAATGAAAGTCTGCTCATTGCCAGTGAACTCGAACATCCAACAAGATAATCTTGAGTGGCTGATGCTCCATCACTCACATTCACAAGAATTCTCTCTCCCTCTTCCGATGATTCTATTCTGCCTGAAATACTCACCCCAAATGATGGTCCTGTTATTTCCTTGGTTATTGACGAAGGTGAGATAACCTCTATTTCATTGTCAGTGCTGCTCATTCTTGAGTTCGCACAATAATCAACTGTCAAACACCTGAATTCATCAAATCCACAATGGTTGTGATCCATCCCATTTCTGCCACTCCCATCAACAATCACCTTTGTACCCATTGAGCACAAATACACAAACAGTGGAATCACTCCACTTTCTTCCCCATTTTCACTCCCACTCAACTTCAACACATCTGATGGAATTGTCAGTGGAGTGGAAAAATGCAAATGAACTGGTATTCACTTTTGACTCCAAAAACACTCCACTCCCACAATCAACAAACACATCCTTCCCATATGTTGCAACATTCCCATTCACTTTCGAAAACTTCACATTCTGCCCAATTGTCAATCCACACCCTCCACTCTCCATCATCACAAACATCCCTCCTCCTCTCCCTCCATTCCCTCCATTATTCTCTGCCTTATTCCCATCAATCACACTCGTTCCACTCACAACCACTTTCCCATTTCCCTTCAATCCAACATATATTCCTCCTCCCTTTCCACCACCACAACTGCACCCATTCACATTGCATCCATCAATTGTCAATGTTCCACTCGTTCCAACTGTTCCTTTCATCCATCCTCCATCTCCCTCATTCTTCACAACTCCACTGATATTGCATCCTGAACATATCACACTTGTCATTCCTTCACAAAATTCAATCGCCGAATGGTCATTGAATGCCAGCCCTTCCTCCATCGCTAACAGATCCATTTTCAGACTCCCGCTCTGCGCATTCACAAAACTGTATCTAAAGGACACACTCGATGTGCTCTCTGATGAATGAGCAACTGAACAGTCTGTTAGTGTGAGTGATGAGCTTGTCAAACCAATGAGCGATGTTGCACTTGACAACAGAAATGGAATTTGGAACCCAATGTTCTTGATTGAACTCGCACTCTGAACATTTATCAAACACGATGATGTCATTCCACTCGGCACTCTCACATTCACATTCGTCTTGTTAATCCCACAATACACCTCCCATTCATATGACCCTGCCATCGAAACAACTTCTCCCAGCTCAAACCCTGAATCCAACACAATATTCTTCTTTGACAAACTGAATCTGTTCTCTGCTGCCTTTGTGATCGTTTTGCATGGAAAATACTCAAACCCACAAAACCACGAGTCGTATCCTCCACACCCATTTTTCTTTATCTCCACATGTGCTGCTCCTGAAAATGTGTCAAGAAACACATTCAATGGGAATATTCCCATTCCTCCCTCATTCCGGTCATATCCCATCAGCTCATCATATATAGAAACATTTCGCGAGATATTCAGCTTTGAGGTTGTTATTGCCCCACTCACCAGCCTGTTCCCATTCACAAACACATCTTTCCCTCCCAATGTTGCACTACAGCCAACAAAACTCACTGATGTTATTGTAAAATCAAATGAATTATCTGCCAGATACAGCATTACCACTCCTCCATATTCTCTACACTTCGTTTTATTGAATTTCGTAGTTCCTCCACTGTGTGATGTTGATGTTCCAATGCGAGAATTTCTTGTTGAAGAAGCCAACTCAACCTTTATCCCTCCTCCATTCACATTCGCACGCTCACACCCTTCCATCGTTGTGTTCCACACCACAAATGTCTCCCCTCCCCTCACACTCTTTGCCATCACCACTCCATCACCTGTTGTACGATTCACATTCCGAATTGTCACATTCCCCAACAAACTCTCTCCTTGTACAGATTCTTCTGTTGATGGCTCTACGAACAGAGGTTGACCCATTTTCATATTTTTTATCTCAACATCTATCATCTTTAATTGCTTCAGTGCCACTTCAAACACACACTTCGTCATTCCACTCCCTCCTGATGTGGAAGAATTAATCGCCACATCCTCCAGCGAAAGAGTCCCGCTTCCCAGTGATACCGCAAACATATTTTGCAATGGACTTCTGATAGAGTTGTGATCGATCCCCACATGCTCCACCTCCAGTTTACCAGAAGATATGCTAAACAGCGTTGTTGAAGAGGTCGAAAGTGCTCCTGTTCCAATCGAACTTTTTTCTTTGCCTGTTCCAATGACTGAGATCTTCTTTGTCCCAATATCAATTGTTGATGTCTCGCTTTGATGATTCCCTTCCATCAGCGTGAATGTCAAGCTAATCTGCACCTCACACATCTCAAGCGCTTTCCTCACTGTTTTGCATGGAATTGTTGTATTAGCCCCACACAGCTCATACAAGTCATTTCCATCAACAGAGACATATATCGTCTTGTCCTTCAGCCAATCCTTCTTTTCTGTATGTTGACTAATCCAATTACTTCCATTGTAATGTTCATAAAATAATCTCCTATCATCAGCATTTGTGGTATAGCACTCGTTGAACGGACATCCAGAATCCAAAAAATGTTTGTGATAATCTGCATACGCAAAATCATGTTCGCGTGGAGGATTGGCTGAGCATTTGCATTCGTGGAAGAACAAAAAAATAACAATAGATCCTATCATTTGGCGTTGTTGATTGACTTGGATTAAAATCCAATCCTCAGCCAAACGATACAGTTGAGCACGAAATGAACTGGAGGCTCCTCATTTTGAATGCAGCTGATACAGCAACACAATACATCCCTCTGCCATTCGAATTTGTTATTGAGCACAAAGCGAATGAGCGCTGAAACACACACACGCTTTTCCTTTACAGTTTTCTGTTCCAACAAAGATTGAAATTTTTTGAAATTTCCCTGAAAGAAGTCTTTTCTCGGTGAACTGCTTTGAATTTTGATTTTTATACAATTCTGTGGATCTGTTAATTAAATAATAAAAAGATTGAACGTTCGTTCCTCGTTCCACAAATGATTCTTCTTTCATTGAGAAAACCCTTCAAATAATGCATATCATCTGATTTATCCACGGTTCAAAAAATATCATTTTGAATTTTAGAAAAATTTCATGTAACACTATACAATCTCAAATGCTGTTATTCAGGACAACAGATTAACATTTTTTAATTAATGACCATAACTGTTAAACAACAATTTTTGGAATTGAACATTCATGTGTCTATAATATCTATTTATCAAATTATGTTCTGATTTTTCAGCACATACGAATTGACAAAAAGGATCATAAAAAATTTTGTTGAGGGATTAATTGGAATAAACTTGGTCTTTCTAGAATAAATTTTTCTTATTCCAATACCATCTATTTGAATAAGTTATTGTTATTCGAATAAAACCTTTCTATTCGCATTGTATCTAATGAGATTTTTATCTTAATACATATATTGAGAATATTGTTTTGTTTTTCTATTCAAATAATTATTACGATGATCCACGTTATTATGCTACAAAATAATTGAATTTTTAATCGCCAATATCACAACAAGACCATATCAAAATTAATATAAACGAATGTTTTATTTTTTGATGGTTTGCTTTTTTGGTTTTCATGAGATTTATTGTCTTTTCAAAATTACAAAAAGATCATCAATTTATTACAATTTTAAAAATTTCGATGAAATAATTAATGTAAATAACAAGAAACAACAACACATCCGCTCTTTTTGGAAAATGCAGATAAAAAAAGTTATTTCTTCGTAGATAAATGGACCCAAAAGAGTGGAGAATGTTGTGTTCATTCGTTTTCACTCACTGGATAACATTTACGAATTAAGAAAGACAGAAAAATAAAATTGTTTTCTAAATAAGAGTTGACAAAAGCCTTTTTTGTTGAAGTTAAAATATATAAATATTATCAAAGTTTGCAATAATTTTTGTCACTTTTATTGATATTTAAATTGAACTGAATGTCTTTTGCAGGAAGCCTGAAAATAATAAAAGAAAAATTGAAGAGCTCAAAGAAATATTCAATAGAATAGTTTTTTTAGCGCCTGTTGCATTCAAAAAGATGTTATTGGATATATCTTCTGAGCATTAATAATGAGGAGCTATTGTTGATTCACAGAAAGAATAATTGCGAAAAAATGTTTTGAGAAGAAAAAGTTTGTTCTGATTTTTATGAATATATGTTTGCAAATTGCAGATCATAAGAATTTCTTCTTTTTCTGATAAAAATTTGATTTCTATCTTCAATTTTGTTTTTCGCATGAAAAAGGCAATCTTGAAAGCACGAACAAAAAGTTTCCTTTAAATTTATTGTAATAACATCTTCAACTGATTAAAAGTTAACATTTTTTCTTTGAAGATTTGATGCAATTACTTCATTTTCAAGTCCAGTTGATTAGGCAGTCTGTTCATTGCTTTGTCAGAAGCAAATTGCGGTTCTTCAGGATTTCTTGTTCATCTAACTATGAAGAGTGAATGAAAAAAAGGAAATACAAAAAAGTTAGTTGAGGAAAAGGAAGTGACAGCTGCTCAGGTTTTATTCAGAAAGTTACAAAATACGTTGCAATCCATCAACGAAATGAATGATCTGCTCTTCTCATTGGAAAGCGGCAGCTCCCTCAACATTTTCTTCTCCTAAATCTTTGTGCCGAGCATTTCATTCAACCCAACTGCTAATCAGGCTCAGACATTTCATCCATCTCATCATCAACAGTTGTCACTTCAGCAAGTGATGATGATGATGACAGCGACTCTCTGCCTTTATCAGCATTTGAGGATGATTCAGACAACAGCAAAGAGTGCTTGAGATGGAAGGCGCCAGAGCTGCTCATCAACAAAAAGATGGGGGCAACAAAGGAATCAGTTGTGTTCTCGAAAGGGATAATGCTGTGGGAGCGCCTGATGCTGGAGATCCCGTTTGGAGAGAATGAGGCAGATGTGGTGGGGCAGAAGATTGTGAATGGGAAGAGGGCAAGTATCGACAGGATCTGCAGTTCGTCTTTTGCCAGCGTGGCAAAGGAATGCTGGTCACGTGCAACTGAAGAGCGGCTTTCACTTGCAAGTCTGAAGCAGGAGTTTATCCAGCGCTTCCCAGCAGGCTCCGTTATGCTCACAATGTCTAATTCCATGGACTTAGAGTCCGACACCGATTATGGATTCAGTGGAAGCTTCCTTCCCCAATCTGCCACTGCATCAAATGCAACAATAACAGTAACAGCAGCAGCAGCAACAACAACAACACACAAACACACAACACAATTTCTGAGCAAGCATGCTCCTAATGATTCCTCGATTCAGTAACACTCTTGGGCCTTGCTTACAGGGAAAAGCTTATTTTCTGCTATTCGCTCATAGGATTCAAAATGATACAATTTCCAAGAATGCTTCAAAGCAAGTCTTTGTCACAAGACTGAAATTACAGACTTGCTAAAATTTATTTAGATCTATATTGCAACATCGGATAGGACATCATTCGGTGGATTCCATTGGGTTCAAGAATAATCTGAGACAATCAGCAGATGTTAACAAGCAATAACATTATGAAAAGAAGTTGATAGATAAAAATGAAGTGCTATCAGAACACATCTTATCAACAGAAAAAAAGTTGTACATATGAATGAAACGATCTCAATAATAATGAAGGATAAGAAAGTTCTGAAACAGGTGGAATAAATAGTTGGAAATTCTTTTGCAGCTTGGATGCTTCACATCAGTTGTTGTGATATCCTTGTACATTTATTGTGTTTTGATAAAAGTTTGATGCTTCATTTTTATTTTTTTAGGATCTCTTTTCCTATGGTCTTTGAACAATTAATCAATAAAACTTTCTCAATTTTGCTTTATTTTTTAATCGTGATCTCAATTTATTAGAATGCAAGCTTTCACATATTTTTCCGAACTTTATTTTCCTCTTTATTTTCAAATAAATATCTTTCGATTGTTTTCGCTATGTTTTCCATAAAAATAACTGCAATTCTCTTCTTTTCAAGAAATCTTTTCCTTATTGCTGAATTGAAAGCATATTGGTTCAACTTCGTTAACATTCAATAAATATACTTTCGTTGGATGAAGCATATATAAAAGAGAGTTTATTCTTTTGATTATTTGAAGCTATTGCATCTTGGCATAGTCGATATGATAAAAAATATTAATTGCTTTTCGAGGAGGAAAAATGATTACAATGTTCTGTCGAAGCTGTTATTCCAAACCTAAAAATCCATCAAAAAAATGCCCGAACCACTTCAATCACACTTCTTGATACCAAATCTTGCTTTCCCGTTAAAGAATAAATATTTTTCTAATTAATAATTCATAAAGAAGATAGAATCCTTCGAAGCGTTTTATTTTCTTTGCCACCAACAGGTTCTTAAAAAATAGTAACAACTGAATCACATAAAACAACAAAAATAATTCAAAAAAATGAAAAAGAAACGTCTTAATGTGTTCACGCAGATTCTTGTTAAATGCAAATTTTCGCAATATTATTTATTGCGCTGACATTTGCCTTCTGATGAGCATTCACAACCAATTGCAATATTCTTCATGTTGAATCTTTTTAACTAAATAGGCTTTTTGATTGAAAATGTTCTTCACTCTTGAATGTCAAACTTCCTATTGAAGCAATTTCATTTTTCTACTATTAGCTTTTAACCAATGCTCATGGAGAAATTTTGAATTGTAACCAACAAGTTAAGTTCTTTCATATCCTCTTTGCTACGCAACATTTGAAATGTAAATACCAAAAATCAAATCGCAAACACAATAAGAAGAATAAGTGGCGAAAAGAGATAAGTTCATTAGTGTTTATGGTGTATAGCTGAGTTCACCATTTCAATACAGATTTAGTTAAAACTGCGAAATCCCTATAAAAACGAATATCGATAAACATTACAAAACGGACAATCCTTTCTCCTCATTTCAATTTTGCTGTTGAAGATATTCATCAAATAAAAATTGTGTGAGAAAACAATTAACAAAAGGAGTATATGAATTAGTGAAAGTTCCATTCGACAAATTGATCTGTACTACCGACTGATCTTTCCTACAGACTGATCTTTGTCGTTTGACTGATCTCAACTAAGATCTGTCGATTGCCCATTAAATTTTCATTCTCGGCTATTTAAATAAAAAGGTATCTTTTGCTTTTTCATTATTAGAAAATATTTATTTTTGTTATTTCGAAAAATCAATGAAATCAGAAAAATGAGTTAATAATATTTTTTTAATTTATTATGTTGATCAAAAAGTTCTGTTACGTTTTTGTCGGTCGACCTGTCGAGATCCTTTGCGAAAAGTCGGCATGTCGCAAAGGCCTAATTTATATATAATAATTTATTCACTTTTATTTTTTTTTTTGATTATTTCTGAATATAACAAAATTATTTTTTTGTAAGATCAATATTAGCATTATTTTATTAAAGGATTGATAAAATGAAGGAAGCTTTGGTTCCCAAAGAAAAGCATGAACAATCTCTTCATCCTTGCTACAATGTTGCACAGTTGTTTTTTATTTGCGTATCAATTGCTTTGGGCATTGTCCTCACCATTTTAGCATCAATAAAGCTGCATTATAATGAAGACACCAAATATATATCTTATAGCTTGCATCCATATAAATGGGCTGTTGATATTTCTATGCCTCATAAAGATCAAGCTCAGCGAGGTACTTGCTGGTATGCTTTAAAAACTACTAACTGCAAATATTTGTCAATATTTTGAATTTTAGGGCTCAATCACTTATTGGCTTTTTGGAGCATTCATATCGCGAAAATGGCATTAAACGAGGATTTCTTACAAAAGACGAATACGTTCCTTTTTCGGTGCAGGCATATGGACTTGAGATTGTTAAGGAATGCCAAAAATTTGAAAACTTGAAAATATGTAATGAATTGGATTCAGGCCCATTTTCTAACTCTACAGAAGGAGGAGAGGCAGTTTGGGTTTGTAATGGTTAACTTGATGGTTTTTTTCATAAAGCAACAATTCGCTCCATTTTTAGTTATATTATTTACCAAATTTGTACACGAAACTATATCCTGAATCGCTTTGTACTTACAAACCGGATGTTAAAGAGGAATGGGACTGCCCGAATCTTAATGAATCAACAAAAGGAACAAATCCAATTCGTTTTTCAATCAAAACGATGAACACAAGCTACAGTGTGGAGGATACAAAACGACTTCTTTTGAAAAAGAAGATTTCACTGATCATGTCAACCAATGTGCCAGACAACATACTGTACATTCCTTGTAATGTGGCAGCCAAGGGAGAAGACGAAACGTATTCTGTAATGTGCGAAACTTCAAAGGAGCGTGTTCCGTGCCCGTATTACATTAACAAACTCCGGAAAGGCGACCAGTGCTTGAAACTGGAGGGCTACGACTTCATCACATCCGACGGTGAATGGTTCCTATTTTCCCGTTTCGTGGCAGGCGGGGGCCACGAGATGAAGATTGTGGGGTTCAACGACGAGTGGGTGTCTCGTGAAGGAAGAAAAGGCGGGTTTATTCTTGAAAACAGCTGGGCAACAGGGTCGCATTCAATCGCCTTCTGGATGCAGCAGAGGTCAACATGGAACGAGCGAATGGTGTGTCCGAATGCAATGGACTTTCAGAACTGGTTCACATGCGCTTCGGAGAATTCGGAGGCGCCGCATAATAAAGGGACAATGAATGGAGATTCAACAGCAAAAGGAAGCGACTCGAGAAATCATGCAAGATTGAGCAGAAAAATTGCTTCTGCAATTGAAAAGACCCAAAGAAAGCAATTGAATGAAATGAAGAAGCATCCTCACCTCAAAGACATCACAAGCGTTTATGAGAAGCGCTTTGCTCGAAGTGGAAGACGCTTTAATTCCAACGGCAATTCAAGCAATGAAGAAATCGACATTTCAATGTGTCTTGACGCAGACTCAGTGAATCATGTGATAGACGTGATGAAGCAGCCAACAGAGTTTGAGTGCACAGCCAAAGGGGCGCAGGTCACCGGCTGTGACAGCAACACAAAACGCTATTTCTTCATGGGCAGCTCGGCTGATAAGAATCACTTGGTGAACTTGTATTTTGCTGCAGCGAAGCGCGAAGACACAAAGCAAGTAGAGCTCTTTACAGTAAACGGAGTGCCTGCTGAAAGTGTGAGAAGATACTTCAAACCGATCAAAGAGCAGTCAGACAGATTGGCGAATGAGGTCGACAACTGCGGATATAATATGATGTATGAAGTTCCAAAGGGTGGAAAGAGGAAATTTATTTATTTGTTTAAAACATTAATAATAAATAATTTATAAGATCATTTATTTTTATTTATTTATTTTCTATTTATTTTCTTATTTTTTATATCCATTTTTTTTTTTTTTTTTGAATACAAATGCATATTTTAATTCTTCCGACTGATCCATCTATTCTTTTCTAACAGGCCGTATTCATTCCTTGAAGAGTCATCTCGGCATTCGGGGACATGGTCCTCCAACTATTTAGACGTTGAGTGGGATGACAGTAGCTACTTGGCAAACAAGAAGTCCTACCCGCAATATGACTACAGCTGGCTGGAGAAGAGCCAGACGAAGCAGAAGGAGTGGCAGTTTGAAGGGCCTTTCCCTTTCACAAAGCCAGAAAACCTGAAAACTGGCCTGTAATTTATTTCGATACGCCAAATCTGTTTTTGTGCAGCAAAGGAATGGTTATTGATTGCTTGTCAATTCATTCGCATAACGAAACCATCTATTAGAACTGGATTTTATTCAAAATACAATTTTCTTTTAGACATTTGATGTGAATGATGGTTTTCGAAATGCTGTCAGTTTTTATTTCTTCTTTGATCGTGATATTCATATATGCAGGGGAAGCCTAATCCCTGTGAGAGTTTGTTTATTGTTTTTGATGTTCATTTGTGTTTGCACAAATTTAGATTTAAAAAAAAAAATTTGGTTTTCAATCATCATTGAAAGGAAATAGTTTGAAAGAGAATTTTCAACAAGAGAATGTATTTGTATTTTGTTTTTTTTCAAATTTTTATTTTTTTATGAAACACGAGTGCATTCTTTGTTGTTTTCAGTTCATTTTATTATATGGAGGTCTTTTTATTCTAACAAAGTTTTCTATATTTTTATTTGCTCTTGGAGTGTTGAAATTTGAAGAATTGATAATTAATATATTTCTGTGATAGTTCAAATGTTATACAAACACACGTAACTTAAATTGAAATCGTTTTAACTTTTTTAGAAATCTATTACATATATTTTATGAATGACTAACTTTCATAACTGATATACAACCAATTTTAAATTTCCTCCTGAATTTTATGAAAATAATAAAAGTTATTCATCATTTAATGAAAGAGCTTTTCGTGAATAAACTCTTTGAGTCGAAACAAATTAGGGTGATTTATTAACCCGAACTTTTTAATAACCCGGACTTTTTTTTTAATAATAAGTTGATTTTTCCCACTTTTTATATTTTTTTATATTGTTTTCAGTAAATAAGGAAAAATCAGCAGTTTGAAATTAAGATTAAATTACAATTCCTAATCTCTGATAAGGGTGTGGGTTAGCTCCTCCATCTCTGATTAGTGCCTCCACTGAGGAGATTAGGTAATAGCAATGGGGCTAATCAAGTTAGAATTTAATCGAAAATGTTTTTTTGATTTTTTTTCATTTTAAAAAAATTCATTTAAAAAAATAAAAAAAGATCATTGCCAGAATATTTTTTTAATGAGTGTTGTGAAAACCAAAAGAGAACGTGGACAGTTAATTCTTCGAGAAAAAATGATGTCATTTGAATATCGAAGAATTGAAAACCGATTAGAACGCATGGCACGTATTGTTGTTGATGGACATGTCAGAATCGTTGATGCAATAAATACCAAAGAGTTCTCTCGTTCAGCAATAATTAGAGCAGTTTCAGCAATTGAAAGCGGCAGAGCTGTTGCAAAACCTGGCAGGCCAGAACTGTTCAATGAAGAGGACAAAAACATTATTGTTGGAGTTATTAAAATCGAAAGTTTATCCGGAACAAGTTTAAATGCAAAGAAAACAAGAGAATTAGTTCGATTACACATTTATTTATCTTTCGTTTTTAATAATAATTATTTTTCAGATGGAATCCGTCCTTTCCGACAAAAAAGATGATCAGAGACTGATGTTGATGAAAACACCAGTGTGTCCAAATCATATCCATATCTATTTGCAAAAAGGAATTCTGAGCTCAAAGCGTCCATTCCCAGAAATGAGGATATCCAACGTCTTTCAGTATCCAATCAACAAGCTCTTCTTCATTTCTACGAGCTTCTGCAAAATCTTCACAATTCTCATCATTATTCACCTTCTTTAATCTTTAACGCCGATGAATCTTCACTCCGCTTATCGGATTCCTTCAAAACTCTTGTGATTCACCCCACAGGAGTTCCAGCTGGATTTCACACAACATGCACAAACATGCCAAATGCCACTTTGGTTGTCGCAGCTGCTGCAGGTGGATATTCTCTAAAAAGCGTTGTGTTGTGGCCATGTCACAAATTACCAAAGGAAATGCGAGTTCAACTGAGCGCATCCATTGATATTTGGAATAACAACGATGGATGGATGACGGAAAGCATATGTCAAAGATATGCAGAAGAGGTTTTATTAACTGGAATCATCGAAAGAAGGAAAATATTGATGAGAACCAATGAAAGATGTCTTCTGCTTTTGGATTCTCACTCTTCTCGGGCTCAGCCTGACATATGGCAGAAATTTGCTGATAACAACATAGACGTCGTCACTTTTATTCCTCACAGTTCACACATCACACAACCTCTTGATCGTGGTGTGTTTGCAGTCTTCAAGAAATGCATCAACTCTCTGTGCTCTGTGCCACAAGATTCTTCCATTTCTCTTCGACGTGAGGCCATCTCCAACGTTCTTCCACAAGCTCTTCAGACAGCATTACTTCCTGCAACTGTTGTTTCTTCGTTCAAGAAAAGCGGCGTGCTTTCAAACGAGTGGCATTCAGTACTATCAACACTTCCAAATGAACCATCAGTGACACTGAAAAAGAAAACACATAGGTTTGATTTTTTTGGAAAAATTATTACTGAACAAAAATTTCCTGAAGAATGGAAAAAAGAAAAGGAAATGAAAGAAGATATGAAAAGAAAAGAAAAGAAAAAAGAAAACGAAGAAAAAATTCTTTTCGCAGCTGAAAAGCCCAAAAAAAGAAAATTTCGCAAATCAGACATTTTGAATGATGATGTTTTGGACGATGAATCAAATCATAAAAATTCCAGAAAAATTATGAAGAGAGAACTTGTTGACCATATATATTATTAATCATTTCAATTTTTGTTATCAAAATATGATTGCTTGAAAAAAAATTTTTTTTATTTCGAACCAAAATAAAAAAAAAGTTCGGGTTTATAAATCACCCAATATGAAGAGAGCAAATTAAACATTGATGAAAGCAATTCAAAAAATAGGAAAAAAAATGCTTTTCAACAGATGATATAACCAATTCTCTTGAATATTTGGAGGAACAACGGAAAATTTGGAATCTTCAGGGGAATACAAAATAATAGGAAAGGTTTACGGAAATAAAAAATCGAGTGTTTTGAATAAAAGGATTATTATAACAAAAAATAATGTCTTCGTATCCTTCTTCTTCCATCTTGACGAGGATCATCCTTTTCATCTTCTTCCATTTCAGTTTGCCGCTTTCTTCAACAGTTGCTGCTTTCATTTTTAATGCAGTAATCAAAACAAACCTCAGATAGCTCTCCAGCAAACAATCTTTCAAAGTTGGGCGAAAGAATCCATTCAACACAAAATCAAATGCTCCACCGCTCAGCAGATAGCTGGCGCTCACTGGCAATTCATTATTCGCCAAAGTTTCAAAAAGATTAACACAGCGAGCAACCACAAGTTGATGGTCATTTATTTCTCGATTGCATAGTTCAACGAAATAATCAACCAAAAAGTGATGTTCGTTTTCGTGCAAAGTTATTAAGGATAAATAAACTTTCATCGTTAGAATCCATCTCCATATGATTATTTCTTCTTTTTGTTTTTTCCTCCGTTTTTCATCTCTTTTCAAATCCACACATTTCCTCAACTCTTCCAATTCTTCAATTGCTTTTCTATAAAAATATAACTTATCGGTCATTGGTTTTAATTCACCTCTTTGATATAATTGTCTTTTGACCAAAAAGTCACAAGCAGACTGAAAAGCGAGATGAGAGAGATTGTTATGTTCACAATGATATTCAATTATTTCAATAATCTCATTTATGAACAAATCTTTGTTCATTTCCTATTTCAAGATAATATTGAAACAAATTCATGTCTTTTCCAACAAAAAATTCAAATAAACAAACTTGATGCTCTGGAACATTATCCAGTGCCATCAAAGCGATTTCTGTTTCATTTTTTGTTTTTTCATCTTCTGCTTTGTTCAGTGCAACTTTTAAGATACAAGGTACGCAAATTGAGAGCAATTCTGTTGGTGCAGTGCGGTCGATCGCAAAACAATTATTCAACAAGTAAGCTTCACAAAGGTCTATCAACAGCTTTTCGCTCTTTCTTTCTTTCTTGTTGTTTTCTTCAATTATCATCTTTTCAATTCTTTCTTTGATCGAATATTTTTTTTAGCATATATAACAAAAAGTACTCAACATTTTGCAAAATCCATAATGTTTGAGCAATGCAATTGTGTTTTCTAATGAAAGGTTTTTCTCTTCAAATAATTCAAACTCATATTCAATACAAGTTGAATTTAATTCTTCCAAATTCATGTTGTCCATCAATTCTTTCAATTCATTGATTTTCTGATTTTCATCAACAGAGATTTTATGCTCCAGCTTATACATAATATCTTTTGAAAAGATAAAGAAAAAACTGTTCATTACATGTGCTGCATTAATTATTTTAACCTGAAAAATGCTCATTTGATGACATCATATATGGTTCGTTCCGCTCTGTTTCTTCTTTTTCAGCATTCCTGTTTGATGAGCTTTGCCCCATTCAATATCTCCTTCAAGATTATTTTTTGATCGTCAAGTTCAAGCTTTTGATGATGCCCCTTATTAATTATTTATGTCTTATAAAATTTTTTGATTTTTTCGGAAAAAATACGTTATTTGTTAATAACATTTCTAAGAATTAAGTGAACAATTTATTGGGACCAATTATTATATTTGAACCAACCATTTTTTTTCGCAAACTTCATCTGTGGAACAACTCTTCAAATTAAAAAAAAAATACTCCGATATTACCAAAAATTTTCTGTTTTCTTGTCATTATAAGTCTCACATTATTAGACTAAAGAAAATATTGAAAAAAAATTATTGAATAATAAAAAGAATATAAAATGTTCAATTGAATAATAATTTTACAGCAAATACTTTCTTCACAAATAAAATACAAATTTCAAAAATTAAGACATGGTCAAATGATATATATGGGGCACAATTCTTTCATTTATGAAAAAAACTACAATTTGTTCCACACTTTATCCACAACTTTATCATGAGAAATCTTTCATTCTCATGTCAAAAAAACATAGGAAAATTATCAAAATTGATGAATTAATTAAATGTGCAGAATGGAACATAATTCATAAAGCAAAAAATGTCGTCCCATATATAAATGAAAAACTGAATGAATTATTAAAAAATGATTTTTGAGACTTGTCGAGAAATATGAATTTAATAACAAGTCAGGGAAAGTTAAAAGTCAGAGTTAATATATCACTTGGTGGAAATTTTGATCAAATATTATAAAAAAATTTCCATTTCTGCCAAAAATCTCAAATTCTGTCGTTTCGTTCAATCCCATCAAAAGCTGTTTTTTATAAGGCGAAGCAATCGGAATTTGTATTGTTTCCTTTTCATTTTATAAGATTATCAACGATGTTTGTGCTTTTTTAATTATCTCGTAAATTGAATCTCTATAAAATTTGAAATGAAATGAATAAGCAATTAACAAAGTGAGTATATTTGACACAATAACCGAAATGAAGGAATTTGTCAGTAACTTTGAAAGTTTGCACATTTTTTATTTTTATGCTTTTTTGTTGAAACTTTTTTTAGAATTGCTCGATGAGCTTGAACGTTGCAAAGAAGATGAACAAATGCAGAAAATTGAAAAAATGAATGAAGTGATGGATGAAATGAACGATGAAGAATTCAAATCTGTTTTCACAATGGAGCTGCTCAATGAAATAGACGAAATGATTGAAGAAAAGAAACTGTCTTTGGAGAATCTCATTCTGTTAATGAAGCATGTTGGATATTGCTATGTGCTGAAAAATGTGTGGAACCTATTCTTTGATAGATCTCCGCTGGGCGGAAGATTTGAGAAGATGATTTTTGAAGAGGAAAAGAAAAAAGAAAGAAAGAACAAAAAGTTGTTGATTGATCTTTGCGAATGTTTTGTTTTACTGAATAATCGCATTAACTCGGAATTGATATCAATCTGCATACCATGTCTTCTGAAAATTGCGTTGAAGAAAGAGGAAAACGAGGAAACACAAAAAGAAGTGGAAATTGCTTTGTTGGCTTTAAGCAATATAAGTCCATATCAAGTGTGATAGCAATGTGATTTCTGAAGTTCTTAATTTATGATATGAATGACTTATTTTTTCCCCCATTTATTATAGACAATTAAAAAAGAGCTTTATCTATCTGAAATCACTGAAATCATCAAATACCATCAGGAGCATCACAACCTCACTGAAATTGCATATCAGTCCTTTTGGGTCTTATTAATGAACAGATTTTGCAGAAACAAAGAATTTGATAATTTGATATCAAACGAATTGCACTTTGCGAAAGAGATAACAAGAAAGCTGGAAGAGCTGAGAGAAAGTGTGGATTGTATGATAGAAGCAGAAGAAGAGAAAAGAAAAGAAAAAAAGAAAGAAAGGGAATTGATATGGATAGACATAACCGAAAAATATATTCAGAATTTCCAATTGTGGACTGAAGAGAATACTGGACTTATGCGTTGCCTTATTGGGCTGCACAGAACAGCAAGAGATGCACATTCATGTTATTCGAGGAGATTCTTTAATTATTTATTTGCAATGGCGATGAAGAAGACAGCCACTGCTGATTCCTTTCTGAAAAGCGGTGCTTGTGATCTGATTTTGGAGGAAGTGCAGCAGCCGAGATTGAATGACAATGACATCTTCAAATATTTGGAGCTATTCGAGAACCTATCCAAAAAGTTGCATGGAAAAGAGGAAAAAGAAATGGAAGAAGTGAAAAGAAAGGCAACGAAAATGGAGTTGTTTGAAAAGATGGAAGAACAAGGATATGAAGATATCATCACAAGCTTCCATAAAGTTTTTCGTTATTTGAACAGCATTGATTATTTTTTTATATCAATACATATTTCTGAATATTTTGTAATTGTTTGAGAAAAAGAAATTCTTTCCATTTCGTTCCTGAGAAAATTTGTGTTTATTAGAAAATTATAATTTTGTACAATTAAACTGAGCATTCTTTAAAATTTCTTCAAATTTTATCTTTTTTTTTCCCTATTATATTTTTAAGGAAATGTTTTTGCGAGTTATTTTTAAAATAATGTTTGCAAGAGAAAAATCGTTATTGGGATATAAGTCTGTGGATAATTATCACAGTGATGTTTTCATTTAACATTTAAAATTACCAAAAATTTCAAATATGTATTCAGATATAATTTCTTTAAAAAAACTGCATCAAATGTCGTATTTTTTTTTTAAATTTTTAATTACAAAATTTTAAACTAATAATGGAAGTTTATGATCACTACAAAAACAATAATTATATCCATTTTCGTTAAATATTTGCTTATTTTGCGTTTCAATAATTTATTTTTTAATTTTTTGCAATGAGCAAACATATTTCGTTGATGTTAACAATTGCTTTGGCGACAATTTCATGCTTGCAATCAAAGGTGACCATTGATGATTACGATTTATCATCTCTTAAGCAGTTTGTAATTATTTTTTCATTTTATGGAACAATTTGCTCATTCACACTTTAAAGAGACAAACCATTTGAAGTTGAAATAACAGACAATAACCTTCGATTTCGCGTTAGAGATGTAATAAAAGATTATGAAGGAACACCTTGTGATTGTGAAACGTGCGTTGCGCAACTTATTACTTTACAAACAAATTACTGTCAGTGTATTGGTGATAATGAAACAGAAGAGTTCAAACCTTTGGCTGATGAATCTCAAGGATTTTCATTGATATGTGTGATTCTTTCTTTATCACAATTCAGAAAAGAAGTTTTAATTATTTAAACATTGAAAGACAACTACACGGAAAATGCTCCAAAGGTGTTTCAATTGAATATGCTGTGCGGAAGTAAGTCAGAACCTAAAGGAAAAGAAAATGGGTATTTATATCTGTCTAATTGACTTTAATGCGATGTTAATTTATAATTTTTATGATAATAAATATAGAAATACTGTCACTTTAACGTGGACTCATCCAGCTGGATGTTTGCCAAAAAAGCCATCTGTTCATCCTGAAAAGAAGAAGTTATCTTTTGGCTCAATAATGCTAATTATCATTGCATCATTACTATTTTTGTACTTTGCTGCGGGAATTCCTTTGATGGTTTGATTTTCTTTTATGCTCTGATATGTGCTATTCACTTTCATTTTGGAAATACAAAATAATCTGAAGTTTTTTGCATTTAAAAAAAGAGGAATTGATATTATTCCTTTTGGGAAAGTTTGGATGAAACTATTTGCTCTTGTGAAAGATGGATGCTTATGTCTTGTATCGCCGTTGTGTAAGCGCAAGCAAGGTTATGCTGAAGTGAAAGACACATCAGCAGTTTGAATATACGCGCTGACTAATGAAATTTAAAATGTTATGTTGTTTATTGTTAACTTGAAATTAATAAAGCAGCAATTGGGAAATTGCACTTTGATTTTGGTATATATTGTAACGTGTCGTATTCATTTATGTAAATTTTGCAAATGTTTTTGTTAATAATGTTCGTTTTTATTGTAAATCATCCCACTTGAAAAAAGAGAGGTCCACTTTGCACACATTTACATATTCTTATTTGAACTATCCAATTTTCTGCAATTTATTTTTAACTTAGTTTATTGAATTTAATTTGATTTTAGAGATCAAAAGAGCTATCAATCTTATTTTCACATAAAGATCATAAGCAAATTTTTTGACGTTCATAATTTTGTTCTCAAAAATGAAAAATGATGTTTATTTCTGAGCTTGCAAGAAGATTAAAAATTTTCGATCATTAGATCCAAAATTTTACTTTGACTTTTCTTTATGGCGGAGGTTCTCGCAGATGAGCTTAATTATCTGATATACCGTTACTTGGTAGAAAATGGCGTGCTTTTTGAAAGATAATTTTGCATATATTTGAGAAAATCTTGCTATTTTATTTGCTTTTCAGGCTATGCTCATTCTGCTTTTACATTTGCAAATGAATCTCTCGTTCTTTCCGTCAACTTTGGAGAAGTTGACTCAAGATCAGGACGACTTATTGAGCTATTGCAAAAGGGTCTTCATTTTACTGAGATTGAAACACACATCAAGCGGGTATGAAATTATCTTTGTTCAATAATTATATTTTGGAATCGTTGAATTAATTAATTTTATTTATTCTCTTTTGCTTTTATTTTTGTTGTTCGTTCTTTTCTTTACAAAGGATGGAACTGAAATTTTGTGTCCAGAACCTTTCTCTCTTGTTCGTCCCCACAAATGCAAGGTTGTTGGGAAAAGACAGTTTATTGCTGATCCGTTAACACCTTCTATTGCTGCTGCTGTCGAATTTGTACGAAATGGACCTCTTTTGCCTGAAGATGTTGATCACTCTTCCATTGGAACGTCTGAAGTTTCAGTTGAATCGTCAAAAGTCGTACCAACGGCTATTAGCCCTTCATCGCGGGAATCTGCTCCTGACACATCCGACTTATCTAAGCCACTTCCTATTTCGATAGTGACGTCTGAAGGTGTGCAGATCTTTCCGGACCGTCGGCTGCGGCTTCTGGGCAACAGCGGGGAGACGACAGGGTGCCAGTGGAGTGCCTCGCACAAAGGGATAATGGCGTCGTGTGACTCGAACGGCAACTGCCGCGTGTGGAACCTGCGGGCGTGCTTCGACATGGTGCCAGGGCGGGCGGGGCTGCTTCCCGGCTTTGTGGACAACAGCATGGAGATTGAGACAGAGGAGCGTGTGTCGCGCCCTGAGGCACCGATGCCGCTGTTTGACCCGAGCGAGCGGCGGAGGATCAGCACGACGCTTGTGCAGACATGGAGCGGAGAGAAGAAGCCGGTGTGCAGACTCGCCACAGTCGACTGGGCGTCTGACGGCACAAAACTGGCAATTGGCAGCTTTGATGGGCAGACATCGGTGTACAACATGGATGGTGTGTGCACAGATGATGGAGATGATGATGGAGTTGTTATTGTTATTATTGTTATTTTCTTTTGATGAATAAAAAATTGAAAAAAAAAAAGAAAGAAAATGATATTGATTGCTCTAAAGTTCTTTGTCCTTTGTGATAATTTAATTATTTGTTTTCTATTTTTTATATATTCATTTTTTCTTGTTTTCAATTCTATTCGTGATTCACCAATCATATTCCCCTCTTTGTTTCAGGAGCTGTTGCTGCCAAAATGTATTTGAAAGCACAGCCAGTTGTGTCGCTGAAGTTCAATAAAGCGAACAATCTCCTTTTGACAGGCTCGACTGAGTCACAATGTGCCATCTGGGCATTCGACAACCAGGACATCTTCAAATCTGCCTCAACTTTTCTGTCTTCTCCATCATCATCATCATCATCATCTTCATCTTCATCTTCATCATCTTCTTCCTCTCCCTCTTCACTTTCCACTGACACCCTCTCCACCGCATATCCCACCGGCCGTGTGCACCCATCCCTGGCCATGTCCCCCGAAGCACTTGAAATGGCCTCGCGTGCCCAGAATGCGACGCTCGTGCACCTCATCAGCGTCCAAAACGTCTCTCTGACCGACTTCGACTGGCGGGGCAACTATTCCTTCGCTGCCTCCACCGCCGACGGGCAGGTCGATCTCTACCACGTCGGCAACCCTGTCCCCACTGCAGTCTTCTGCGGGCACAGCTGCGAAGTCAACGGCATCAAGTGGAATCCTTCTGGAGAGTATTTGGCCACATGCTCGGATGACAACACAGTGTGCGTGTGGAAGCCAACCATCCCCATTCCTGTTGGAATTGCTGCAGGAGACGAGGAAGAGGACGGAAAGGACGATGAAAGATCATTCGCAGAGGGAGAAGGAAGAGACATAAACTCTTTACTCTCGTCTGCTCTGTCTTCTCATCCATCTCCTTCTCCCTCTCCTTCTCCTTCTCCTTCCTTCTCTTCCTCCTCCTCTCTCTCTTCCTCCTCCTCTCGCCCCCCCACCATCCGATACACCCAGCCGCAGCAGTCTCTCCGCCACTCCAACCAAGTCTATGCTGTCATATGGACACCCACTGGACCTGGATCTCGCAATCCGAATGCTCCCATCAGACTGGCCACGTCGTGTTTTGACTGCACTGTCTCTCTGTGGGACCTCCAGACACACACAAAACTGTACTCGTTCGAAGGACATCAGTGTGTTGTTATAAATGGATTTATTTTTGTTTAATTTATTTGTTTTTTTTTTCTTTTTCTATCTTTATTTGTGTGTTATATGTGAATCAACCACTTCAATTGCTTTTTTAGACAACCTGTTTATTCGCTGGCATTCAGCAACGACGGAAAGATATTGGCAACTGGCACAACTGACCGTGTTGTTCAGCTGTGGTCAGTGAATGTTTGTGCTATTATTATTCTGTTGGCTAATTGATGAATTAATCTATTTCAATTTATTTATTTATTTTATTTTTATTTAATATTTATTTATTTTTTTTATTATATTATTATTATTTTTTTTTTTTTTTTTTTTTTTTTTTTTTTTTTTTTTTTTTTTTTTTTTTTTTTTTTGTTTCAATGTGAATAATGATAATCTTTCAGGATGGAAAACATATTGCTTCCATTCCTGATGTTGGAGAAGTCAATGACATTGCATGGAGTCCAGATGACGATTGGCTTATTGCTGTTACTTCCGCTCCTTCGTTAATGCTTGTTGATCTTAGGGGGATATGATTGTTCACTTCATTGTTGCAAAATCATTTTTCAAAATAATGTTTTAAATTTCTATTGCTTTCTGTTTATTATTTTTATATGACAATAGGCGTTAAACATAACTGAATTTTGCATGTGTAACAAAAAAAAATTAAAACTATCCAATTTTTGAAAATATGTTTTTGGTTAATCTGATCAAGATAATTTTTGATATAATTTCTTATACACAATGACGGACATTAAACCGCTTGCATTAAGAGCTTTGCATGTTATGGATTTGACAACATTGAACGATAATGATACTGATGAAAAAGTGATTTCATTATGCAAACAAGCAAAAAGTCCATATGGAAATACTGCTGCAGTTTGTGTATATCCTCGCTTTGTTCCCATCGCAAAGAAAACCCTTCGCGAGCAAGGAACTCCAGAAATTAAAGTTGCAACTGTTACTAACTTCCCTCACGGAAATCCAGACGTTGAAATTGCTCTCGCAGAAACTCGTGCCTCTATTGCTTATGGAGCTGATGAAGTCGATGTCGTATTTCCCTACAAATCTTTAATTTCTGGAGATGAAAAAATAGGTTTTGAACTTGTCAAAGCTTGCAAAGAAGCTTGCGAAGCTGCAAAGATTCATTTGAAAGTGATCATTGAGTCTGGAGAATTGAAAGATCCTGCCTTGATAAGAAAAGCTTCAGAAATTTCTATTGACGCAGGAGCTGACTTTATTAAAACGTCTACTGGAAAAGTTGCTGTTAATGCAACTCTTGAAAGTGCAGAAATTATGATGAAAACAATTTCCGATAAAGGTGTTAAAGATCGTGTCGGATTCAAAGCCGCAGGAGGTGTTAGAACCGCAGAAGATGCTGCGAAATATCTTGAGCTTGCTGATAAGATAATGGGAGACGGATGGGCAACATCAGAAAAGTTCCGTTTTGGAGCATCTGGACTTCTTGGAAGTCTTCTCACAACACTCAGCAATGGAGAAAAGAAAGAATAATTCAAAGTTACATCAAAATTTGTTCTTATTATTTTGCAGTGTATAAGTCAGTTTGTAATTTTTATTTTCTATGAATAGAAATTTATGTGTAAAGTTTGAGGGTGATAATTCTAATTTATATGAATAATTTTTCTATATGCAATTCAATTGAATAAAGAGAAATAAAATGTTATGAAAAGTTAATTGTGAGAGATGAAATATTGAAAAGATTTAAAATTTGAAGTTTATTTGTCAAATTCGAAAAGCTTACCACAAATTTTGGACGAAATAATTATTATTTATTTTTTTTTTTATTTGATAAAGTTAACATATTCTTCAATGTATGTGATGAACTGAATTCTATCGTTCAACTTTCATTTATTGATGTATGCTATTCCATTCTTCAAAAAAAGAACTTTGTCATTCATAAGAATTTAAAAAAAAATATTCTTTTGTTTTTGTTTTTGTAAAATATTCGTTTTCATTCATAAAAAATGATTCGGATTTTTTCATTAAAGGTTAAGTTATGAAAATAAAAAATATAAATTTTGTAAGATTTGGAAACAATAAATTGATTTACTTCTGAAATGAAGTAATTTTACTTCAGATCAAAATGTTTTTGTTGTTTTTAACTTTGTTTTGCATAGAAAACATTTGTTGCATCAATAAAAGACAAATAGTTAAATCTATCAAAACATTTCCTCCTTATGGTTCCCAAATAAATCCAAGATATTCACCTTTTTTCCAATATTTCGATTCTGATGGAGTTCCATGCTTTTTCGTTTATGGAGGAACAAGTTATAACGACCGCATTCAATCTGATGGATTTTTAGTTAAAATGAATCCTTTTTATATATCACCAGTTCACATTCCTCCAGAAAACAAAAAACCATTAGTAAGATTTTGTGCTCAGTTCAGAGTTGGAAAAACATTTTATATTTGGGGTGGATGGAAAGAATCTGGATTGTCAAATTCATTATGGTCATTTGATATTTCGGCACAGGAATGGAAAGAAGAAAATGAAGGTGAAACAAAACCAAAAGCAAGACATTCGATGGCATACGCAACAGATGGGGAAAAGTTATATATTTTTGGAGGAATCAGTACATCCGGACTTCTAAATGATCTATGGGAGTTTGACGTTCAAGCGAAACAGTGGAGAGAATTGAAGATTAATTCTGGAGAGAATGATCCTGAACCTTGCAGCGGAGCGGGAATGTTAGTTTCGAATGGATATGCTGTCGTTTACGGTGGAGATACAGGCGGAGATATTGTACCAAAACTCAAAATATTCAGAGTGAAGATCGATACAAATTCTCCTCAATCATGGGAAGCGGTGAAATTAACAGATATTAATGGAAATGATAGTAACCTTCCAGATTCCCGTGCCAATTTTGGACATACCACATTCGTCAGCACAAGTCGGACACATTCATACATTTTTGGTGGATGGGAGGCAAACAACATATTTGCTGGATCAAATTCGTTGCTTATTCTTGATTGCAGCAAAGTTGTTAGTGGTGGAAGTGGAGAGAAGACAGCTCGATACAAAGAACTCATATTTGATCAGACTCAGCAAGGCAACAACACCATGCAGCGCGGGGATTGCGGATGTGCAACAGATGATGAAGGAAATCTTGCCATTTTTGGAGGAAGGATGAATTTATTTATAAATGCGGATCTGTTGATTTTAATGAAAGAAGATTTGTCTTTTGATGTTTCAGAAGAGGAGATTTATTCTGAAAAAGCAAAAGAAAGGAGAAGGAAATTCCGAAATGATGTTTGCAACAATGACGATTTTTCTTCGTTATTTGGAGTCTTTGATAATGAGAATTCCGATGCGTCTTCTTCTTCCTCGTCTTCCGCAAATAAAAAACTCACATGGATGGGCAATGAATTGAATGAAAGTAATTCTGCGCCAATTTTCGATCCTGTTTCTTCAGCTGTAAACGACAACTCAACCTTTCAGCTTATGATGAGGGTGAACGATTTTGCTCCATCTTTTCGCGTGAATCCGTTTATTGGAGTGGACGACGATGCTTTTTTTGTGTATGGAGGGCGTGATCCATCTACTGGAGAAATTTTCAGTGATATTCATGTTTTTAAGATTGGCTCCAAGGCATGGACGAAACTAGAAGCAAAAGTAATGTCAGAGAATCCTCCGGCAAGAGAACTGGCTGCGTGCTGTTTGGACAACGGACGCTTGCTGCTGTTTGGAGGACTGGGGCCAAACCCTCAGACGGGGAAAATTGAGCCGTCAAACGAATTGTGGGAGTTTTCTTTTATTTCTTATTCATGGAAGCAACTGGGGAAGAATTCGATGGTTAAGCCTTTTGCAGCGTTTGGAGCTTCTTCGGCGATATACATGGATTATTTGATTGTTGTGGGAGGTCAAAAGTTCGATGGAGCGCCTTGTGAAGTTGGCTTTTTGTTTAGCTTTGCGACAGATACGTGGGAACACACATTTAAAGCTCTTCCGATATTTAAGCCGACTCTTCTTGTGATGGACATGATAGCTTCAGAAGTCGCTGCAAAAGAATATTTTGAGCAAAGCAATACAAGCAAAGAATCTGATGAGGAAAGCATTACAATTTTAGCAAAAAATGGAAAAAATGAAAAGAGGGATTTGATTGTCGAAGATCTGAAGCATTTGACGAACAACAATCAAAATATTGACAATGATGAATTAGTTTTGCATCCAACTCTAGTAATTCTTGGTGGAAATTTTGGGACTTTACCATTTCGGAATTGCTCTGTCTGTGATTTGTATGAAGAATTAGGCAAAAGATACAGGAAAAATAAAATGAGCACTGGGAATTCTGCTCTTGATGATGATGCTGTAAATGCCTTAAAACCTTTCGCAACAGCAAAAAGCACAATGCTGCGCAATGATGAAGACAGAACACAAATATTTCATTACATCAGCGGAATGGCCTTGCCACTGGATGACAAAGTGCTGATGTTTGGAGGGAGAAAGCGAGGCCGGGCGATGGACTCTTTCAAAATCGTGAAATTTGATCAAAAAGGCAATCCAACAATCACAGAAGACGATGGCTCTGGCCTCACTAATGGTGTGCATATAGATGTTGTTGATGCTGGATGCACAGTTTATCACCGAAATGTAGTCTGTTACGGAGGAAGGCAAATCAGTGAAGGAAGGACTGTGTTGCCCACTGCTCTTGACACGTTTCATATAATGAGGCTTCACGAAGACTTGTTTTCTTGCACCCCTGGCTCTTATGAGGACGAGACCGGAGAATGTGTTGATTGTCCGCATGGTTCATATTCCAATGATTATGGAAGCAAGCAATGCATAAAATGCCCCCCAGGAACAGTTGGGAACAAAATCGGATCGCCAGAGTTTGCATGTATTTCGGTGCCTGCTGGCTCGTATTCAGATACTGCTGGCTCAAATGAATACAAAAACTGCACTTATGATCAATACTGCCCAATTGGATCAGCCACAACGAATAACACAATTCCAGCTGCAGACCAGTCTAAATCAGTCCAACCTTCACCATATAACATGCCTGTCCAGACGGAGAATTACCTGATGATAGGATTGTATTTAGGCTGCACAATCATTGGCCTAAGTGTTGCTCTGCTTCTTCTCTGCTTCCCAACAAGGACATTTATGTTCAGACTGGACAGCTTTTCAAACAAGTATGTTGACACACTTGATCCAGACACGCACACCACAGTGAAGCACATCAAGAAAACGACGTTTGGAGGCTTTTTGACAATTGTCGCAATATCTTTTGTGTGCGGAGCAGCGCTGCTGGTCATATTGACATTTGCATTTCTGAACACAAATGAAACAAGAACTACAGTCGATGTTTCAATGGAAAAGGAGGCAGACTTGGTTACTTTCAGAAACAAGGAGGTTAAAGTGGAGTTGACTTTGATAGACTACACAGGGGAATGTGTTGGCTTACCAATAAACACAACAAGTGAATTGTCTGGCAAATGCTCTGATAAATTGGGATTTGGCAAGTCAACTTTTGATCCATTTAGTATGCACATTTTTTGCTTTTAACAATTTTTTTCATAAAAATTTTCGTAAAATATTTATTTATTCCCCTCCATCCTTGTTTCATAGATTGGTATAAAAAAGAAAATTATTCCATTACTCCAAAGTGCACGCAAATTCCTTCCACAAATCTGTTTAATTCTCCAACGCATCACTGCAGGATAACACTTGAAGCCAAAAATGTGGAGCTTCCCATTCAAAATTCTCTTGTGAACTTCTTTTCAATGCACTCGTCAGAAAGAGAAGCATCGTGCAGAGCAATAAAGGTCTTTGCATCCACAGATTCGGCGGTGCCTGTCCAACATGACCTGAGCTTTGGTCCAGACACTTCGTTCTCTTCGACAGAGCATATTTTTGTGAGTGACACAGCTCACATCCTGCGCGGCTCGAACCCCACAAACGTCACATTGGAGCTGATTCCTTCGATTTATCGGAACGAAATGAGCTCAGCAAGCACTGTTTCTCAGGGCCATCTTGTCAATTACATCTCATTTGAGATAGGTTCTTACACAGACTATATCCATCTGTTCAACAGCATGGGATTTGGAATCAACATACAGCTGGCACTGGACAAAACTGTAGCACTCACTCGCCACACGATGAAGGTCACTTGGTCAATGCTTCTCACTTCACTCGGAGGAACGTTTGTGTATTTGGGGTATTTTGGGAATGTGTTGCCGATATTTGAGACACTGCTGAATGTCAACTGGCCATGCGGGAGAAAAGTGCAAAAGAAAATCACAACTGTATTTCATGACTCTTCAAAGAAAGGACGCCAAACAAAAGCAAATCGTGAGTATGCAGAGGAAATGAAAACTATGATGGAAGAGCATCTCACTACAAGCATGTATTAACTGTGGATGTTTTTTGTAATTTCATAGCTTTTGTTCTTCCTTGTTTCTTGTAATTTTCTCGGAATTAAGCTTTTTGGATGTGTATTATTTTATTCAAAGGGCTGATCCTTGATTTGAATATTCATTCGTTGTATTTTTTGTTTCGAAATGTATGAAGTTGATGGTTTTGCTTTTTCATTTTCATTTTCATTTGCAAATGCATTTTTGGAAAAGGCAATAGACTCTTTTTTTGTTGTTGTATACATTTTCAAAATTTAATTTCATTTCAATTTATCTTAATTTTTACTGAGTTTCATGAATTATGCAAATTTTTATGTTTTTTTATTGTTTTTGGTTGTGTATGTCATTTTGTTGATTGTTTATTGCATTTCACAATATTTATCTCTGTTTTTGTAATAGAAAATTTTCATTTGAAGTTGCATTTCTGGAATTTTTTTAAAAAAGTATGGAAGTGAAAAAAAATTTTCTAGTGAAATCAAATATTCTCATCAGAGTTTTCGTGGAATTAATTAGATAAATGTCAAATTACCTGAAGCATGAAAATATCAAAGAAATAAGTTAATTGAAAGTTGAATGTGAAAATAACAAATATTTCAAAATTACAATATTTTTTTCCAAATTTCTCGATAATTATTGGTAAACAAAAGTATTTATGTTATTTTTTGGAGATTTTTGTTTTTATTATTTTTTCAAAGACTCTCAATTAATTGCATTGGGTGAATTATGAATTTTTTTTAAATATTCTTCGAAATATTCGTTAATAATGCAAAAGTCAATTTAATAATGATTTGCATCAAAATTAAATGATTCTTAATGTTTTTCTCTCGATCTTTCGTTTTAAAAATATTGTGAAAATCTTAATTTGAAAAAATAATTCAATCATAAACATTATTGCGGAACTGAAATCTTCAATTTTTCAAATTTTTAATGAAACCCACATTTGGAGCGAGCGTTCCACTTGCATTAAATCTGCATTCAATATTGTTTCGTTGGCATGCTCGCAGTGATCTGCATCGGAGGATGCGTTGCAGAAATACAATTTCAAAGTGAATTGAACGGGAGATGCAGAAAGGTTTGTTTTGTATTGCAGATAAAAATCACAAATATAACAATTTTTTAATTCATTTGTGGAAAAGATTAAAAAAAACTCGCAATCGCATGTGTTGCGCCAGGCAAACCTCACGCTCAGCAACGCATCCTCTGTGTTAGCCATCTCAACATCATCCCTCTTACTGGTTGTCCACTCCTCACTGCCCAACACCATTCAGATGCCGCCATCCTCTCCTCCATTTGCCAAATCTGCACAGATTCAAGCTGTCCACTTTTCCTCTCGACCCTTGCTTTTCTTGCATTTCTTCTCTTCCTCTTCATTCGTCTTCTCCATCTATTCCAGTTCCAAAATCCTGATCTTCTATTTTCCAATTCCCCTTCACTGCTCTTCTCCTCTGCTTCCTCCTTCTTTTTCCTCAGTCGAAGAATTGTTTTATTATTTTCCTACAGGTTCACCTTTAGATTTCTCACCTCTTGCTTCGCATCCATCCCGCTGCTCTCAGCTGTTTCCGCTTATTATGTTCTTTCAGTTTGTTCTCCAATTCCTCCTAATCCTCCTGTTATTGTTTCTTGACATTTAACTACTCTTTGAGAGAAATCAAAAACGAAGCAAAGGCTCTTCTTCTCTTTTGTTTTTGCATGCAACTAAAAAATTCTCCACAATATCCTATCCACACACCTCAGTATCATTTTTTACTGTGTCTTTTCTTCTTTCTCATCCTCCACAGAACCCTATCTATTCATGCCTTCCGTAAAGGTCATCCTTCGAAGATTCAATCATCACTTGAAGGAGATGAGACGGTAGACTTCCGGCCATTTTCTTCCTCTCCGTTTTCTTGCCTGCTGCTGTTGCGCCTTTGCCTCTTCGCTCTCTTTTCCTCTCTCCAAATCATTTTCTTCCTTACTTTTAGCTATCCGATCCTTGATGTTGATGCTGCTCATTTCGGAGGCACACTTACTTCTGACATCTGGCAGTTCTCATTCATTCCTCTTCCTTTTCGCGTTGGCTCATTTGACCTCCTGGCTTCATTCCAACTCAGCGCTTTCATTAGGCACACCACAATGCAATCCCCTTTTTCTACAGCCAGCTCGTACTCCGAGGTCCGTACCAGTCTGTTTCGCTCTCGAATTCTTCTTCATCTCCTTCCTTTTCATCCACTTCCTCTTCGCCGCCTCTATTTGCCAAAAAAAGAATTGTTTTGCAAAAAATAAAATAAAGAAAAAATAAAATAAATAATTATAATTATAATTATAATTATAATAAAACTTATCAATCACAAACATGCCGTGCAGTGCACAGGCAGCAACGTGCACTCAAACCTTTTTCTTTTCTCCGAAGATTGCTCCCGTTTCTTTCGAATAAGCCTTTTTCGCCTCGCAGGTGGATGGGCGCTGCACAAAAAACGAAACCCAAATGCATTATGCACCAAAACTGTAAGCCATTTTGTTAACACTGCATGCTGTCTTCTGCCCCCGTCCTTCTTGCCCGAGCTCCTAAACTTAATCAGCAACATTTTTGACGTGCGTGTCTGCGCCACACGCCTGCATACCGCCCTTTCCCCTTCCTCTGCCCATCCTCACCTGTGACTGCTGCGCTGCCATCGAATCTGTTGATTTTTTGTCATTATTTTTTGAAGAAATCATCTTTAATATATTTTTTCTATTGACTTCGAAAATTCACAAAAACACTCCGGCAAATGGGTACTTTACCGGTACATCAAAATTTGCTTTATTTTATGATAAAAGTGATTATCATTGTTTAAAATATATTTGAACAAAATATTAAAGCGCGGAAATTATTCTAAATTGAAATAAAATTTTTCAAAATAAAATTATCAAAAATGTTTCATTTTTGGGAAGAGAAATATTACATTTCCAAATTTATTAAAAAGTTGACATTTTTTTTTTGTAATTATCATCGCCCAAAAGAAGATTGCAAGAAAAAAGAGAACTGAATCTTTTTTTCAGCGTTATCATCTTGATTTCAATTGAGTTTCTGCACATCAAAATAACTTTTTTTTTGTCAACCCTTCCCCTAAAAAATTTTTTCCAGCAATAAACTAATACGTTTAACCGAAACCCTAAAATAGAAGATTTTTTACAATATCCTATAACCTATGATATCTATTTATCTAATATAATATTTTTGTTGAACCCAATTAAATATTTTCCGGTTTCATAACAAAATTTATTTCGCATGCATTTTATTTTCCTATTTCATCTCTCAGTGAAGTTAATAACAAATTCCAAGCCATTTCTTCTTCATTAAATACAAGAGTCATCATAATATTACCTTTCTTTTGAGATAAGATATGTTTCAGTCAAGAAAAATTTAGAATATTTCTCAAAAATAAATATTTTTTTGATCAAAAATATTTTCAAAATATTCTTTAAAAATGTATCCGCACAAAATAAATAGCTTTAAATAGCAAATATGATAATTACATAATGAAATAAATTGACTATGTCGATTTTTGAATGTTCCGGTATAATACCCATATGCCAACACTCCAATAATATCACCAGATTGTGCAAAAATACCAGTGAACAAAATGAGTGAATGTGGTTGGTTGAGCAACAGGGAATCAGTTGGCAAAACAATTTATTCACCAGATCGATGAAATCTTCAGAAGTTCTCATCCACACAGGAAATGAGAGAGCGTTCCGAGAGTTTGTTCCCATGGTTACAGACATTGAAGACCCGACGTCCAGCAGCACGTCGGATGAGAATTGCGATCAAGTGGATGTTAACAGTGTGCATTTTTTGTTTTTTGTTATTTTTCTGTTATTGAACGGTTTTCACTGAGCACCGCGAAGTAGAGGTGCCAATGGACATATGGAAGCAGTGTGAGTTTTTCCAGTTGGATTTTAAGGTTTTGAAAATTTGGTAGGATTTTGAAGAAATGCGGCACAAGAACAAAAATGAAACTGATGGGGACATCGAAGTTTTTCCGAGAGATGCTGAATACAGAAGTGTTAGAAAATTTTTTTTATTTTTTAATGATCAAAATTTACGTGATTTGGCTTGATGCAGGTTCTGGTATGAGATTGTGGTTGAAGAACTGCTAAGGCTGAGAGACAACATCTTCATGAGCCATGATGAATTCCAGGATCTGAACATGTACGATCCAGACAATGCAGATGCGTGTGTTTTGAGCTATGCTGAAGTAGGTACAGCGAGTGACTTTCTTTTTGATGGGCTTCTTTTCGTTTTTGTTTATTTGTTGATTTGTATTTTGCTTTAAATTGCATTCAGGATGTTGCAGACAAGACTCGGTCTGGACTGAGCCCGAAAGGATGGAAGGACACCATTCGGTTGTATGGGACTTTTCCAGAAGTGCTGTTTGGGAAAAGGCAGAGTTTCTGGAGGGATATGTACAATCTAAAGACCCTGATCAAGTATCCTTGGACGCGTCTTATTCTATTTTCATTGGCGTCGATATCTCTTATGCTGTTTCTTTTCTTCTTTTTCTTTGCCATCTTCTACGCAACGAATCTTATCCGAGGGCCAGTTTTCGACAAGCTGGCTGATGATGAGCATGTGTCGATTCTTGTGTCGAACAGGGCAAGTAGGTCGATCTTTTCGTTCTGCCTGTCAAGGTCGAAGAGCCAGTTCACTATTGCATTGGTGATGCTGACATTGTTTTTCTTTTTCTTTTTCTTATTTTTAAAGAAACGAGATGATATGTTGTTTGCAATTTTAATAAGCGCTGCGTGTATAGGTTGCTTACTTGTGGGACCTTATTATTTGTACACGAGTCTTAACAAATTTGTAAATGGGGATGAGCACGCTTTCAACATCCGCAATCGCTTGGTTGATGGTCAAGTGACGAAGCCGTATCCTCAAAGAAATGTCAAAGAAAGTGGCGTTGGTTATGATAACCTTTTCAGAGAAGCAGCAGCCACAGAAGATGACACACAAAAATTCACCGAGGATGGGCGATTGATAACAAGCTCAGATACCATTTTGTTAGCTCTTTTGATAAATTTTTTTGTCTTCTTTGGTGAAATGTTCGCCATTGATTTAATAAGCGATAGCTGGTTGAGTTGTTCAGATAATTTCTGCATCACTTTTATCCAATATTTCCATTCTGTGTTGGGGATTGCTTTGACATGGGTGTTTTTTTCTTTGAAGATATGTTGAATGCAAAATGTTAAAGGAGAGCGGGTGAGTGAGTGTGTATGCGAATTGAATGAGAAACAAGACATTGCATGTTTATTTATTTATTTATTTATTGTATCTGCTGTGCCAAAAATTATAATTCTATTAAATTTATTCATTTATTTTCTTTATTTATTTTGTTCTTTCTGTGAATGTGAACGTGTGCGATTGGAATGATTGTGGTGTATTGGCAACCAAACAGACAATTTCACAAGCTCGTGGACAATTACTTTCATTCCGTTGTTCTTGACAATCATCACCCTGCATATTTTTATATTCAACATGGAGCCACCTGGTGCTTCCACTTTCGAGACGATGTGCAGCAACAGTGTGCGTTACTGTGGGATTGTGTTTGGATCAGCGATTGGGATTGCCATTGTGCTTATTCCGACACTGTGCTTGGATGGAATTGGGAAGTTTGACCCGCCAACTTCGAGCGGAGAGGCGTGTGAAGGAGCAGAGCGGTTCATGTCAGCAGTGGTTGTGAATGACGAGCTGATTGAGCGAGCACACAAAATGGAAAGAAACATGGCTCTATCGCTGGTGCAGATGCTGGTGTGGCTGTTTGTTGAGTATGTGGCATTTTGCGTGGGGCTGTATCTGGTGAAGTGGGATGTGAAATGGATAAAGCGAAGAGTGGATTTGAAAAAAGGACTGTTTGTGTGGCAGACATTAGCACCTTGCAAGAGGTGCAAAAAAATTCAGAAAATACGGGCAGATGAACGGAGAAAGAAAAAGCTTGAAAAAGAGGAGTCAGAGTGTGCAGAGTTAGCGAAGAAGGAGAAGGAGGAGGCAAAATTGAAAGCGAAGGAGGTACGAGAAAAAGAGAAAGATCAGAGGCTGATAAATGTGATTCAAAGGGGGCTGAGTGTTGAAGAACTGAGTGCGGAGATTGATGAGATCAACAAGTATTGCGATAAGGAAGATCAAAAAGAAGTAGAGGCAGAGGAAGCAGAAAAGAAAAGAGCAGAGGAGGAAGCAAAGAAGAAGGAAGAAGAGGAAAAGCCAGCGAATAGAGCAAATGAAAATAATTATAAGGAACCTGCTGTCAATCACGAAATACATGTTCTTTGGGAAAAGATTTTGCAAACGGGTTCGTTTTCGTGGCTTGTCTGAGCAGCATGCAGCCATATGAATCTCGGGCAAACAGCACATATTTTTCTTTTTCTTTTTCTTTTTTTCAGTGTTTCTATTATGTAATTAGCATTGCAGTTGCAGTTGCAGTTGCAATTGCTGTTTATAAGATTGTTGTTATTTGTTGCTGTGTTTTTGTTGGCAAGTTCTTGAAGCAGCTGCTATTATTATTGATGGGTTATAAATTTTCTTGTTCATGTTTTGTGGTTTTTGAATATGTAATTTGTGTATGTTTTTTTCTTATCTGTATTTACTTATTATTATTTATGTATTTTTGCAATATGGCCACTTTTCTTAAATTTTCATTTTTGGACAGTTTTTCATTTTCAGAAGATTGGCAGGAAAAATGTTGATATCATAAATAATTTTTTAAATGTACAGGTGTCTATTTTTTGAAATCATCACTTTTTTTTCGAGGTGTTGAATATTCAAAGGCTTTTCGTCATTAGCCAAATAATTTTCATCCAAGTGTTGGAGGGTTATCATTTAACCCCAACACATTTTTTTATTCTGATTTAAATTTTTGAAGTGAAAAATTTGGAAAAATAAAAAAAATACAAAAGAAAAATCAATTCTTCGAATTGTCTTTCTTTTTCCTGGTTTTCTTTGCATCTCTTCGTTTTCCTCTTCGTTTGGTTCATCAAAAATAATGTCAGAGCGTTTTCTTTTGATTTTATGTATGAATTCAACAATTTCATCTTTTTCGTTTTCTATCACATGTTTCATGTCTTTTTCATTCTCTGTTTCTTCATTTCTCCCTAAAAATCTTTCCCAATCGTCTAAAAGTTCTTTTTTTGTAATTAACTTTCCAAAATATTCAAAACGGTTACGATGGGAAGGAAGTAGGTATTTTGATGATTCCTGTCATCTGCGAAGAACTGGACCGAACGTGTTACAAAGGACTCCGCTTTGTTAAAAAGCTTTTTTAATTACAGAAGGAGTGAAAGCGGAGTGAATTGCTTGAGGAAGCATGTCGACAAGTGCTTTTCTTGAAGCAGACGATGATGGAGATGATGTTACATCAAATGATGAAGAAAGAGAAGTTTTGAGAGTTGCAAATACTCCTCTATCGAATGGCTGAGACAAATGAGTGCTGTGGGGGATGAATGTTGCGAAGTCAATGTTATTTTCTGAGGAGGCTTTTCAAATTGAAGGATCACCGTGTGAAGGATGAGAGTCGATGAAAAGAAGGCATTTCTCTGTTTCCAGTAACATGCGCTTTCTATTTTCAACGGTGGAAGGGAGAAGAACTGTTTCTGCATATTTCTTGAAATTTTGCTTGTCCATCCAGCCACTTTTGTTAGGCCAGATGTCCAGAGTTGGAGAGAGAAGAGGCTTCAGTTCGTCCGGTTGTTTAACACTTGGCCAGAGAATGATGCAAGGCAATGAATAACCATCTACAACCACGGCAGCAACAAGTGTCGCATTGTTCGTTCTTTGTGCTTCTTTGCAATATACAGCACTTTGTCCAGATGGATGGATAACTTCAATATTGGCAGTAGATGGTACACGCTAAAAAGATTCGTCAACAATAAATATTAATAAAGGTGTGTTGTGATTTTTTCGTGTAATTTTGTAATTATTTGATAACAGGGCTTCATTACACTTTCACATAACACAGCCAGCCGATAAATGTTTAAAAACTTTTTGGTTTGCTCTTCCTCAACTCGGGGTGCCACTTCAAAAACCCGAACGCCGTAGCATTCGAAACCTTTATATATGGCTGGTTTTCGTCTTTTGAATCGTTCAAAACATTTTCCATCTAAAGAAAAAATATAATTGTAACAATAATAGAACTTGCACAAACCAATTCTCTTGTTTTCTTCACTGTTAAACGCTTACACAAATAGAATCAATTTTGATCACATCAAGAACTGTTTCTTCCTTCTCTTTGCTAATTACCTGCAGTCTCCCTGGTTTTCCAACTTCCCTTTTCACTCGCAACTCCCGAACTGCGTTTTTTATGCTGTTGCGGATGAATTGCTCAGAATTGATAGCGTCTGTGATCCTGACGAAGCCATCATATACGACGTATGCCATTCGTTCCAGTTTGTTCTTATATTTTCTTCAAAGAAAGGATTGAATGGAATGCTTATATTTTCTGATCCCTTCTTTTCTTTTTTTTTAATTCAACATGAATTTTCATTTTTCTTTTTAGTGTTTTGATCTAATTATCATTTTTTTGATAAAAAATAGAATTACAAAAAAAATTAAAAAAATAAAAAATGTTTTGAATGAGCAAAGTGGCTTTTCACCATTTGAAACCAACCTATTTCTCGTGGAAGCTTGATGGAAGGTTTTAACCCCCCCCCCCCCAATCTCCCCCCATGAGAAATAGGCTTCATTTCAAAATACATTTTAAAAATTCAATATAGATTCCTTTTATACAAATAATTAAGTTATTATTTCAAAAAGTGAAACATGAAACTTTTCTGATAAAAAAATTGGTCAGAGTCAAAAAAAGGTGAGGGTTAAATAATAACCCTATGTGTGATAACTATTTCATAAGCCAAATTAACATACGAAAGAAAAGCAGAAGTGTTTTTTTTATTCCACATCACTTTTTTTGGCTTTATAAACATATATTCTTTACAAAAATATAAAAAAATTTTTACAGAGAAAATATGATTACAATAATAATCATGAATATTTATTCTTTTCGAAATGTTGTTATTTAAAAATAGTTCACTTCGGACGAGTTTTATGAGTTTTTGAAACAAAATCCAAATTTTGTTATAGACTTTTCTTACTTTTCAGTCACAATAACAACTGCATATTTTTAAAAAAAATACTTTTTGAAAAAAGAACGTTGTGAAAATTATGGTGGAAATTTTCAATTTCTGTTTTCAGTTGCATTATCTCAACGATAGTTGATAGTAATTTTTCAACAAGTTTCTTAATTATACTCTCAATGAAAACAAACATCAAAGATTAATTTATTTCATTGCTAACTTTTGAAAATAAATCAATTACTTATTTTTTCGTTGTTCCGCAAAGCAAATTGTTTCATTTTAGTGTATCACATAAGTTTGCATAAGAAAAGAGAGTGATTTGGTTTTCTGTTGAAATACTGCAATCAACGGAGGTTGAAATCATGCCTATGCCCACAATTATTGAATAAATTCACCATAAATCACACTAACTATTAATAGTGCAAAAAAATACCAACAAGATCGATTTCTCAAAAGCTATACGATGAATAATTTTTGAAATTTATTTCCAAAAGCATCTTGTTCACACTATCTTTTTTGGCATATCAAATTTTCATTTTTTGTCGGCTGATTAATCGAATAATATTTATTGATATTTTGGAAAAATAGTATTTGTGGTTTCTCTGAGATTTCAACAATTGTTTTTTCAAAATTCAGTCGATACAAAAATGAGAATCCGATATATCAAAAGAGTTAGTATTGTAAAGATATTTTATGATGAAAATTATCAGAATTATGACCTTTGCAGTTATTGAGAAATCGATCTTGTCCGGAATTGTTTTTTACGTCAGGTATTTTTTGCACACTTTATGCTTGAATTTTCATTTTCACATGAGAATTATTCAAAAGGGTTTTTTTTTATCAAAAAAGAAAAGAAAAGAAAAGAAAATGAAATTAAAAAACGTATCATACAATTTGTGCAAAAAATACCGGACAAGATCGATATCTCAACAACCGCAAGAAGAAAAATTCTGATAATTTTCCTCAATATACATCTCATCTACACAAACTCACGTGTCATACCAGACTTTGAAAATCTCCTCATTCGTACTCAGAGATAATTATTTTTAATATTTCGGAGAAATAGGATTTCAAGTTTCTCCGAGATTTCGATGTATATTTTTTCTGAGCACAAATGAAGCAATTTTGAAAGTCTTGTATGTCAAGTGAGTTTGTATTAATGAGATATATTTTGAGGAAAATTATCAGAATTATTCTTCTTGCGGTTATTGAGATATCGATCTTTTCCGGTATTTTTTGCACAAACTGTATGATTTTAAAAAGGTCAGCCATATATGCGTTTAAAATTAATTATTGAATAATTTCCTATTTTGCATCATATTAAATGGAACACACTGATAAATGATAAGAAACAATGGAGGATGCAATTGTTTGGACAGATAAAGAAGAGGAGTCAGAAGTAGAATTGAGGAATTAAATGAAAAGAAATCAACAGGTTCTGCTAATTTCCTAAATATGTGCACAACATTTGACGTAGTTGGAAAAGGAGCAGATGCGTTAGCACGGAAAGAGTTAAAATAAATTTTGACTTTTTTTTCATCATTGGAATGAAAATGGTTATAAATCATGATTCAATTGATAACAATTTTGTAATATGAGTTGACTTATAAGTACCCCCTTTACGTAATTATCAATAAATTTGAAAAACACATTCCCAAATCACAATTAATTTTTGAAGATAAACAGAAAAAATTATAACTGAAGGATCAAATGGATATTATTATATTTCTACAGGAATTATCAACAGTAACACAATGAAAACGCAAAACATTCAAAGCAAACAATTGTGCAATCCCGTTGAACCAGCACTTTCCTTTCCTCTTGAACGATTTTCTTTGAAAAAAGGTAGAGAAGGAGAAATTTCTATTTTGCAACGTTATGCATTGAAAAACAACGGAATATTTCAATCACACGAAAGAGGATGTAATTTATATTATGAATGTTTGGAATTCTTTATTTTCATACGTTTCCGACATTTTTAATTTTTGAAAGTGTATGGAGATGGACCAGAAAAATTACTACTAATGTCTGGGCTTTCGATGAATTTTGATGCATGGAAACGAATTATTCTTCTATTGCTTAGAGACACTCGATATCAGATTTGTATTTTTTGCCATCGCGGATTTGTTTACAGCACATCTCAACAGAAACGCTTCACGTATGCACTTTTTTCAGATGAAACGTAAATTTATAATATACGGTGTGCACAATTATTTAAAGGACTTCAATGATGGCGGATGATGCTGCTGCACTAATTGATCATTTGAAATGGGAAAAAGTGAATGTGGCTGGACTTTCAATGGCAGGAATGATCATTTTAGAACTTTTAATGAGGCACTCCGAAAAACTTAAAACAGTTACTCTTATGTGTGGTGCGGCAGATAGATTTTATCCTCCTTTGTCGAATATTTGGAGACAGACTGCTGTAATGTTTATAAAGGATAAAGTGAAAGCTGCCAAAATGACAGCCCCGCTAAATTTTGGAGAAAAATTTTTGAGGGAAAAAGTGAAAATAGTGAACATAGAAGATGAACCCTGCGTTGTTTCTTCACCAACTCCAGAAGATATCCAGATTATCGAAAATGAAGAGAAAGAAAGCAAAACTGAAAAAGTGTCATCTTCATCTGAGTCTTCACCTCTTCTGTCGAAGTCTCAATATGATATGACAGGAATGGAATACGTGACGCAAGACAAATATTTATCTCCGGTCACGCACTGCCACATTTCACCTTCTCTTAAAGCACTTTGTGGACAGATATGTGCTGTTATGACACATTTTGTGTCTGTGGAAAGAATGCACGAGTGGAGGAAAAAATGGGGGGACGGTCAGAATGATCCAGTTGGAAAGGAAAAACTCCCAAAGGAGCACCACAACGATAAAGTCAAAGTTCAAGTTGTTCATGGAAGCGACGATAGAGTGTGATATTTCTTTTTTAAAAAAAATTTGAACGTTGAGGATTTTTAATTTTGTTTTATTTCTCAGTCAATTCCATATTCCCACGGTGAACATATTGCAAAGCATCTCGGAGTACCTTTTATTCTTATTCCAGACGCAGGACATTTTTTGCCATTGTATGCCATTTTTATTTTATACTTTTTTTGATAAAAAATATGTATTTTTTATTTAGAGAGCGTCCTGCACTAATTGCAAATTTAATACATCAAATTATTCATTCATAAATTGTTATTTTTTTCAGAGAAGAGAAACCGAAAGAATTAATTTGATCAACCCTAATAATTTATTTACTCATCAATTTTTTTCGTTTTCTTGTTCATATAAGCATTTAACGAAAATTAAATACGATTTCCTAAAATACTTTTATAAAAAATAAAACTAATTTAATTTGTCATGCTTGATACTTGCCTTGTTAGTAAATGTGCATCAAAAGAGACAATAGAGAAGGTGGAACTTTTCAAGGAAAGCATCGTGGATTATTACAGAGATCTTCTGCTTTTCTTGTATAACAAAAAGCTTAGGTTTGCGATTATTCATGAAAAAATTTATCTCATTTCTTATTACAATCATTTTCTTTTTTTCACTTTTTTTTGAGACGTTTGCGGCACGAAAAATTTATTGAAAGACTACAACTTAGAGACGAAGATAAAAAAAGGTTTCTTGAAGAGTGCAAAGCAAAAGAGCTCGCATATTTAAGACTTCGACGTTCATCGACACAACCAAGTGATTTTGAATGGATTGCACTTTTAGGAGCTGGAGCCTTTTCGCAAGTGTTCCTTTGTCGCCATATTGAAACAGGATTATTGGTTGCAATTAAAAAAATTGAAAAGAAGACAGTTGATACAAAAGATAAAGCATTTAGATTACGAACAGAAAGGGCAATACTTGGAGCATCGCGAAATCCTTGGCTTGTGAAACTTTACTTTGCATTTCAAGATTCGGATTATATTTATCTTGCAATGGTTTTTTATTCTATATGAATTTATTTTTGGCACAATTATTTTGATTGTTTATTTTTTTAAATGTTGTTTGATTAATAATGAATCAGGAATTTGTTCAAGGAGGTGATTTTGGATGCCTTTTGCGCAACACTGCTCCACTGAACGAAGACGTAGCGTGTTTCTATTTCGCCGAAATGGTCTGCTGTGTGCATGCGCTCCACCAGCTCGGGTACATCCACCGTGATTTGAAGCCAGCGAACTTTCTCATCGACTCCAAAGGGCGCCTCAAGCTGGCTGATTTCGGGCTGAGCAAAGGAGACCCCTCTCTGTTTGTGACCGGAAGCAGAACGATGCACTCGAAATCGCATCGGACGAGAAAGAAGCACAAGAGCAGCAGACACACACAAACCAATAAGAGCGATATTAATACTGTTGATAAGAAGGTTGAGTCTGTAAATCAATCAAACACAGATAAAAATGATATTTCATTGGAGCAATCATCATCTTTGGCAACAACAAAATCAGATATCGCACACAAATTGAATGACAATTCCACAGAAAGCAATTCAACAGCCAACAAATTAGAGCAGCCAGCAAATACAGTGGAAGAGAATGGCCAGTCAAAGCAAAATGCAGACGAAGGAGAAGAACCAGAAATATCAGCGTCGTCAAGCAGTGAAGACGACGGGGTGGATTTGGATTCATCTTCAGACGAGTCAGACGGGGCAAGTGAGGAGGAAGAAGATAACAACAACAACTGTAATAATAATCATAATAGTAATAACAGTTCAGAAACAATGGAATATTCCTCTGTTGCCAACAACATCAGTTCAACAGGCACACTTCCGAATTTGCTGCCTCAATTTCAGCAGACATCTGAAAGAAACACAGAAACAGCCAATTTCACTGCATCGGGTGTGCCAACAACATCTCTTTCTCCCTCAATGACTGCTCATGTTCCTGTTCTCCCATCCAATTTCTATTCAACCTCAACATCTTCTTCCTCCTCCTCTTCTTCCTCTTCCTCCTCCTCTTCCTCCTCAGTCTCCGCTACCCTCTCCTCCTTCTCCAGCACCTTCTCCTCCCACCGCCATCTGTTTGCCGAGTCCTGTGTGGGCACTGCAGACTACGTGGCCATCGAGGTGTTTGAGAAGGAGCGGTATGATGAGACAGCTGACTGGTGGAGTTTGGGGTGCATTCTCTTTGAGATGGTGACGGGGCATCCGCCTTTCCACTCCCTCACTGACAACGATGTGCTCAACAAGATCAGCAGATTCAAGCACACTTTAGTCAGAGAAGAGGGGATTTCGGACTTGGTGTGGGATCTGATCACAAAGTGTGCTAATTTTATTTTTCTTTTTTATTTTTCTTTTTATTATAAATCAACATTACATACAAATAACTTCAAATACATCTTCTTCTTCTCTCTTCTCTCGCTTTCTCTTCTCTCCATTTTTCTTCTCTCTCTCTTTCCTTACCGTTTCAGACTAATCTGCGAGCCCGAGCACCGTCTAGGCCGTCACGGTGTGTCAGACATCTGCTTCCACCCTGTCTTTACTGCCAATCAGATTGAGTGGAAGAGACTGAGAAGAGTTGTGCCCCCATTCACACCAGATTTGGAGTCAGCAACAGACTTGTGCTACTTTGATGATGCAATTGTACTGGACGCAACACTGCTGAAGGAACCGGGTGAAAGAATGGAAAGAAGAGAAGGGAATGAGAGAAGGGAAGGAAGAGAAGGAATGATAGGGAATGAGGGAGAGGGAAACAGAGAAGGAGGAGAAGGAAAGAAAAAGGAAGAGAACAAAGGAGATGCAAGTAATGACAAGAAAAAAGCTGATGAACTAACAGAAAATGAAAGCAAAGATAATGATAAGGAAGAGAAAGAGAAAGAAGAAGAAGAAGAAGAAAGTGATGAAGATTTAGAAGGAACAGTTATTATTCATGAACTGCCAACAATTCAGCCAGATGATGATTCTAATGAAACAAACAAACAGAAAGAAAACAAAGAAAACGAAAAAGAAGAAAGATTAATTTCTTCTTCTTCCTCTTCTTCCTCTTCCTCTTCTTCTTCTCAATCAGAAGGAAAAGGAGAAAGAAAAGTGAACAAAAAGAATATGTCACTATGTCCCACATATGAAGACATCAAACTCCACTCAACACTTTCACTTGTCTCTCTCCCACAAAAGATGGATGAGGAAGAGAAAGAAGAAAGAGAAGAGGGAAAAGAAGGAGAAAGAGGAAAAGAAGGAGAAGCAAATAAAGAAGAAACAAATGAATATAAAGTTGAAACGAACAATTCACCAGAAAATTCATCATCATCATCATCATCATCTTCTTCTTCTTCTTCTTCTTCCTTTTCTTCATTTCCTCTTGCCTCAGACACATTAAACAACACCTCATTTCAAAATAGCATATTTCCATTCACAACAGCATCAACATCTGATACATCTTCACCCGAAAATCTTCTCCTTCCACCTCAGCCACTTCAATCGACTCCATTCACTCATCGTTCTCTTGCTTCTTCTTCCTCTTCTTCTTCTTCTCTTTCTCTCTCTCATTCTCTCTCCCACAGCATTTCCCTTCTTCCTTCTCATTCGCTCGCTGAGTCTGTCCGCAGAATGAGTCGCCCTGTTTCTCACTCTTCTGATCACGCTTCTTCTTCTTCTTCTTCTCCTTTTCCTTCTTCTTCTTCTTCCTCCTCCTCTTCTTCTTATCCATTTTATTCTATTTCTAATCAAACAACACCATTACATTCACACACATCTCCATTTGACACAACAACTTCTTCTTCCTCTTCCTCTTCCTCTTCCTCTTCCTCTTCTTCTTCTCCTCTCAATCCATTCGATACCTCCTTCCCTCCAGCTTCCTTCTCTTCCACTTCTTCCACTTCTTCTTCTTCTTCTTCTCCTTCTCACCCTCATTCTCTTTCTTCTTCCTCTTCTTCTCATTCACATCCTTCAAACACCTCTCTTCTCATTGCCAATGCGATGTCTACAACAATCTCTTCCCTTCGCAACATCCTCCTCCTCCGCTCTTCTCTTCCTTCTTCTTCTTCTTCTTCAATTTTTTCTTCTTCTTCCTCTCTTCCTCATCTTGAACTCACCAGCCAATCCTTCTTCTCTCAAACAACACCCACAAACAACCTCGTTCCAAACAGAGAAACAATTTTTGCCTCGCCTTTCGCTTCGAATGAAGAACAACTCCATTCAAATAAACAGAACAATAATATAAATGCAAATATAACATCACCATCATCTTATACATCTTCTTCTTCTCCTTCATCTTCTACTTCATCTTCATCTTCATCTTCTTCTTCATCTTCTTCTTCTTCAACATTAACAAATGAAGGAGCTCATACATCCTCTTCTCAACCTCAATCTCATCAAATGAATGATTCTGAGTCAAATTCTGATGCAAACGAACAAAATAACAAAGAAAATAACAAAGATAACAACAATAATAACAATATTAATACAACCAATGCATCTTCTTCATTTCCCTCTCAAAATCCTTCTTCTTCCCTCACACCAACAAAACAAGGCTTTCCTCCCCTTCCTTCATCATCATCATTTTCTTCTTCATTTTCTTCTTCTCCTCATTCTCTCTCATCCACATTTCCTCCTCTCCCTCTCCCTCTCCCTTCCTCTCTCTCTCTCCCTCTTCCTCTTCTATTTGATCCCTTAAACTCTCTTTATTCCCCCGTTCGTGGCGGACCCCATCCTTCTCCCCCACAAGCACTCACACAGAGAATGTTCTCTTCTTCCCCTCAAAATAATCAAAATATTCCGAATAATAACATGAATAATCTTAATAATCTTAATAACAGCATTAACCCCTTCCTCTCCTCTTCCTCTTTCTCTTCCTCTTCCTCTTCCTCTTCTTCCTCTTCCCAGAATTCCTCCTTTTGCCGGCAACAGCTGCAACAAATTCAACCGCCGCCCTTGTTTATTCCCCCACTCCGTCCGTCCTTTTTCCGGCAGATGAAACGCCCTCTCACTCCTTCAGACAGAACAACTGCGGCGGCTGTTATGTCTGCTGCTGTACAGTCTATTCGAATACTCTCTTCTTCTTCCTCTCAAAATGCTTCTTCTCCATTCAACTCTTCTGCCTCTTCCACTCCTCCTCATACTCCTTCTTCTCTCCTCTCTCAGCAGCATTTCAATTCTCCGTCTCCTCAAACCACAAATCGCGAAGGTTTCTCCGAACCATCACAAATATCTCTCCCCGTTTTTCCGTTTATTCCCCTCCCCGCCGCGCAATATCCCTCTTCTGCCCCAAACAACGTCATTTCCCCAGTCACCACGCCAACTGAGCCTGTTTCTGCTGTCTTTGCTGATCCGAATATTCCCCTTGTCGTAAAGAATGTGGGAGAGGCGTTGAATAATAATTCCCCGATGCGCCTCGAGCGAAGGAGCACGGCGTACTCACTTTCGGAATATTGGGACGGCTCGAAGGAAATTCCGGCGGCGAAGGAATTATGTTGGGAAGGGAAGGAAAAAGAGAATAAAGAAGATGTTTCACAGAAGAATGATAAGAAAGAAGAACAAGAAGATAATTCGAATTCAGCTAAAGAAGATAAACAAGAGCAGATAACGTTGCAATCTTCATCTTCCTCTTCCTCTTCGTCTTCTTCTTCACAGCAATCCAATCAACATTCAACAGCAAAAGAAAGCGAACCCTCAAACAAACAAACCGAAGAGACTCGCTCAAACAAACAACTTTCAAAGAAAAACTCCAAAAATGAGAATGGAACAATAACAGGAAATGTAAATGGAACAGGAATTTCAATCAACAATGAAATGAGAGAGAGAGTTGTGAATGAGACGCAGCCAGTGTCAATAACAGGGCTTGTGTTGCAACAAGGGAATATGTCACGCACAGGGAGAATTAGACTGGCACCGCTGCATCCACACAGACCAGACAGAAAAGAGGTGATGAGAGAGAGGGAGGAGAGGAGGAGGAAGGAGAGGGAGAAGGAGAGAGAAAGAGAGAAAGAGAAAGAGAAAGAGAAAGAGAAGGAAACAAACAAGCCAACAGTATCTTCAAAGAAAACCGGAACAAAAAAGCCACATTTTCCGAGTGCTTCAACAGAAAATCGAGTGATACAAGCAGAGCCAAGTTTGACGACAATTCCAATTGTTCTTCAGCACATTCAGACAAACAACGCAAACAATGCCCTTTCGAAGCATATGTCACATAAGATATCACCATCATCATCATCATCCCCGACGTCAATACCAACTCCAGTGAATGTTTCATCTTCTGCTGATAAACGGCAAAATGACATGAATCAACAGAATAATCATGTTGTTGATATTACAGTTGATGTTGTGAGGTTGGAGGCAGAACAAAGTGAAAACAAACAGAAAGGAAATGAAATGGAACAGAACAAAAACAACAATGAAAATGCAACAAGTTCAATTGAACCTCAAAATGAAGAGAAAACAAATGAAATCCATTCCATTTCAGAAGAATTTGTTTATTCACCCGAACAATTCACTGAAGACATTGCACAGTCAGACAAGACAACGATTGCAATGATTGAAGAAGACGAAGACGAAGAAGAGTTCAGCCCAGACACATTTGCCCCGAATCTGCACTCCATTCAGGACATAATGGAAGAAGAGGACGATGAAACACTGCTGGAAATGGATGGATTTGTGGAGCATTCGATCAAACAAAAGGAAAAAGATGGTGATGAAAGGAAGAAAACTAGCAATAATTTGAATACAAATATAAATGCTAATGCAATATCAAATGAATCTATTGCATCTTCTTCTTCTCCTTCATCTCAGAGTAAAACAACAACAATATCATCATCTTCCTTCTCTTCATCATCTGACACAGTTGTTCCATCCCAATCCTCTTCTCTCCTTTCAGACACAGCCCAATCCACCCAAAAGCCAGAGATGACACCTCCACAGCGCAGACTGCAGAGAATGGCAGATAAAACAGACAGCTCGGCCATTATAATGATTGTTGCTCCTTTCTCTTCTGCTCTGTCAACTAAACATCAACAGCAGATACAATCACAACAATTGCAGCAGCAGCAACAACAACAGCTTCAGCAGCAGTTTCAACTGCCTCACATTCCGGCCAGACTCCCTCCTGTTGATTCATCCTCATCCTCCTATTCTTCCTTCTCTTCTTCTTCCTCTTCTTCATATTCCTCTTCCTCTTCTTTCAGTCAACACAATCGCCATTCCAAGCACCTGCACTGCACACCTCCTTCTCTTCTGCACTCTTCTTCTCGCCAATCCATCCATCGCCCACACAATTCTTCTCCTGATGCCCACTCAAACTATCTTCTTCCTGCGTCTGTTGTGCAGAAAAGACAGAACCCGCTTTTGGAGTTGAGAAAAGCAGCACTCGAAAGCAGACTGCCTCCTCCTTCATACAAAAAGAAGAGGAAGACGAAGGAAGAAGAAAAGGAAGAAGAAGAAGACAACGATGATGATGAGGAAGAGGAAGGTGAAGAGGATGAAGAGGATGGCGATGATGAAGAAAATGAAGAAGAAGATGCAAATGAGGAAGACAGTGAAGAAGTTGTCGGAGGATTTGTGAAGAACAACAGCAACAACGAACACAAAACAATGAAGAAGAGTAAGAATAACAAAGAGACTGAACAATTATTGAGTATTCACAACCAAAGTGAAGAGCAGTTAGAAGAGGACAAATCAGAGAAGGATGTTGAAGAAGAACTTGAATCTCATTTTGACACGTTGCAAATGAACAGTCAAGGAAGTGATATTTCAATTAGCTTTGCTCGTTCTCCTTCTTCTTCAAATACTCCATCCTCCTATTCCTCCTCTTTTTCTCCATCATCCAAGTCATCTCAAGATCAACAATCCCCTCCAACATTGCACACCAGAAGAGGAACATTGCCACCAATCATCAGTGAGCAGAGGATGAAGGATAAGTCTGCACTCAACAAAAACAACAGTATTAATAGCACTGTAAATAGCAATAGTAATGTCAATATTAGTATCAATAGCAATAGTAACAACAATAGCAACACACCCAGTGCAATCAAAAAGACTTCTTTGAAGCCGATCACGCCACGCATTGCATTCAGTGCAAGCTCATCGTCTCCTCTTCAGATTACATTGCTGAACGAGGGGAGAGAGAAAGAAGAGGCAGAAAGAATGGAAAAGGGTGGAGGAAAGGGGGAACATGAGTGTGAAGATGGAAAGGAGATGAAGGAAGCAAAAGAAGGGAAGGAAGGAAGAGTTGATGCTGAGCAAGTTCAGAGGATTGCTGACAGTCAGATGATGAATGTTTCACACGAACATTCGATGTATTTGGAAGATGGAAGCAAAACAGGTATTTATATCAGCGACAAAACAACAGAAATTATCGGCACAAGACAAGAAAGCGATTCAAAGCCAGCATCTCATTTGTCTCAGCTGACGCATCTTCCATTGCTCAGCCCATTAACACCCAAAAATGTGAAGTCACCAAAAATGACAGCACACAAATCACACACCAGCCACATCCAGCTCCCTCCTGCCAGTTCTGGTCTTTCTGGTCTTTCTGGTCTCAGCCACTCCAATTCCAGAGGAAGCAAACAACACAGCACAAAAAGCTCGCCATTCTTGCAACACCAGCAGGATATTCTTTTGCCTTCGCAGCAGACGCAACAGTCGAATCAACAAACAAGTCAGTCTCAAATGACAACACAGCAGATGCAGTCACAACAGATACAAATACAATCACAATCACAGTCTCAGATGCTGACACAGTCTCAATCTCAATTTCAATCTCAAACAATGTCACAATCACAGACACAATTGCCAATGCAGCCACAGGCTCAACAGCAATCTCCACCCATTCTGCGGATGACACGCACACACGGCACACAACCAGCAGACGAGAAGAGGAAGTCACTTGGCTTCACTCCAACAGGCAAAAGCAAAAAACAGGCGCCTGTCATTTTGGGGGCGATGGAGTACAAAAAGTCTGAAAGTGCGCTCTGCCCACTGCTGCAGCACCCGCTCGACTTTGTGGAGCAGACACAGATGCCCATTCAACAACAACAGACACAACAGACACAACAGAATCAACAGAATCAACAGACTCAATCACAACAATTGCAACAGACTCAACAACAACAGCAGCAACACAGTTTGACTCCACAGCGCCTTCTGCGAATGGAGACAGGAGTGTTGACGCCTCAAATGAACAGCAGTGTGGATGGACAAGCACACAAGTCACATTCTGCCACACCTCCTTTACCAAACAGTTCAGAAGCATCTGCTGCAAAAGACAGTGAAAGAGCTATGCAGAACAGCACTTCCATTCAACATTCATCGAATGCTGATCAAACAGACAGCATCCAACAAACACACACAACTCAGCCCTCTTCTCTCTCCTCCCCTGCCTCTCATTCTGATCCTCTTCCCCTTCCTTCTTCTGCTCCTTCTCCTTCTGTTCCTGCTCAACCTTCTTCTTCTGTGTCTGTCCCCATTCTTTCGTATGTCTCTCCTCCAAAGGCTGCCCCACACTCCCAGCTGTCTCCACGCACCTTGTCTTATCTGCAGAGAAGGAAAGAGCTGATCGAAAGAGCGAAGATTCTGCGGGCAGAAAGAGAAGCACAAAAGGCAAAAATGGCCGAAGCGAAGGCAAATGCGAAGATGGGAGGGAGTGTTCGACTGTCTCCAATTTTGGGTGGAAGACAGCAGAGACACAAACAACGCTCAGCTTCTTCACCTCCGCCTTCTTCTTATTCATCTTCATCGGCATCTGTTATTTCATCTGTTCCACTTGCATCATCACCTGTTGCTTCAATAATACCTTCGTCATCGTCATCATCTTCTTCTCCTTCTGATTCCTCTCAGCCACCCTTCCCTTCCACCCACATTGAGCCGAGCTCCTCTTTGCTTTCCTTTCAGGTTGTGTCTTCTCCTCTTCTGGGCGGACAGCGCCGAGCAAGCAGAAAAGATGGGATGGAGAGGTTCAACGAGAGGCTGAAGGAAAGAGTGGGAAGAAGGACACTTGAGAGAGAGAGGACGAAGCTGATCACTCCTCCGGCGAATCGAATGGGAATGGGCATTGGCGATTTCACACTGGCAGCAGAGTCTGTGGAGAGGTTAATTGCAGGAGAGGAGGGGAGGAAGGAGAGGAAGGAGGGGAGGGAAGGAAGAGAAAGAGAAGGAAGAGGAGAAGGAAGAGAATGGACATCTTTAATACAACATGAAAGAGAGAATGGAAGAACAGGAACGATTAAACATCACAATCAGTCAAGAATTAGATTGAAAGGTCTGTTGGAACCAATTCCACCTTCATCTTCATACTCTTCCTCCTCCTCATCTTCTCCTTATTCCTCTTCCACTTCTTCTGTTGTAACAGCCCAATCTGTTTCTGCTTCATCTTCATCGATTACTTCATCCACCCCTCCTCTTCCTCTTCTTCTTCCGTTGGCTCTTCCAAATATGAAACAAGACAAACACTCAACTTCTTTACGCAATCTGCCAATATCACCTTCTTCCTCCTCATCAACATCTTCCTCTTCCTCTTCCTCCTCCTCCTCCTCCTCACCAACATCTTCTTCATCCTCTCCTTCATCTTCATCCAACATGTCTGTTTCCATCAACCACACACACCCAACCACACTCACAGCCACCAACAGCAATGGAAACACTCCAAATTCTTCTCCTGTGATGAAACCTCTCTCTGCCAGCAATGTCGCATCGATGAGCCATTCATCACATCTGAATGGAATGAATACATCAACAACAACTACTTCCTCTTCTTCCTTTTCCTCTTCTTCTCCTTCCTCTTTTCCTTCTTCTTCAATATCATCATCATCTTCTTCTTCTTCTTCCTCTTTCTCTTCTCATCCACTTCTCTCTCTTTCCTCCCATTCCATTCCTCAACTCACTTCTTTTGTGGGCTTCTCTGAAAATGTTGAAGATCCTTCTTCTTCTGCTTCTTCTTCTCCCCCTCCTCTTCATATGACTCCAATCACAAGTGTTCCATTGCTTTTGTCTGCTCATTCAACGACTCATTCTTCTTCTTCTTCTTCTTCTTCTTCTTCTTCTTCTTCTTCTTCTTCTTCTTTTTCTTCTTCTTCTTCCTTCTCAACCTCTTCCATTTCTTCTTCTTCTCCATCACCTCCTCGCCAATCTGTTCCTCTATGATATGTTTTTACTCTGATAATTCAGACATTTTATTATGTTTTGTTTATTCATCTTTTTTAAAAATGATTATTTTTTATATCATTTCCATTTTATTTTTTATTTTTGATCTTTTTCTAATTCTTGTTATTTTATTTATTTCGATTTTGTATTTTTTTATTATTTTTTATTTGATTAAGCTGTTGTTTAAATCTCCTCTGTTCAAATCCCCCAAAAATGGTGAGTTTCTCACCAATTTTTCGTTTTTATTAAAAAATTAAAAATATTTTCTTATTTTTCTTTTTTTTTGGGATTTCAACCAATTTGGCCAATCGAATATTCCATTTGTATCATATCGTCTTATGTATTTTTTATATCAATTTAAGTTCAAGAAATTTACATTTTCTTTTTTTGCTCAATTATAACAGTAATATCTTTTGTGAGATATTATAAAATGCCTAAGATTATTCTTTCTTTTTTTCCGATTGGATTTTCTCGATTCGTTTTTTCAGTACTTTTCCTTTTTTCCAATTTAATATTCATTTTTCGTTTCTTCCGTAAAACAACTTTAAAACATGTGAAACATGCAATTCATTATCAGTAATTTTGTTTTTTTCACCGTGAATTTTAATGAAAACAAAATACATGCTTTCTTAAATATGGAGCAAAATACTTGCATTTGTGAAAAAAACAACAATTTGTTCCAAACTTTTTCCACAACCTTGTCATGAGAAATCTTTCATTTTCACATCAAAAAAACATAGGAAAATATTCAAAATATTCAAAATTAATTAAATGTGCAGAATGGAACAAAATACATAAAGCAAAAAATATCGTACCATATCTAAAAATCAAACCCATATCTATTTTCTTTTTTATTCTGTAAATGAATTCTGATGCTGTTACATTAAATTTGTATGACTTAACACATGGATTAGCAAAGTCCTTATCTTTAATTTTATGTGGAAAATATTTTGAAGCTGTTTGGCACGTGGGAGTTGTTGTTTTGTTTGTTATCTATTAATGATTTATAAGTTAGTTAAACTTTTTGCAATTTGAATTATAATCAAAAAATAATTTTTTAAACATGTATTTTCAAATGGTAAGTGGATACGAGTATTACTATAGCGGAGGCATAAAAAGGTATTTTTCAAGTATATTGAAAGTGAATATTTGAAAGATGCGAAAATTTTTCATGTTCCTCGAATAATATTTTGCAAGAAATTATGCAGTATGCCTTTTTGTTTTTCGTTAAAAATTTCTAAAAAAGATAATTTAAAATTTTATTTTATTTAATGTTCAGGGCGCGACTGTTGCAGGAACACCAGATAAATCTATTTCGTTTGTCCAAGAAAATATTACGATAATTAAATCCTTTGATTTTGGAATTTTTCAAGATTTGGAAAGACTTCTGTAACTCAAGAATTATTCGAAAAATTTTTATGTGAAATAAATTCCAGATACACTTCTCAAACTTATCATTTATTTGAAAATAACAGTACTCATTTTGCAAATGATGCTGTTATTTTCCTTACAAGCTTTCAGCTTCCCAGCTGTGTGTTACATGGTTTCTGTTTGAAAAAAATGACAAAAAAATTTTTTGAATTTTTGTTTTTGATAATTACAGATGTGAAAGATGTAACCAAAGAAATGCTTTTAACTCCAATTGGACAGCAAGTGAAGCCGTTAGTCGAACTATTTTACGGAAATTGCGACCCGCTAAAGTGTCAAGCTGATGTGTGTTGAAAACATGTTAAATAAAGAATGAGCGAACAATAAGTAATTTTTGAAATAAAAATTTCTAAATACTGTTTATTCCAATTGAAACAAATAGAAATTTACTCCATCTCAAACAGCTGCCTTGTTCTCGAAAATGTTTCAATCAACAGCAACGTTGCAAGCTGAATCAACACAGAATAAATCTGAAAAGGCTTTCAAAGAAATTCTCGAAAGAATAAAGCTTCCAGAAGGTGTCACACCTGCTGCATTCATTGAACGGTTCAAAAAGATGAGTAATTTTCCAGAGTTGCAAAACTTTTATGTGTGATGACGTTTTTTTTAAAAGATGAAAGCTAACATATTTCTATATCATGTGTTTTTTTTTAAATTGCACCTTTTATTAAACTCAAATTTGTATCTTTTTTAATTAACAGGAATCATTTGATCAATCAGTTGATAATTCGACAAAACCAGAATTTGAATCTATTTCGACATTTCCCCATTTGAAATCTGAGTCTGTTTCTTTCTTTTTCATTCAATTTTTTTTAACATTCATATTTTGACTTGAAAATAACTAAATATATAGTGAGGAAAATTCCACAACAGAAAGTTGCGCAGATAACAGAATGGATATTGAAGAGCCAGTTATTCAATGCCCATTGCTTTCTTCTTCTGTTCCGTATTTGTTTGAGTCTTTTGAAGTTGAGAGTGTTCTTTCACATTTGTTGCACAATGCAGATCTGCTTGAGAAAAGTGTTGCTCCAAAAGCACATTCGGACACAAAGGAAAAGGAACAATTTTCAGTTGTTGAGGAAATATTGCTACCAGTTGAATCTCCAATTTTGTCTCTGGAACAAACGATGGATGCTTCCTTCTTCGATTTCTCTTCATCTGCATTCACTTTTGATAGCTTTTCGAATCCTTCTTCTCATCCTTCACCTCCTTCTTCTGTTGGATATTCTTCTTCGGTCGTATCTGAAAACTACAAGCCATTTCCATCTAATCCTGCTTCTGCCTCTTTCTATCCACCCTCTAAAGCACTAGCACCACAAAATCCTGGCATTTTGACTTTTCAAGACAGAAATTTCCTGAACTCGCTTCAAGTCCGCTCATTTTTTGAGTCTGTGAGCACCAATTATGTTCGGCGGGAGACTATTTCTCTTCCATCAGGTCTTGTTTCAATTGTCACACGGCTGCGCTGCTGTTGGCCAGCAGAACTTCTTCCTCCTGTGCTTTCTCTGCTTCGGATTCTTGCTTTGCATTCAAAGGGATGCATTCCACTGTGCAAAGATCCTCCTTCTTCAGAAATAACTGCTTTTGATTCAAGTAAAGTTAGTTTTGCTTCTGAGGATAATACATCTGAGATTTTTCATTCAGAAGTTACAAAACTTCCTCTTCATGCGCCTTTATCTGTTCTTGAGTTATTTCGACAGTTTGTTCTTCCAATCATAAGTTCCTCGCTTTCTTCACCACAATATTGTTCTGCATCTTCCATTTCATCTTCTCCATTCCCTTCATCTGGTAGTTCAAGCTCTTTCCCTCATTCAACAATTCCGTTTTCATCGTCTTCCAGAAAGTTAACAAAAGCTGAACTCACTTTGTGTGTTATATGTGGACAGATTGTTGTGAACTTAATATCAACACCAAGTGGTGCAAAGTATCTGGTTTCACCGAATAGATGTTCATTCTTTCTTTCTGTTGCTTCTTCAATGGTTGACTTCTATTCGGTGGCACCACTCCAACAGGTGGGAGCATGCATCATCCACAATATTGCCATGCTTTTGGATTCTGAAAAGAGAACAAATCAAGCTTTGTGCGAAGTTGCGATCCCTTCATTATGTAATGCCATTATTGACGAACACCATAGGATTTTTCACAAAGAGGAAGAATCCAAAACCATGCAAATGTCAAGAAAAAGTGAAACAGAGGATTGCAGTACAGAAACACTTGAAATGCTATTGAAGACTTTGGGAGTTTGTTGCATTGGAAACGATGTTGGAGTTAAAGTAATACGCGTGTTACACGGAGTTGTATCCTTTGTTCCCTTGATAGTGAAATTGAAAGATGAACAACATTATGAACCAATACAAAAACTTGCCATTGAGCTGCTTTCTCTTGTTTCTTGAGATTTTTTATTTCTTAATAATTCGGAAAATATTTTTTTTTCCTGTATAAATAAAAATATGAGAAATTTTGTTTTTGTATTCAAATATTTAATTTAGAGTTTTTTGTTCTTTTTTCCGATTACAGAGTGCTTTTTAATTTTTCTTTGAGCTTATTCATGATGAGAAGAAAGTATTTATTTTTCTGATTTAATGCTAATGTTGATGTTTTATAAACAAATAATTGAAACAATCAAACCTAGAATATGTCTATGCTTTTTTAGAGAATAAAAAAATCGCAAATGGACAAAGATTACTTCTTTCTTTCTTATTTTGAAAGACAATTATCAGTTATTAAATCATGAAAGCTTAAATATTTGACAGTCTGGTAAAACTAACATTTTCTGTTCAATCACTTTTCTTTCTCTTGATTGAATTGGGCTCCACGGCAATTAATGCTATTTAACATTTGCAAATAAAAATAACTTGTCTCATTTTTTTTATTATTCAAGAGATCGTTAAAGAAAAATTTTCCTTTTTTTTCCACTTGAATGAGAAGTACAGTCCAGCAATCAACCGAAATTAAAAAGAATAATTGCAATAAAAAAGAACCATCACAGACTGGATCTCAGAACACAGCCTCCTCCAGAAACAAAAGCAATAAACATCCAAAGAATTATGAAGAGCAAAGCAATTTCTTGGCAAATTTTTTCTTTCTTTTCTTCTTCAGATATGTGTTTCGAACTAAGCCTATTGTATCAAAAGATGTTTGTGAAAATGCTAAAGCAAACTCTGCTGAACTTTTGTTTCCTCAAATAAAAAAGAAATGGAAGGCTCGCTATTCAAAGTACACTTCTGTCTTGGAAGCATATAATTCTAAAAAGGTTTCTTTTGAAACTGAAGGAAAGAAATTTACTCAGAAGCCTCCCTCAAAGCCATCAATTTTACCAATTATGTTTTGTTTGGGTAAATGGAGGATTATATTATCACAAATTTTAATTGTGTTGACTGCTGCACCGAAACTTGTTACGCCTTTTCTTTTGAGATGGCTTTTGGAAGCACTTTCCAAAAAGGGATTGAACGATTCACTTAATATAGCTACTCCTTTTCCTGTTGGAATCGTGTTAGGACTCATATTAATTCCTATTTTTACTGGGATTTGTGAATCAAACGCAAACCGTTTCATAACAAATCTCGGAGGGCAGATGCGCACAGGCGTTACGTCGATGATTTACGATAAGACTCTCCATTTGAATATTGCGGCACAAACTAAGATCGATGTTGGAAAGCTAGTAGCGCTGATATCAACGGATACACAAAATTTGTCAGATTGGCTGAAGGATATTTTCACAGCCATACAGTTTCCGATTATGCTTATAGGGGCATTTGTACTTTTGATGATTGAGATTAAGTACTATTCGCTTATTGCATTGTTCCTAGTGTGCATCATATTTCCTATCCAAAAGGCTATTGCGCGGCAGATGTTCAAAGGGTACTACAGCTACCTCGAAGTGAACGAGTCTCGTCTGAAGGCAACAAACGAGATGCTTCAGGGGATCCGGATAGTCAAGCTTGGGGGGTTGGAGTCTGTGTTTTTGGACAGAATACAGAAAGTGAGGAATGTGCAGCTGCGGCACGCATCGCGGTTCATGTTTGCGATGCAGATGATGAACTCTCTGATGATAGCGTTTCCTATGATCCTTCAGACTGTCACGATGGTCGCCTTTTTCAAAGGGGAAGCAGTGAGCGAGGCGGATGTGATGTACTTTTTCTATCCCATCGCCAACGTTCTGGGCTTATTCACAAAGGCAGCCACAACACTTCCATCTGTGCTGCAGTCGCTTGTGGCAGTGATGTCGTCAGCGCAGCGAATTTCTGAGTTTCTTATGACTGACGAGAGGGTGGAGTATGTGGAAGAAATCAAGGATGGAGAATATGAAGAAGGAGAAGACGAAGACGAAGACGAAGAAGAAAGAGAAAAAAGAAACGACAAAAACGAGGGAAATGGAAATTCGAGTAGTGTTAACAGAGGAAAGAGGGAATATTCGGTGATTATCAACAACGGAATGTTCAAATGGGCAGATCCACTACCGATTCCGTTGATGAATGAAGAGAAAGCAGAAATGGAGAAAGAAAACCAAAAGAAGCAGAAGCAGAAGAAGAAAGAGGCGAAAAAGAAAGAAGAAGCCGCAGAAGTTAAAGTTGAGATGAAAAAGGAGGAACAAACTTCTTCTTCCTCTGAAAGTTCCGCTATGAAACAATCAGAGAGAGCTGAAGAAAGGAAAGATGCTTCATTGGCTGCTTCACGGACAGGTGTTGTGCTTGAAGACATCAACCTGAAAGTGAAGAAAGGAGAGCTCATAATGGTTGTGGGTGCAGTGGGAAGCGGAAAGTCATCGCTTTTGGCGGCAATCAGCGGAGATATCGCGAAGGCTGATGAGAAAGAAAGGGAGAAGAAGGAAGGGAGGGGAAGAACAGAAGTGAAAGTGAAAGGAAAATTGACTGTTTTTTCGCAAATTCCATGGATTTTCAATGGAACATGCAAAGAAAACATTCTTTTTGACAGTCCGATGGACACAGAACGATACAACGAATGCGTTTCAGTGTGTTGCCTGGAGCCTGATTTTGCTGTGTTGGGTGCAGGAGATGAAACAGCCATTGGGGAGAGAGGGATCAACCTGAGCGGAGGGCAGAAGGAGCGGCTGCAGCTGGCGAGGTGTGTATACACAGAGTCAGATGTGATTCTGTTGGATGACCCACTATCTGCGGTGGATGCACATGTGGGGAAGAAGCTATTTGAAGAGTGCATTTTGAAGGTGCTGAGGGAGAAGAGGAAAGAGACAGTGATTTTGGCGACGAATCAGGTGCAGTTTGCGGACAGGGCAGATGCGGTAGTTGTGATGGAGGAAGGAAGAATTGTAGCAAAGGGGACGAAGAAGGAGCTGGAGGAGAAAGGGATCGATTTGATGAGGCTTGTGAAGGAGTGGAGGAAGAAAGAGAAAGGAAAGGAAAGCGAGATGAAGGAAAAGAAAGAGGGGAAAGAAAAGAATGCTGAAGACACAATGGAATCAGTTGTTCAATCAAAAGATACAAAAGAAAATAATGAAGAAGATGAAGCAGCGAAAGAGAATAATAATAAGAAAGAGGAAGAGGAAGAAGACAATGAATCAATTTCTGCTGAGATGGAATCGAGCGCTCAAACAGTTGCAACAACCGAATCTGAAATGAGTGCAGAAGTAGAATCAGCAAATAAACCTTCATCTTCAGGTGGAACTGATGCATCAAGTTCAATGTCTTCACTTCTAGCTTCGCCATCTCCTTCACCTTCGCCATCTTCTTCTCCATCTTCTTCACCTTCCTCCTTCTCTTCTTCAACACCATCCGAAGGGACAAATCCAACAGATACAAACAAAAACACCAACACAGCTGCAGATTCTTCAGAATCAGACGAAGCGCGCAAAGCAGCGTCGAAGATGATCACCGAAGAAGAGCATCTGCTGTCGAGTGTGTCGTGGAGGGTGTATGTGGACTACATGCTGAAGATGGCACCACCTCCTGTCATTCTGCTCTATCTGCTCCTTCTTCTCGTGTGTGAGGGAGTCAACACACTCAACTACTACTGGATGAACGTCGCCAGCTCGCCAACAATCTTCCCTCAGCTTGTGTTTGACTGGAAGCTGGGCATGATGGGCTTCTTTGCAGTGGCCTTTCTGCTACTCGTGTTTGCGCGGGCAGGTGTATTCACTGTGTTTGTCCGAAGAGCAAATGTTAAGATCCACAACGAACTGGCATCGCATGTCGTCAAATGTCCGCCTGTGTTCTTCGACACTACCCCCACTGGGCGCATCCTGAACAGGTTCAGCAGCGACGTGTCGAAGACAGACACCGACTTGCCTTCGACGTTTGTGAATGGGCTGCAGATGTGGCTAGGGGTGATTGGCACATGCATTGTGGGTGGGATAGACTGGCCATACTTTTTGCTATTTGCTCTGTTTGTGCTGCTGCTGCTCCATGCAATTATGCTTGTGTACCCTCGCACTTCGAGGAACCTGACGCGGCTTGAGGGCATTTTCAGGAGTCCGCTCATGGCGCAGTTCAGCGAGACGCTGGAAGGATCCGGCTTGTCAACAATCCGAGTATTCCAAAGAGAAGGCATTTGGCTGGCACGTTTCCAGCAGAAAGCAGACGAGTGGGCATCAGCGTTTGTGCTACTGAGGGAAGGGATGCACTGGGCAAGCCTGATGATTACGTTCCTCACGACACTATTTACAATAGGCGTGACGCTGTTTGGGTGGTATTTTATGAGTGCGTCGAGTGTGGGGCTGGCTGTGTCTGCATCGAATGAGCTGGCGTGGAAGGGCACAATGCTGGTGACGACAGCTGTGGTGGTGGAGTCGATCATGACGAACTTGGAGCGTATCCAGGTGTATTCCAAAGAGCTACCACAGGAAACAGATCGAATGGAAGTTAAGCCACCAGCAAATTGGCCTTCTGAAGGAAGGATGGAGTTTGAGAATGTATCGTTCAGATACAGAAAGGGGCTGCCATTGGTGCTGAAGAATGTGTCGTTTAAGATCAAAGGAGGAGAGAAGATTGGGGTGTGCGGACGGACAGGTGCTGGGAAAACAAGCATTATTCAGGCTCTGTTTAGGCTTGTGGAGCTGGATCCAGCTCTAATGCCACATGATGCAGAGGAAGAGAAGAGCATAGCTGCAGGAAGGAGCTCTCATTCATCGAAAGGAAGCACCTCTCAGATGAAGCAAGTTTCAGCTTCTTCTTCTTCTTCGGATATTCAACTTGAAGAAGGTTGTGGCTTTTCATTTGCAGAAGATCCATCACAACTGCATAACAATGGAAGGATTCTGATTGATGGAATTGACATCTCAAAAGTTGCACTGAACAGATTGAGAAGCTCAATTGCCATTATTCCACAGGATCCGACTCTGTTTGAGGGGACGGTACGATCGAACTTGGATCTTGCAGACCGACACAGCGACGAGAAGCTGTGGAGAGTGCTGGATCTGGCTGAGCTGGGCGATGCGGTGCGGAGGATGGAAGGTGGACTTCAGGCGCATATTGCAGAAGGAGGGTTGAACCTGAGCTGCGGGCAGAGGCAGCTGATGTGCCTGGCAAGAGCCATTCTGGATGAATGCAAGATTGTTGTGCTGGACGAGGCGACGGCAAATGTGGATGCAGAGACCGACAGCAAGATCCAGCACACGATCCGGACATCGTTTGCAGGGCAGACAGCGATCATCATTGCTCATCGGCTGCACACGATTGTTGGGTGCGATAGGATTCTGGTGATGGACAGTGGAGAAGCGAAAGAGATGGACACACCACAAAAGCTGATGGAAGACCAGAATTCGCTATTTTCGCAGCTTTTGGCGCATTCGGATATGATCGGAAAGGACAAAGTTAGAAGCCAAAATGGAGGCACTGAAAGCACGAACTGTAACGGAGGAAAAGTGCACGCCGAATAAGAAATTGGAGAGAAGAAGACGATACGCAAAAAGTTGATTGCAAGTTCAGAAATTTATAGATTATAGGTGTGAAAATAAAATATTTTCCATTGAATCTGGCTTTTTGATGCCATTAGAAGATGAAAGGAAATTACCGAAAATTGTTAAGATTTTTCGTGCTGCTTTCATCAATCTCAGTAATAAATAGATTTGCAGCTAATTAGTAAGTTTTATAAGGATTTTTGTGTTGTCGAGACATAAATAACTTTTTTCAATGCTTTCTGATTAATTTATAAGTATTAATTCATGTTCAATTAGAAGTAATTTTTATTTTTGAAGCATTCGTTGTGGAGCTTTGAGTCAACTTTATTTATTTGTTTGTTTTCCTTTTTTTTTTTTTTTTTTTTTTTTTTTTTTTTTTTGGACGTTTTTTATAAGATGATTATTTATGCATTCAAGCAGTCAATATGTATTTTTTCATTATCAAACTTATGAAATATTGTTGCTGTTGCAGGAGAATAATTAATAATATTCTCTTTAATTCATTTTTAATTTCTTGTAACAATTTATCTAGAAACATTCTATCTGTCATGTCTGATCTTGCTTTTCGATGTTGATGCTTTCTGTTATCCAAATATTTTTCCAACCAATCTATCTCCTATTTTGACAGCTGTTCGGTTTGATGCTTGAGATAGAAATTATTATGTATTAAACATTTGTTTTGCTTTTTTAATAAGTGCAAAGTTATGCATAACCAAAAAATACACTTCTTATTTTGAATTCATTCATCATTCATTATTGTTTCATGAAATTTTCTTTTTTAGAAAGAAAATTTGATGTATTTTGTTCGGTGAAAATGCCTCATGATGCTTGTTGTAATTTGTTTTTATTTAAGTTGTTTATCGATACAAGAAAATTTAGAGAATTCAACATTTTTTGCATTAATCGTTTGCTAACTTTAAGAAATCTGTTTTTTTTTTTTTATTTGATTTACAAACCTATTCATATCATTAACTTTCGAATAATGGTTTTAATAAAATGGAAGAATTTTTTTCTTATCGTCGATGAAATTTCAAAGAAGAATATTACTTATGAAACCTTTAACTGTATTTTGGAATTAATTACCAAATAGAGAAATTCAATTTATTCATATTTTAATCTGAATTTCTCAAAAAACTAAAAAAAAAAATAACAAATTTCGTAACTGATTTGCGTATTTTTTTATTTTTAATGAAAAAGCAATATCTTATTAAATTGAATAAAGTTTTTCTTAAAAATGAAAGAAAACATAAAATACCTCTTGAAAGCTAAACAGAAATAACTGAAACAGTAAAATGATCTCCAGAGATTTTAATTTCCTTTTGAGAGAAAAAATGATTCTCATCAACTTAAAAAACGAATTGAAAATTGAAGACAACTTAAAATATCCAAACCAAAATGGAAAGAATGAGGATAAAAACGAAAAAAATAGCAAAACACAATTTTAAATAAACAAACAAATAAATAAATAAATTTAAACAGAAGATATTTGATTTTTAAACTTAAATCCGCTTCTAAAAGAATTTTTTATTTAAACTTCTCTGAGAATAGTTATAATCTCTCAAATTATGACAAACAATTAAATAGCTGACGAATAAAAACTAACAACACACAATTGACGCTTTTAGCTAAACAAAATATAAAAAGAACATTTCAATTAAAGCAAACACAATTCTTGCAAAAACTCATCATCTTTCAAAGTCTCAAACAGAATCAGAAGTTTCTTCTTTCCGCACGTCCATTCTTTTTAAGCATTTTCCTTACAACCATTTCGAGTACTTCTGCTGAATTGACTATTGATTTTATCCGATTTTTCTTCATAATCCACTGCATCAGAAACGGTGAGTATCACAGTTCCTGGAGGAAAGAGCTGGATGAATTCCCGCTTCAGTACAGATAAGGAATATCTCTCTGCTGTTTCACCTGTTAAACATCCTTTGATAATTTCTTTCAGTACTGGCTTCGGAATAACTTCGACGTTTGGCCTCTCTCCATTCACAATCTTCTGCCCCGCCACCTCGGCCTCATACTCCCCAAACGGGATCTCCAGCGTCAGGCACTCCCACAGCATCATCCCAATCGAGAACACAACCGACTTCTTTGTTGCCCCCATTTTCCTGTTCATCAGCAATTCTGGTGCCATCCATCGCAGACATTCCTTTTTGTAATCATCCTCATCCTCAAATGCTGATGAAGGCAGAGAGTCGCTGTCATCATCATCATCACTGGCTGCTGTCACAACTGTTGATGATGAGATGGAGGATGAATCAGAATCGTCAGATGAAATGAAATCAGAGTGCATCACAATGCAGATCACCATGTGCTCCGAGAACAACACAATGTGAGGACTCAGACTGGACAATGACTGAAGCTTGTTTTCCATTTCATCAAAGGAGTGAAGAGCGAGATTAGCCACCCAGAACAGGATCTGGGCAGCTGTTTGCTCCCTCTCCTTCAAGCTCCCAATCGCCATCTCCTTTGTCTCGTTCCTTCCATGAAGCAACATAAACAATGAATCCCTTAAATCCACAATCAGCTTCTCATGTGGTGATGAGCATGCCATTGCATCCACCAGATTCGACATTGACGAGGTGGTTGGGCACAGATCCTCTCCCCGAACAAATGTTGAATCTGAATCAGTTATTGAAGTGGATGAAATGGATGGAGATGGTGTTCTCTTCCTTATCTCTTCTTCCTCTTCTTTCTCCAATGCCCATTCAGGAATCTTGTCTGAATCTCTTCCAAGAATGTATTCAGTCGATCCACTCTCAGATAGAAGATGCTCAGATGACTCTGAATGTTCCAAATTTGAATCATACACCCTCTTCTTTATTCTCTCTTCATTCTTCTTTTCTGCCTCCTTCTCTGCTCTCCTCCACTGCTCCTCTGGTGACGTCTCCATCGTCACCATCTCAAACGCCTTCGGATCTTTTCTGATATTATCATTCACAATCTCTCTCAAATCTTTCGCTTCATTCTTTGCCTTTCTCCATCGAACGGCCAGAACAATTGATATAATCAGAATAATAAACAAAATCACAACAAGCACGATTACGATTATTGGCCATATCGATTTTTCATTCATTCCTCTTTCAACAATCCTTTCATCTCTATTAGCTTTGGGCTCGCTTCTGTTCTTCAGAATGAAAGAATTGGAAAAATTCGGAGATGAAGGATCTCTATATTGAAGCGACACAGAAACTTCTGTTTCATCTTCGATATTTCCCAGCTTTTCTGTTGGTACCCATGAGTGAACTTCATTCTCTGAGATAAACCCATGTGTGTCAAAATCGTATTTCTCAATCTGCTCTTCACTGCCCCTCCTGAAAACTAATCTCAATATCAGATTGCAAGGCAAAAGAAGCTGCCCTTTTATCTTCAGCTTTGTCGCAGTTCCTTCATTTTCTTTCTCCACTGACCCTAGCAACGGAATAAAGAAAACAGATTCTCTTTCTTCAGCCATCCCTCCCATAGTACACCCTTCATTTAGTATCCACATTGAGGTGTTGGGCAGCACCCCGTCTCCACCTTTCAAACTCATCATATTCAGCGATCCTGCGTCTTTACACATAATGTTCCTTCTTGCTGATGGGTATCCTTCGATTGATGGATTATTGTTCGCAAACTCTCCTTTCTCGATTGTTGTGCTCCCTCCCAACAAAGACAGGCCTCCCTCAGGCGAGTTTGCAAAGGAGGAGTCTTTCATCGCTGCTGTGCTGCTCGCCATCTCCACAAGCGATCCGTTCCATCTGCACAACTCTTGTTGAGAGAAATTACTTCTGCTGCTTATTTCATCTTCCATGACCGCTTCAAAAAAGCACAGATCAAACATCACATTGTTGCACAGTGACAGTTTGGCAAGAATCCCTCTCTTAACAAGGGGCAACAATCCACTTATCGAACAGTTTGCAAGGGTTAGACTGCCAACAGAGGCTGCGGATAGAGTTGTCGAGGAGCTTGTGGAAGATGAAGAAAGGGTGTTGTTTGTGAATGTGGTGTGTGAAATTACTGCATCTTTGCTGTTCTCGCAAGACATCACACTGCCTGCTGAGGATATGGAGGTGAATCTGGTGGAGGTGATGGCAACCGAACACGATGAGGACGCAATCACAATAGAAGATTTGAGGGAGAGGGAGGAGAACAGGCAGCCATTCAGCACGCCATTCCCTTTGCTGAAACGCAGAAGCGGAAACAGCGGAAGAGCTGAATCAGACGAAAAGGAGCAGTTTGTCAGCTCGACAACACCCGAGCCTGGAGAGATGAAGGAGGAGTGGGAAGACGAAAATTTGTGTCCAAACACAAAGCATAGATTGGTGATGGCAACTGTGTTGAGTGTGGTGATCACAGCCTCGCTTGCTTGTGTTGCAAGCGAAGAGATTGAGATGATACCCGAGGACTTGGATCGTGAGGCAACCAGAAGGCTGTCCAGGGTCAGCTCGTCTTCGATGAGTGAGGCGCCTTTAACCACGAGGCGGGGATCGAAATCGGCAGTGATATGAGCAATAGCATAATCGATCGAAAGGCAGGGCAGGAGATATGTGCCGCACTTCCTCTCGTTCCTTCCTCTGCTCTCGGGGAGCGAGCAGGCAACAATGGTGTCAGCCTGGTAGATTGTGATGAAGTCCATCAGATTGGTGTCGGTGGTGTGATCTGTTGTGTCGATCCCGTAAATTGCATTCTGCCTCACGTAGATGCCTTCTCTCAAATCGAACTTGAATTGGGTTTCATAGATTTGTTCTGATATGTTGTGGCACGAAACATAAATATCATTACCAACTTTTGCCGTATTTCCTGTGAATATAACACTCTGGAACAAGAAATGCAGTGATCCACTTCCCGTTGCATCGATATAAAATGCACCGCCTTTCCCTTCATTCGAGCAGCAGCAACGGATCATCGTTGAACTCAAAACAGAAAATGAGCCCTCTTCTGGTAATTTTATAAAAGCAACTCCTCCTTTTTGGTTTTCGATAGCTTTACAGTCGCTCAAAGTTGTTCCACTCACTTCAATAGAAATATCTCTTTCTCTTTGACAATCAATCACAGATGCTCCGTTGTCTGCTCTTGTCACGGATGTGATTGTCGATTCATTAATAGAAAATATACATTTTTCATCTACAATCTTTCCATTTTCCTTTTTTCCCGATTCACCAAACCTAAAAATGCTTCCATCAGAAACGTTCATAAATGTGCATGTGAAATTGCTAATCTCACAAAAAATTAATCCAATTGAAAAAGCGCTTTTCGCGATGCTGACCGATTCCATTGAAACATCTGTAAGAAAAAGCTTTCCTTTCATACAAGTAACAAATTTGCACAAAATTTTCCGTTCGTCATCAGAAATACCTTCTGTTACGAATGAACATTTTTCAATAGACAACACTCCATTCTCACACAATACTAGTTCTGAAGCTGAATTGTTGAAGGATGACGCAATCACCAGAGAAACAAGCTTCAACGAAAACTCGCCTTCACATCGTAAAAACGGCTCTGACGCTTCTCCGGATTTTTTTCCAAAAAAAAGAATCGATTTATAATCTTTGTCTCCGTCCGATGAACTCGAACGGATCGTGAAGTTTGAGAGAGAAAAAGTGTTGGTAACTTCAGTGGATTTGGTGATCAAGATGAGCTTTGCCAAGGCCTCGCCGCTGATCTGCTGCATACCTTTCAACAACGAGTGGCAAGGTATTTCTGCCTTGCCGCACCCGATAAAGTCCATTCCGTCCGATCCAACGCTTATTGTTGACGAAGAATATTTCACCAAAAAATACAGCAGATCTGCCGAAACACTCACAAAATGCGTTTCGTCTCTTCCTTTCATATCGACTTTAATCTCTCCGTCTGCTCCAAAATACTCGAAATCAAACAGAGATGGAATGATTGAGGCGTTCAAATCAGCACTTCTCACAAACATGTCTTTCCCTTCAAATGCCTCATTTCTGCTGAATGTTAATCCAGAAAACAAATAGGCATTGACATTCTCCTTCAAATCGAGATAGATGCCACCTCCTTTCCCATTAACCGCATTCACTCCACAAGACACAATTGATGTTTTGTTCATCACCAAAGATCCTTCTGCTTCAAGAAAACAATTAAGAATTCCTCCATCTCCTTCTACAGATGAACATCCATTAAATGTGCAGTTATTTTCCGTAAAAGAGCTCACAAAGTCACTTCTGGTGTTCAGAAACACACACGAACCGTCTCCTGCAGTTCTTTTGATTTCTTCGAAAGTGGTGTTCTTTATAGTTATCGAATATATTCCCGAGGAACCTACGATAAATGAAGAACTCGTTAGATTTGTGTTGTGGAAAATGCTATTATTGATTGTTGTGGTTCCTGTCGAGTCAACAGATATCAGCCCATCGCTGCCAGCTGTTGTCATTCCATTGATATCCAAAGTGTCGAGTTCAGCTGAGGCACTTCCACTGATAGCAACAAATGGTGCATTGTCAAAGGTTAATTTCTGTGCAAGAGGAACTACAAAGTTGCTGATAGATAATTTTCCGTTCGTGATCTTCACAATGCAATACGAAACAGAAGCACCCGAAGCAGCTGGCACAGCCGCACAGTCAGTCATCGACAGCACATTGGCATTCGAGAGGATAAAGGCGCTCCTCCCATTCAAAGATGCCTCGAGCACAAACTTGATTTTGCTGAAACTTGTCTCCACAGAATTGATCAGAAGCCCTTCACTCACTTTCGCTTGCGAGGAGCCAACATTGATTGACGTATTGTCTTTTTCAACATCAAACGCATACGATTGACTGTTGAGGAGTGTTTCTGTTCGGAAGGAAAAGGAAGGCAGAAAGCGAATATTTCTCTTTGTGTTCGCAAATCGCGCAGCTGAAGCGCCTACCACGCTCTGACACGGATAGTCACTAAATCCGCAGAGGCGATAGTTGTTATCAGTGGTCTGCCCAGACACATAAGCTGGAGAAGTGAAGTTCCTCAGAAACAGAGCAAGCGGGAAAATAAATGATTGATCCCCATTTTCCATCCCGCTCAGCTCATCAAAATCTGTGATGCCAATCCCAATCACTGGATGAAAACCAATTGTGTTTGCGTTTGCTGTTCTGAGCAGTTCTGCACTTTCAATAAAAACATTCTTCCCTTTCCAGCTGTTGCATCCAGAAAACTGAACTGATTTGAGCTGGAAGTCTCCAGCTCCTTCCCTAAGGCAAAGATAGATTCCTCCTCCTTTTCTCTTTTTCCGGCTGTCTGTGGGAACAGTGCATGTGTCGAACAAGCAACCAGAATCCACCCCAATCTGCGTTGTGCTGTGTGCATTCAGCTCCAGATACAGCGCTCCTCCATTTCCGTCGAGACACTTGCAGTTCTCCAAAGAGACATTCGAAAGCACAAAGCTCTCTTCTGCTTGGACAGCCTTACTGAACATTGAGCCATCGCCTATCCTGCGGCTGATCATCGATATCTTCACATTGCTCAGAGTAAGACGTGCTTGCTTTTCTGTGGTAAACAACGATGTGCTCTCAAAAAGCACAGAAGATATCTCACAACTCTCGAGAGAAGCTTCACCCTTTGTCAGCACAAAAAACGGTTTGTTGAATGAAGATGAAGTTGAATCAGCCTTTAACGAGCACTCGTTCAGCACAAGCACAGAATACTCATTGTCCTCAGAAAAAATGCATTTGTCTGAAGAAGATACTGGACTGTGGATGATTTGAATTCCAGAGATGTCTAACGATCCACCCGCAAGAGTGCAAAATGCGCTGCTCGATGGAATTGTGTGGATTGTTATTCTCGATGAAGAAATGTTCTTTTCAATGATTATGTTCTGAAAAGCGAGTGAAATTGAATCCTCTGCATATTCTCCAGAATATAGTTTGACTGAAAGATGATATGAGTTTATCCACTGTTTGCAAGAATAGCCCAGTGTGCTGCATTCATTTGAAAAATCTCCACATCCCGCCACATCTCCAGACCCTCGTGTTGGATCCACATGAATAACAGTTTCAGATGGATTTGGAAGGAGAGAATTTCGCTTTTCTCCATTTGTGCATTCACGGTATCCTTGTGTGCACATCCACACTCTGTTCTGTTCACTCAGCGAAAAGCAATACAAAAAGCAAGATGAGTTAATAATGTTGTAATAATTTTCTGAAAAAGCTATATCATTTCCGATTTGTGCTGAATTGTTAACAAAGAAACAATATGAAAATATCAATGCATTAACTGCAATACTATCATTCCTCATTACATAAATTCCTCCTCCAATCGAATAAGCAAAATTTGAATTTATGAACCAGTCATTGATAGTTATTGAAGAAAAAGTTTGATATAACATTAAAGCGCCTGCTTCTTCTTTTCTGCTTTTGCTTTGAATCATTTTTAAACTTGAACAAATCACAGGAGATGTTGATCCTAAAATTAAACCAACTCCTCGGAGATCGGCTTCACATTGTGTTGAATTCAAATTTGTGATTGTTACAGAATCAAAATAATTTTCAATTCGCATTAATCCTTCTCCTGATGTTGCGTTGCATTTTTCAGCTGTACAATTCTGAATCAGTAATGGGCCAACATTTTGAAAGCAAAGAACTCCCCCATCACCTTTTGGATGAGTGTTATTACATCTGTCGAAGAAGCATCCTCTAATTGTGAATGATTTCGTCCCGTATGCATATATTGTCCCTCCATACATATCGTTACCATTTACATTGAATGTTGTCTGCTCGACCACAACATCCCCGTCGGAGCTGTCAAAAACTCGTCTGTTATGCTCGGTTACTGTGCAAGCAGAAAATGATGTATTGCAACAAACAAATGATGATAGTGGTCTGCCAATTGCGAGTACAGAGCAAAATGGGCTTTCAACTCCTAAAAAATTGCATCCAAAAACAATGCTCTCTTTTGTTTTCAAATAAAACGGATGTTCTTTATTTGGAGCAATCAAATTGCTAATGTTTTTAAAACAGCAATCAGAAGTTGAAACACAATCGAAATCGCCCGAGGCAAGAAAAGGATTGCTCATTTGAATAGTAATTGAAGAAAATGATGATGACTGGACAATTAGCGAACTCTCATGCCACAAATTCACCATACTGTTTGATACAATGTTTTTGTGTGAAAAAAACGAAAAAGATAGATTTACAAATTCAAGGATGCTACACGAAGAATAAATTGGTTCTTTTGAAAATTCGTTCAAGTGCACAGCGCACAGATTCATTCTGCACTTTGAACCTTGCCGTACATTAATTAGTGCATTTCCTCTTTTTTGATGCAAACACAATTGCGTTACAGAGAGCGAAGAATTAACAACTTGGTTAATTGATGAAACAACGCTAAAGCCAATGCATATGAAAGAGTCACAAGTATAGGAACATGTAGGTAATGATTTAAAGCGAAAATCTTCCTTGTTTTGAGGATCTATTATTAACTCTCCGCTTTGTGATATTGAGAATGGCAAATAATTTAAAAACAAGTGCTCCAACGACTTACAATTCAAAGAATACCATTCTTTCCTTGTTTCTGTGAACAAAAATAACAGCAATATGAAAAAGGTCATAGCTCCAAAGCAGTCTTCGGAACAGAAATTTGAAAACTTTTGTTTAAAAAAATTCTTTCGATTATGGTATTTTGAAAATGAATGTATTATTTATTACCATTTTCAAAAAAATATATACACAAAGTAGAATTTGAATTATTCTGTTGTATTTTCTTGGAAAAGAATTGAAAATGGAACAAATTCGAATGCTTTTATTCCAATTTCATATTAAAACCATCTGGAAAATTTGATTATGCTTTTGTTATTCAATTGCGGTTTTTTTTCATGTTGCATAACTGTAATGAAAAAGACATTAAAACTGCTGAAATCATCGAATATGGATAATCTCTGTGGTACGCTTATATAATCTGTTATTTATTGCTTTTAATTTCAAAAGTTTTCTGAGATTTGAAATGTTGTTTTCTTTGCATGAAAATTGCTCTGAAGGAGAACAGAAACAAAAAGTTGAAGAAATGAATGGACAAATGGATGAAATGGATAAAGAAGAATTTGATTCTTTTTTCACGAAAGAATTATTCAACAAAATAGACAAAATAATTGAAGAAAAGAAATTGTTTTTAGATCACGCAATTTTGTTGTTGAAGCATATTAGTTATCGCAAAGCGTTAGAAAGAATTTGGAACAGCAGTTTTAATAATTCTTTTTTGCAATTACGATTTGAGAAGATGATTATTGAAGAAGAACAGAAAAAAGAAGTTAAAAACGGAAAGCTGCTTGTTGATCTTTGTGGATGTGACCTTTCGTTAAAATACGAATATATGGAACTTCCAGAAACAATGACTGAAATATGTGTGCCACATATTTTGAAAGTCGCATTAACGAAAGAGCAAAACGAAGAAGTACAAAAAGAAGTGGAAATAGCATTGTTGGCTTTGAGTTGCATTGACGCGTATTACGTATGAGCATTTTTGTTTCATTTTTGATATTATTGATTTTTTCCATTTTCTAAGGATAAGAGAAAAGAGCTGTATGTGAATGAAATCAAAGAAATCATCCAACATCATCAGAAGCATCGCAATCTGACGCGACTTGCGCATCAGTCTGCATGGAGTTTTTTGATATTCAGATTTGAGAACGATGATAGCTTGGCAACTGTAATTGTGAATGAGTTGCATTTTACGAGAGAGACAGCAAGAGAGAGAAGAGCTTGCCCAATACAGTGATTGGAAGAAGAATGAAAATTGTGAAAAACAAAAAATGGAAAGAATTTTTATTGAAAGGTGGTTTGCCACAGTCCACCGTTACTTTCAAGGCAACAAATTGAGAGATGAAAAGGATACACAACTGATTGCAAGCGTTATACAGCTTCACAAAAATGCTAAAGATTTTGATGAAGATTTTCACAGAGCAAGAATTGAGTTGTTTGAAACTATCGCCCGGAATGAAGCTATTTCTGCTGGTGATTTGATGAAAAGTGGTTTCATTGACACTCTTTTGGAGCAGATGCAGCAGTCGACAATAGACAACAGAGCATGGTTAAATTTCTTGTTCGTATTTCGTCTCATTGCAAAACGATTGAAAGAAACAACAAACAAAGAAAGAAAAGATAAAAATTACGAAAAGGAAGAGCAAATGATCAGAAAGGTTGTCAAAAATGAGATTATTGAAAGGATGGAAGAAGAAGGATACGATGACTTCATTTTCAGCTGCTATGGAATGTTTTTTGAATTAAGTTATTATTCAAACATTTCTGTGGATTTTTTGGATTATCTCATATCTCATTAAGCTTTGAAGTGTAACTTTCAAAAACAAGTTAGCGCTCCAATGTATTCAATCTTCCACTTCCTCCTCCTCCTCTTCTTCCTCTTCTTCCTCTTCTTCCTCTTCTTCCTCTTCTTCCTCCTCCTCCTCTTCTTCTTCTTCTTTTTTTTTTTTTTTTTTTTTTACTTCATTTTGATAAATCGGGATTATAGGGTGCATATTTTATCTTGACCTCAATTTTTTATCTCAACCCTATTTTTTTGAAACTTATTTTTGCTTTTTTGATTTGTGAAAAGGCTAATAACAAAAACAAAATAAATAGACTTCTTGATATTTATGTTTTTCAGAATTCTGTTAAAAAATTTTTTGTGATTTTTATGTACTAAAAATTATTTAAAATTTATATAATTTTAGGACCCAGATCAAAGACTTGCTGGCTGTGAAACGAATATTTCATACTGAACGTTTTTATTAAAAGCATCATAATTCCGCATTCCTATATTACTATTTTTACTTGTTTTTAACATTTTCTTATTTATTTTTGACCTTTTTTTCTCATATCACTGTTTTTGTATAAAACACGATTTTTTCTATAAACAAGTGTTTGTGTCAAATTTTATGTAAATGAAAAAAATATTCAAAATCTTATTTATCGTTTATTTGTATTAAGCATTGAAATGAAAAGGAACTTTTCAAGAATATTAACTAAAAAGCAAGTACATATGATTTTTTTGTTATTTTAATTATCAAACATATACAAACAAATAATCATTTTTTCATACAAGAATCGTTTTATTTTAATTATGTTTATTTATCATTTCAATAAATTTAAAAACTAATTCATATTTGTCTTTAAAATCGTGTTTTTTGAAAAAATGTATGAAATGAGAAAAAGTGTTAAAAAAACAAGTTGAGAAAGTTTAAACAACCAAAACATATAAAAAAGAACGATGTATTATGATATGAAAGCTTAAAACTTCTGATAAAAAATATTCGCTGAAAAAGCAGCAAGTCAATGATCAAAACATAAAATTATTACAATCCTCGATCTTTTTGGTAAACAAGAAATATTGAAAAAAAAATATAGAATAAGGAAATTAAAACATTTCAAACATTTCTGGTTATTTTTTATTTATCGCAGGCTTGTGTAAAGCTAAAAGTGTTGCAAAAAAGAAAAAGGTCAAGATAAAATTATAGCCCTAAATCACTTTTAAAACAAACATATGAAAATTGACTTTTGTACCGTTTTGTGAAATGAGTAAAAAAGAAAAAGCAAAAATTGTGAGTCATGAAATTTGAAGAATTTCATTTCCTCAAACATTCACAAGATAATCAGCAATATTCAAAGATAACGAATGATCATAATTTCTTTTAAAAAATTCTAAAGCCTCATATAAGCTTGTGATGATATCTTCGCATCCTTCTTCTTCAATCTTTTCAAATATCTTCCTTTTGGTTACCTTTCTGTTCACTTCTTCCATTTCATCAAACTCTTTTATTTTCGATCGTATTAAAATATAGAAGAAGAATTCCAAGTAATCAAATGTTACTCTTTCGTTCAACGTTGGTTTTTGAATCTCCACCAAAATGTTATCAACTGCTCCTCCTTTCAGCAAGTAATCAATTTTCACAGCTCCGCTTTTTGCTGCTCCTCTTAATAGGCTAATGCTCCAGTTGCAAATTGTTCCGTTTCTATCCATTGATGCTCGAAACATTTGAACAATGCTTCTGATAAGTTCAACAAACTCTTCATTACATGATCTGCACGAGAGAAAGAAATCAAAAAATGCACAGAGCCATCTCCTAATAATACAAACTTCTTTTGCTTCCCCTTCTCCATTTCCCTCTTCTTTCTCTCTCTTCCAATCAACACACTTTCTCAACTCTTCCAGTTCTCTGGCTGCTTCTCTCCCCAAATGCAGCTCATTCGTGATGACTTCTTTTGATGTTTCGAATATGTGCATCAGTTTGATCAAAAACTCCCAAGCAGATTGATAGGCAAGACGAGTGAGGTTGAAATGCTTTTGATGATATTTGATGATCTCTTTTATTTCATCCAAATACAATTTTTGTTCGATAAACTAATTATAAAAAAAAATTCAATTTATCAGTCAATGAATAAATCATGCCTTATCGTACCCAATATTGTTCAGTGCCATCAAAGCAATTTCCACTTCTTTTTGCGTTTCCTCATTTTCCTCTTTGTTCAATGCAACTTTCAGAAGACAAGGCAAGTTTATTGATAACATTTCTTTTGAAATGTTTTCAAAGAGCATAAGATAACATTCACAAAGATCAACCCAAAGCTTTTCATTCTTCTCTTCTTTTTTCTTTTTTTCTTCAATTATCATCTTCTCAAATCTTTTGCACAACAAATTTTTTTTTAAATTCAGACTCCATATGCTTTTTATAACTTTGCAATATCCAACGATCTTCAACAACAAGATTGCATTTTTCATGGAAAGCTTCCTTTCTTCAATCATTTTGTCCATTTCATTGAACAGCACCATTGTGAAAATGGAATTGAATTCTTCTTCATCCATTTCATTAATTATTTCATTCATTTTTTCGATTTTCTTTCTCTGTTCACTTTCATTGCAATGCTCCAGTTCAGAAAACAAGTCATCAAAAAAAGAAAAGAAAGAAAGAAAGAAAAAATATCAATAATCAAGAATTAAAATGAAACAACATTTGCGCACCAGTGAACTTTTTTGTGTTATCCGTTTCCCGCATTTTTGAAAATACATCGCAGCCAGAAAAAAACGAAAATTCGTCATTTGATTTGAATTTGAATATTTTTTGGATGGAATAAATTGGAGCAAAACAAAAGCTCAAAGCAACGATGATAATATAAGTGGTTAAACCAGGTCTTTTTGCATTTGCATTTTTGAGAAGGAATAACAAAGAAAGAAAGAAAAAACGATAAATCTTTGTTGGTTTGTTATAATGGACATTCCTATCATTTCGTTTGAAAGAACAAAAATATTCCTTGTTAAAAATTGATGTTGGTGAATAAATACTTTCTGCAGAGCAGGTAATATTATTTTGCGTGGTGGAATGAGACAGCTACAACTAGACATTCATAATGGAATTAAGCGAGATGATTTTTATGAAAAGCATCTTTGAAGGAAATTCATTTTCTAATATAACATATGAAAAGTTTGATGTTTGCATTTTTTATTGTTCCTGTTCGTTGAGAAGATATGGTGCAAAATATTTTGCTTCAAGCATTTTCATTGAAAATATATGCACTTTTCATTGACTTCTTAAAATCAAAAAACACAATGAAAATGGGCTCATTTTTTAACATTCATCAAATATCATAATACTTTTTGTTTTGATTTCAATGACATCTGTTTTTGTATATGGAAATCAAATTTATTTTGAAATCTAATAAAGAAAAATAAAGTTAAGAGTGAAGCAATTTTTCTATGCCTTGTGCAAAAAACGCTTGAAAGATCGTATTTTCCCCCATATTTAAAAATAAAATTCTTTTATTTTTTTTTTATTTTATTTATTTTTTTTTTTTTTTTGAATAAATAAAAAAAAACATTTATAATTCAAGGCTTTTGAGCCCAAATACAAAATTATTATTTTTTATAAACACGTAAAATGAAAATGGAACCTTTATTAAAACAAATTGTCTTTTTTTTTCAAATTTATTTCGCATGCTCTTTTTCTGAACAATAATTAATAAGGAATGAAAATTCATTTCCATTATAACAAGTGTTTATCATTGTGGACACTTTCAATAACTGTGGACAGTGGCATTATCTCAATAACTGTTGATCGTCTGTTTTTGACAATTAACCTAATTATTCCCTCAATGAATATGAACTTATAAGACATACAGAAATGAAACAACTTTCTCTGCAGAATTTAGAAAAAAACATTTTTAATTTTCAGAAAATGTTGTTTCATTTCTGTATGTCTTATAAGTTCATATTCATTGAGGGAATAATTAGGTTAATTGTCAAAAACAGACGATCAACAGTTATTGAGATAATGCCACTGTCCACAGTTATTGAAAGTGTCCACAATGATAAACACTTGTAATAGTGGAAATAAATGCATGACTTGCAAATAAATATATCTATGTGTGTTTTCATAAATAGACAAAGAAGATTGCATTTTAAAAATGAAATAAAGAATAATTCAACTCAACATCTGGATCACATTCCTTCTGACGAGAACATTTTTGGAGTGACGTGACGTGACAAATAAAAATTCCATTCACTTATAAAAATATATATGTATAAATGGAAAAACAAGACATGCAAAGAGCAATTGATATTTTTTTGTAATTCATCTTTCATTATTGAAAGGTTTTTTTATATTTTTCTTTTTTTAAATGTACATTTTTTATTTTAATATGAACAATGGGTTGTGTCGTGATCATTTTTTGTGGAATAAATACCAAGGCACTCACGTAACTGCCTGTTGCTGACTCAGTTCGAGTCAATAAAGCATTTTTCAAAAAAAGTTTGCACTATTTTATCATCAGTTATGCATTTCAAAGTTCTTTATTTTTTCCAAAATTTGCAATTATAGTTTGAAATCTGAAATGACTGTTTCTTTTTCTTATAAGAATTTTCTTATGCTTTTCGATCATCAAAGCTTACTTGGCAAATGATAATTCATTTTTCTGAAGATACGCTTCTGAATACACACATACAATGGAATGAGCTCAGATGTTGCAAGTTCGTGCTAATCGAGATTCTGAAGAGATCAGGCATGAGTCGGGAGCATCATACTTCAAGAGCTGTGCATGGAAATTCTTGCTGTTGAATGAGAGAGGGCGTCGTTGATGCTGCAGAACACGATTGTGGAAGAGATCAAAGTGATACAGGATGAGCTGTTGCTGGAGAAGTGCATGGCAGAAAAAGGAAAATGATAGGAGCAGGATGTCAAGCAGCTGATACATATGGAGCACTGAGCAATGGCGGAGTTTGCGTTTGTGTGCCTTATGTTCACGCTCCTCTAGAACATGAAAAGCCAGCAATTGAAATCTGCGATCCGCAAGGAGATAGCAGATGGTTTGAGATGCAGGGGTTTGTGAGGATTATTTTCCTGTTCACGGTGGGATGGAGCAGTGAATACATCAGGGCTGAATCAAGGGATGGGTGGCTATTGACAATGCCACTGCATAGGGTGTTGAAGAGCTAAACGCACGAGGTGGTGGTGCCTTGGAAGATGAGATCAAACACGACATTGAGTGGGAGAAGATTGCAGGCGTGTTTAAGGTTTAACTTGGCATTGCGGTAAATGACGGAACTGGATGCCTTTGAGGATGGACCGAGATTGCAACTGGACGGGATTGAGATAGTGGGGTGGGAGGAATGTCTGGCGTGTTGGGTGAATAGAAGTTCAGAGGAAGGTGTGCAGGAGAGCAGGAAAGTCGGTGGTAGGTGTTGTGGTGAACTTGCTAGTGTATCTGATGGAGCGGCAGCTAGTGGTGGTGTATGTATCGCATACAGAGGGAAAATTGTATCCTGGGTTCGGAAGCTCAGGCGCACCGCATTCGACGTTTGAGCATGGGGCTTCAAATTCGGAAGTCGAGGACAGGCAGCAGACGATGATTGTAGTGAGGGGGGGGGGGGGGGGGGGGGGGGGGGGGCAGTAGAGAAGGGGAGCGATTTATGGAACCAACGAAGTTTGGTGGCATGTTGGAAATGCTGGCTTAAATGAATATTGCAGCAGGGTTGGTGGAAGAGGAGGAGGATCATTTAAGCTTTGATGGGAAGTGGGTTCTACAAATTAGGCTGCTGAAGATCGTTGACCGTGCAAAGGAGGAGACAGAAGGTGCAGTGTCAGTAGTTGAAATTTGAGGTTGCTGTGTTTGTGTTTCTGGAGGAGGAGGATGCAGCAGTGGAAGAACTGTTGTATGTGGCGAAGAAGGGGAAGAAGGTGAAGGAAAGGAGGAACGAAGGGTGGGGGATGTTTGAGATACAGGAATGGAACTTCACGAATGTGAACACGACTCTCAGCGAGATCTCTTTGAGCTAGAGGGCGCAGTGTTAAAGAAGCAGACTTGTAAATCGAACCATACAGAGATGCAGGACTTCAAAGAATAGGGGCGGATTCTTTGCGAAGATTTGGAAGGGGAGCAGGGTGGTGGAGGAGGATGTGGCAGTGCAACCGTGAGGAAGGGAAAGCAGGGCTGAGATTGGAATTGAGATTGGAGAGGCTGTGGAGGAGGAAGAGAGGAGGGGAAACTGGGTGGATGAGAAGGCATAGTTCAATGCAAATGAGACAGAGAAGTCTGTTTCGTTCACTGTTGGGATTCAGCTGGAAATGTTGAGAGGACAGCAGCCGTTCAGGGAGACAGAGTCGGAGTGTGGACCAGTGAAGGAGGTGTGCCGGTGGAAGGTGCAATAGTTTGGGCTACGTGTTTAAAAAGAGATTCTGGCTAGTGGAAGAGATGGAAGAGAAGAAGAAGAAGAAGAATAAGAAGAGAAAGAAAAAATAGAAAAAGATAAAGATAAAGCCAAATAAAAATTAAAAAAAAAAAAGGGATAAAGAAAATCAAAAAGTCAATGCGAATCGTTGTTATGCTCACTAACTTTTCATATGTCCTTCGAAAAACTATCAGAAAGGATCAAAGAAACAGTTAAATGAAAAATCAAATAAAATATTTAGGAGGTTTTAATTGTAATAAACTTTGTTTTCAAATTGAAATTAGTTTTTTAACATTTACATAAAAAAAAGAGCTTTTGATTATATTCTTGGATAATAATATTCTCGTCAATTTTTTACCGAATAGCATATCGGATGATTTTTTTGTGTTGAAGAGATAATCAGTTATTAATAAAAAAACGAACAAATTGTTTTTTGAGAATTACACAAAAGAAATGATTAAATCATGATAATTATGTCTTTCGAAGTAAAAACTTGTTGAACATGAAAAATCACTTAGGTTAAAAGATTTTAAAATAATAATAATAATGAAGATGAGACACTGAAAATAAAACTTCTTAAACATTAAAAAATGAATTGGAAAATCTTGATGTTAATTTGCATAGAATGATATGACTTCTGTCAAAATGTGAAATAGCAAATAAATAAATAAATAATAAATCATGGTTTATTTATTGTAAATTGGAAGGAATTTTTTGTTATGAATATTTTAAATTATTGAAAAGTATATTATCCTTTTCTGATCATAATTTAAATAATAGTTTGTTTTTTAAGAAAAAAAAAACAAAAAAAAAATAAAAATAAAAAAAAAAAAAAAAAACCAGTGCTGGGCACTGACTGATATGGACTCACATTTTCTAAGGTGATGCTGATGTTTATATTCAACATAAACATTACATAAAATGATCAAAAAAATGTTTAAAAACAATAATTGATCTTCTGCCATTATTAGTTATACAAACTTTTCAAATGGCTTCTCAATCACTTCCAACAAAATATAATTTAGATCCAGACACTCTTTCAATAATATACGATTGGGTTGACCAAGTGGAGCTCTCAAGAATAAAGCGAAATATTGCACGGGATTTCAGCGATTGCTGTTTGCAAAACTTTAATTAAAATTTTTTTAATTAAATACGGTTAACTTTATTTATTTTTGACTTTAAAATGGATTTATTGAAGTAATGATGGCAGAAGTAATTGCTCATTTTTATCCGAAATACGTTGAGCTGCACAATTATCCCGCTGCAAATTCAACATCGAAAAAAATCGACAACTGGAAAACTCTGAATAGTTTGCAAAAATCTATTTTTTTGTTATGATAGCATTTGTATTTTTATAAACGATTATCATTTATTCAGCGAAAGTTCTCAAAAAACACTTCGGCTTTACGTTTTCAATGGAAGATATTGAAAACATCGCCTTATGTAAAGTTGGGGCAATTGAATGGGCTCTTTTTGAATTAAAACAAAAAGTATAAATTCGTTCTATTTTAATATCTGGAATGCTGTTCTATTTATTGATTATTTTCTCAGATTGATCAACATCGAGAATCACATTGTTTGTTATGATTTCCTTTTTAAAATACATTTATCAAATTTTGTTTCAGCAAACGGATCGCCTCAAACAAGTCACAAAGCTTTCAGAGGAACAAACATTGAGGGTTCTCCTGAGCAAACAGAGCAAATAGAGGAAAAAGAAGAATCCATTTCATCAAAGCAAGCGCTAACTGCTCCAGTAAAAGAAGAAGGCATGAAAAATAATCAGATACTTTTGTAATTGCTTTTCTTTTCAAGAATCTAGAATCTAGTGATATTTTATTTTATTTTTTCTTATTATTAAAATTTTTTATTTTTTTTTTAAATTCTAGCTATTGTTTCCAATTTATTTATTTTTATTTTTATTTTTCGAACAAAAATATTTGAATTGGCGGATTTCAGTGAGAGATCGACTTCAGCCAGCAACGTCGCAGCAAAAAGCAGCTCCAGCTGTTGATGAGGCATATCTGAGAATGGCTGAACATATGATTGCAGAAAAAGACCAAACAATTCAAGAATTAAAGGAAACAATTGAGGTTTTGACAGTTTTTTAATGATATCTTTACTCTGGTTCTCAAAAACGATATATACGTTTGATGTTATTTGCGTAATCTGGATCGTTTAATTTTTTAGATTCTCGAAACAAAAACACGAAGGCTGGAACAAAACATTCGATTAAAAGATGCTCGTATTCAGCAACTAACTGCTAAACTTCAGCAAGTCGATCTTACTCCGTAGTGCAATTGCATTTGTGTTTTGTTGCAATAGGATTTTAAAATTTTTATTAAATATTCATTTCAAGGATATACTTTCTTCTGTTTCTTATAATTTTTGTACTTTTTTTTTCATTTTTTTTTCAAGAATAAGAATACCAACAAATAAAGAGTCATAGCGAATGGAATTTTGTGAAATATTTTTAAAAACAAAAAAAGTTCAAAAATTTTAATTTTCTAAACTCAACTTTCAAAAACATATTTTCGACGAATATTACAACATATTGGAAGATTTGAAGAGAGAAAGGATTCACTAACATTAGAAAATGGTGGTCTTTTTTCCCGCTATTAAAACAATGATGAACATAACATATAACATAATTCATTCATCTCATTCTTCTTACAGTTACCGTTACAGAAGCAAAGTCTAAACGATGCAATCCACGAAGCTGAAGCATATCATTCAAATATAACAAAATAGAACTTTTTAAATCATCGTTCTTTGTATTCCTCTTTGTCCACACTTCAACAAGATCTTTTGCTTTGCTGAAGCTTACGCCGCAAATTGAATCAGTTAAATCCAATTGATTTCCAATTATCAAAAGCATCAGGTCAAAAAAAATTATTTCACTTTCTGAAGATAAGCTATCTTTCGGGCATTTAATATTAATTTGTCCACCCCCTTGATTCATTGGATCTTCCCATGCAGGTTGGATGCCTTTTTTAAAAATAAAGTAAGTCGATCTCACCGGAAGCATTGAAGGTTTGGGAATGTTGTGACACATCCTTAGAAAATGGTATTTCGTTTAAAAAACATTATGTTATTCAATTAAGAAAGCATAAAAACGATATTTGAGCATTTCAACAATATCAAAACAATATCAAACTTCCAATACTGTTCAACGGTTTCAACAGTACATATCTCCCGGCATGACGCATCCCATTCATCCTTTGATGTAGACGAAGAACCCCTTTTAAATGATGATGGTCTATAAAATAATGTCCATTGATAACGAAGTGGATGAGTTTTTTCTTGTATTGATGACATTTTATTATTTTTTGATCGACTTTGATCGAGATTCATTTTTGATATCACAAGAAACAATGTTTTTTATAATTATTAATCTGGTTTGATATTTATCTAATTATTATAAATAGTCTCTTTTTATTAATTATGCTTCCAGTGATCCTTTAAAAATGGCCTTATCTTCAATTGCCAAAGGGATGTATGTTATTGTTTGCTTTGGGAAATATAACTTTGAAATTGCTCATGTTATTTTAAAACAGAAAAAATTTACCTGTTTTTGGATCTGAATGGGAAAGAAAAGTGAAAGAAGCAACATCAAATGATCTTTCAATTGCTGATTCCGAAATTCTCCATCAAATAGCGGATGCCACATATGATTATCATAATTATGAGACAATTATGTCAAAGACTTGGGAAAGGTTGGACCAGAAACCTAAAGATTGGAAAATTGTTATAAAGGTTAGTCTCGCCTCAGAGATTGTAAAAATATTAAAACATATTTGTTCACATATTCACATATATTAATCACATTTGAAGACGCTAGGACTTATCGAGGCATTGATTAGAATGGGGAATAAACGCTGTGTGGAAGAGATAAGCTCCAACAAGTTTCGCTTGAAAAATCTGCAATATTTTGATTATGTAGATGAAACGCAAACTGATAGAGGTGCAACAAGTTTGATAGTATTTGCTTATTTTTATTATTTTGAATCATTTTTTTTCCAGTTCGAACAAAAGCCAAATCTCTTGTTGAAATATTGGAAAGCGAGGATATGGTTAACGAAATGAGAGAGGAATCGAGACGAATAAGGGAACGATTTCAAACTGCACAATCTGCTCCAAGAGATATGTATGAGGAGAGATATCGCCCTGTTTCTCACGATTATTATACACCTCCTTCCAAAAGCAGTTCTCGGGGGCAGGACGATCCAGATAGGTATGACATAACACACGACTCCAGAGTTAATAAATCGAGGAGCAACAAAGACAGACATATGAGATCTTCGGCTTCGCCATCATCTTCCCCCTCTCCTTCTCCATCACCAACTCAAACTCTGTCTCCTCTTCCATCGCCGATCCTTTCACCTTCCACATCCACAACCCCATCCTCTTCTCGAGCAAAGGAATATGGCCAGCCATCAAAGACTCGCACTGAGCCCCGTTCAGAGACATTGGCCCCTCCGCCTGAAGACACAGCCATCACCTACGAGAACTCCTACGAAGCATTCCAGAAAAGACACAAGAGAATAGCAAGCGAAGCATCTCGAAGCAGCAAAGCAGCCAGTTCCAATGGCAAAAACCACGCTCCTTCTCCCACACCTTCAGCTGGTGCTGCTCAGCAAGAAGATCCCTTCGCTTTTGGGCCAATGACATCTGCGCCTGTTGTTGCTGTGCCCAATGCCAGCGGTGCACAGGCAACGGCTCCTTCCTTCTTTGCCCCTGCATCGACAACTGCTGCTGTGCCTTTCTTTGCTCAAACGCCTTCTGCCTCACCTTCTGTTGCATCTTCTTCTGCATTGCCTTCTTCTCAGAGTGTTCCACCGGGTTATCCTTTCTTCCCACCCACTCAACAAACTCAACAAACTCAACTAGCTGCTCAAGCTGCTTCTGCTTCAATGGCTTCTTCTTCTTCTTCTTCTTCTTCATTCGCTTCTTCTCCTTCTGCCCCCAAACAAGCACAAAATGTGTTTATTCAATCAAAAGAATCGACAAACGATGTATTTGCGATCTTTCAGGAGCAACTTGCTTCTTCTTCTTCTTCCTCTTCTACTTCTGCACATCAAACAATTTCATCATCGTCATCTTCTTCTTCAGGCACAGCAATTTCACATTCGCCTTCGTCTTCCTCAGACGATTTCTTGTCTTCTCTTGTTGATTTGGACTCTCTCGACGACAAAAAGAAAAAAGCGCCTGAAAAGAAAAAAGGATCGTTTTTGGCTGTGTCTTTGACTTCGTCGCCTGCAAACACATATATGGGGGCTCCTCCTTCAGGTGTGTGAGCGAGAGTGTGTGTGGCGAATGAATGAAAATGAATATGAATGAATTAGGAGAAAGAGAGAAAGAGAGAGAAAGAGATTTACTCAATTTAATACCATATATTTTTTGCAAATCATTTTGAAAAGGAAAGCACTTTTTTTTCCTATAATTCATTTTTCTTATATATGTGTTGATGAAATAACATTATTATCTTTTCTCTCTCATATCATGACTATGATAATGATGATTATGATAACAATAATTATTTCAGTGTATCCTTCTGCCTCAGGTTATCCATATCCCGTGCAACCCTCTTCCAATCAAATACCTCCAGGATGGCATTAATAGAACAGCTCTATGAAAGACGCGTATGATATTAATAGAAAAAGATTTATTATAAAATAAATAAGAAAATAAATTGATTATAAAAATTGTGTTATTGTTTATGTTATTTGTTCTTTCTTTCTTTTATTTGGTAATGTTTTCGATACCACAATAAATACTGCGAAGAAAAATTGCGATTGATTTTGTTAATTTTGTAAAAGAAAGAAGAAAAGCATTCAAAAATCAAAAGAAAATGAAACGTATTTCATCCAATTAGAATAAAAATTCCCGTTTTCTCTTTGATAATCTCAAAATGAAAGTTTTCCTTCATATTTTCACAACTGGATTGACTTAAATATTGATAAATAAAATGTTTCACAGAAAGAAGATTATTCTGAATTATTATTTGAAGCAGACATGAAAACTCTTAAAAAATCAAAAACATAAGCATTTTTACATAAATAAAAATAAAAACAATTGAAATACAAACAACTAAGGCAAATAACACACATTACAAAACAACAACAACAAAAAGAATAAGAATAAGAAGAATAACTTTGTTTCTCTTTTAAAAAATACATGCAATTTCCATCAACAATTGATTTCATAAATATGATTCTGAATTCTCCATTCATTTTTATCATTTTACAGCTATTTTTGTTCCTTATGAGAATCTTCATCGACAAAAAGGTGGAAACTGAATAAATAGTGGAATTTCATGCAGATAGCGAAAGTGCTGAAAATTTCTGCTGATTTGCCAATCACTCAAACAGATCTTCAAACAAATTGGCTTTTTTCGGCTGTGAAATAGAAAATTCAATAAAAGTTCAAAAAATTAATAGAAAAATCATTAAAAATTGAAACATTATCAAAAAACAAAAAATATATAAAAACACAAATTTTTAATTGAAAATTATTAAGAAAACAAAAATTGCATACTTTTCCCAGTACTAATTTCCCCATCTTCTTCGGCTTTGCATTCAAATGCCTTTCTTCGTCTAATTCGGCTGCTGTCACTCCTTTCGAAAGAGCTGAGCTGGCTTGATATTTTTGCTGTTTCTGTGAAGAAGAATCTGTTTTGCATTGAGAAATGGAAGAAGAAGAAGAAGAAGAAGAAGATGATGATGATGAAAGAGGATCTGAATCCAAAGAAAGAGAAGAAGAATAAGAAGAAGATGAAAACGAATGCGAATCCTGTTTCTTTGCAGCAACTGCAGCAAAAGCCGTCTTTGTGGGTGTGTGGATGGGAGTGTTGAATCTTTTGCTGGTTGTGCCAGCTGACAAAATGGATGCAAACAAGTCTTCTTCTGACGATGAATCTGCTCCTTCTGAACTGCCTCCGCCACTGCTGCTGCTGCTGAGAAGATGTGAATGCTTCGGAGAAGACAAATGGCGTGAGGATGAACTGAGAGAAGAAGAAGACGAAGACGAAGACGAAGACGAAGACGAAGAAGAGAAATAATCTGCAATTGACCGATCAAACATTCCCTCAGAAGAAGAAGAAGAAGATGATGATGCTGGTAATGAAGAAGATGAAGAAGATGAAGCAGCCATCAATTGCTTCTGTGACTGCTCAATCTCCCTCGTCTTCTGCACAAGCTGTGCTTCGAGATACTGTCTCTGTATTTCCCTCCTCCTTTCCTTCTTCTCTCTCTTCCTCTTCTCCTTCTCCTTCTTCTTTTCTTTCTTCTCCTTTTTCTTCTCCTTCTTCTCCTTCTTCTCTTTCTCATCGCTGTCATCCGACGAGCTCTTATCTGAGTCTGCCTCAAGCATCGCCAGAAACGACGCCTCTTTCTTCTTCCTCTTCCGCTCCTCTTTCTTCTCCTTCAGCATCTGGTACTTCTCCAGCATCACCTCCCTCTCGTGCATCTTCTGCCGCATCCGCGCCACTTCGTCCGTCGGCGCATTCATCGGAATCCTCAGCCGGATCCTGTCTCTCTGCAACTGCAGCTGCAGCCTCTTCTGCTCTTCTCTTTCCTTCTGCTCCCTCAGCTCCTGCTTCATCCTCTCCTCCCTCTCTCTCTCCTGCTGCTCCCACAGCCTTCGCTCCATTTTGATCTCCTCCTCTGTTTTGATCCGCTCTTTCCGCCATCTCTCTTCCTGCTCCGTCTGCTGCCTCTCCCGCTGCGCCTTCGACTTCTGCCGGAACTCCAGCCACGCCGCCATCCTCCTCTTCTCCTCTTCGCTTTCCCTCTCCTCCTTCTCACTCGCCTTCATCCGCCCGTTCCTTTCTTCTTCTTCTCTCCTCCGCCTCGCGTCCTCCTCGTCCTCCTTCTTCCGCAGCTCACACTCCATCTTCCACCTCCTTTCCACCTCCTTCAGCCTCTCTTTCTCTTCAAACTCCCTCTTCAGCCTTTCCTCCTCCTGCCGCTCTGCCTCCAGTCGCTTCGCTTCTCTTTCTGCTTCTTTCTCTCTCTCTCTCTCCTCCGCCTTCATCCGCTCCAGCATCATCTTCCGCTTCTGCTCCTTCTCTGCTTTTTCCCTCTTTTTCCTCTCTTCTTTCTCTTTCTGCTTTCTTTCTTTCTCTTCCCTCTTCTTCTTCTCTTTTTCTTCTTTTTCTTTAATTCTCTCCTTCTCCCTTTCTTCTTCTTCCTTCTCCTTCTGCCTTTGCGCCTCGCTTTCAGCTCGCCATCCTTCCATTTTCTTCTTCTCTCTTTCTTCTTCCTCTCTTTCCAGTTCCCTTGCTCTTCTTCTCTCTTCCTCCTTCGCTTTCCTCCTTTCCTCTTCTTCTGCCTTCAAGCGCACCTTCTCTTTCTCTTCTTCTGCTCGAAGCAGCTGCCTCCTTTCCTTCTCCTTCTCTTCTTTCCTCTTCTGCCTGTCTGCCTTCCACTTCTTGATTTCTTCGTCCGTTTCGCTCTCTTCATCGTTGCTTTTGTCCAAAGCATTCGCATTTGCATTCTTCCCTCCAGGAATCGCCTTGTTCCCTTTTTCGTTCGTCAAAAAGGAAGCCTCTTTCTCTTCCTCGCCTCTGCCTTTGTTTCCAGCTCTGTCTTTCTCTTTCTCTTTCTCTTTCTTCTTCTGTTTGTCTCTAGTCTCACCAAAATCCAGATCCTTCAACAAATCTGCAGAATCCAGCATTCCTTTGCCTTTCTTCTCTTTCTTCTCTTCTTTCCCTCCTTTTCCTTCTCTTCCTTCTTTGTGACTGTCTGCTCCAAGCACCTCTGGCTCCTCTTCTGCTGCTCCTTCGCTTTCCACTCTTCCCTTTTTGCTCTTCTTCTTTTGACTTTCTGCACCAAAAATAGGCGCTTCAGAATCAGACATCGAATCTATCCCTTCAACTTCCACTTCCACTTCTTCATATTCATATTCGCTGTCCTCTTCTTCTCCTGTGAGGAAGAGCGTGTATTTGTCTTTCGGCCTTCCAGCTCCATTTATCTCTTTCGAACCAACTTTTGCCTTCTTCTTCTTCTTCTTCACTATCTTCGTCTTTTTCGGCTTTGGCTTTTCGACTTTACTTAGTTTCTTTTTCATGTCCTTTTTCCTTTCTGCAATGCGCTTGCTCAACTCGGCATCTTCTCTTTGCTCTTCTTCGTCTTCCTCTTTCAATCTCTGTACCAATACTTTTTTTCTCTCTTTTTCTTTATCTTTTTCCTTTTCCTTTTCCTTTTCTCTAATGCTTTCTCTCTCTTTCTCTTTCTCCCTTTCTTTTTCCTCCTTTCTCCTTTCCTCCTCCTTTTTCTTCTCCTCCTCATTGCTTCTGTTTCTGTTATTTGTATCTTCATTGCTCTCTTCTTCTTCTTTTTCTTCTTCCTTTGCCTTCATCTTCTCTGACTCGAAATTACCATCAGATACAATCAGAGGCGGTGGTGGTGCAGGTGCCCTCATCCCAGATGCATTCACACTCGTCCCATCGCTCGACACGCTACCAGGAATCCCCTTATTCACATCGAACGCACTCAGCGCACCTCGCTCTATCTCCCGCTCCTCCTCATTGCAGTCGATACTCAATAAAATTCCGGCATGTGGATCAGCAAAGAAAGACGCACTTCCAATTAAATAAGGGAGAGGACGGTGCATAAAATGAGATGAGGATGCAAATAGCGAAGACGAATGAGGGGTAATATTTGGCTTCAAGTCAAATGAAGTCACAATATTATGAGATGAAGAAATGGATGCAGAATGATCTATTGGAGGCAGAATGTCTGGCTGAGATGCAGGTGGAACGGGTGGTGCCATTGACAAAGACATTGAACGATCTCGAGAAAATGATGACGAAGGCTGATAATTGACAGTTCTAATAATTTCTTCGTTGAGAAAAACTTTTGAAATTTCAGTGGCTTGAATTCCAACTCTTGCAACATTTCCAAAACGTTTTGTTAAAATGGAATCTCTTTCTTCTTTTGAAAACTTTTCACAGACATCTTGTTCTTCAAATTCGGGCATTTCAAAATCATCGTCAATGTCTTCATAAACGCGCTTAATAATAAAAGCAAGAGTTTAAAATTATGCGTTTAAAAATTTTTGTCCATAATTATCAAACATTCTCAATAAAACGTTGTGTAGACAACAAATGAAAATGATTGAAAGCATCTTCAACTTGAATCTCTGTGTCTATAGCCTTTTCTTTCACTTGTTCCACTTCATTTTGCAAATCTCGAGAATGAGAAAGAACAAACGAAGAAAACTCTTTCAGTGCGTTAAGCATCTGTCAGTAATTTTGCATCAATAAAAGTTTATACATACAAAAAGTACTTCTTAAAAATAATAAACCGTTTTGTCAGATTGCAGTGTTCTTTCATAAAATTCATCACGATTGTTGTTCATCTAATATGTTTCTAATGGGTTATCAATTTTTTGCACTGAACAAAAAACTCATTATCATCTTTAAATATTAAATAAATTTCATTGTAAAGTGAATGGAAATTTGTCATAGTTGTGAAATCGAATCTGAGAAGGAATTATCAACCCAAAAATCGAAAAATAATGAAAAACAATTAATAAAAAAAATGTTGCAAATAATGAAAAGAGAGAATATTAATGTCATTTGTGAAACAAAAGTCATTAGAATAGCAATTATATTATATGAAGGAGATTAAAACTTTTTCCTTTATCTGGAAGCTCATTGAGAGCTGAGATAATTCTTATAGTCAGTGAAAAATTATGTTCAAAATACGAAACTTGAATACACAGGCTTATATTAAATAAATGACTTAGCAAATCACTAAAATTCATATAAACAATTCAATTTTCATTTCATTAAGAATTATTTTTTTAACGATTTTTCGTTTTTATTATTTATTAATGGATTTTTTTCATTTGCAATAGTTTGAAATCAATAAATGAGTTAATATATACAGATTGTTGAACATTAAGCAGACTTGATATTATTATCACAGAATGACACTTAAGAGCATATGTGTTCACAAAAAAAAAAAAAATAAGAAAAAAAAAAAGAAAGAAAGAAAGAAAGAAAGAAAAAGAAAAAAAAACTAATTTATGTGTGATCAAACCTCAACAGAATCATAAAAGTATTCTTTCAAGTCTTTCCTTTTCAGTGAAGATGTGACTATAACAAACATATTTTTATTGAATATAAATATTTCTGATTTCATTTCATTTCAAAAGTTGACAATTTGCTCAATTTCTTGGTTGGTTTTTTGTAAAATCAAATAAATAACTATTTCTGTCTCTTTTTTCATCAGCTGATTGCTGATCAACAAAATAATTAGCATCACTCATCGAAGTGTTGAAAAGTTCTGGTTGGCTTTCTTTTTCTCTTATCCTGCAGTTATCAAATATTCATGGTTAAACTATCTTCAAAAATGAACATTTCGTTTTAAGAACCATTGTTGTTTTTTGATAAAGAGAGCAGTTATTTCATATTTTCGCCCAATAATATAAATAGGAAAAAATATGACAACATTGATAATTAACATTTTGGATTTGCATTTCATTTTTTTTTTGTCCTATCTTTTTTCTTTATGACAATTTTTGGTTAAAAATTGTGAAAGCGAATTTGTTGCTTCAGTGATATCTGCTTTCATTTGCACTTTCTTTCGCAGGCGTTTTCAAAATTTTGTGTGATTAAAGCATTTCAGTTAAACAAAATTTGTCTAAGATGACTTTGAAATAACCACCTCAAGCTGAGATTCTTTAAAATCGATTACAAAAGATATTTCAACACATTACATGGTTTGTGCCGGACAGAGCAGTGTGTGAAAATTCTATTTAGAGTTTATGCTTTCAAATGTTTCAGTTCAGTTAAACAATTCTTCATTTTATTTTGTCGAATTCTATATGTTACATCCAACCGCTTCAATAAATTGTAAGCTTATCGACGATTCATCTAAAATATGATTGTTCCTTGTTATTCGAAAATATCGCAATGGTTTTTAAACAGATAGGAAATTTGCTTATTCGGCACTTTATTGGAATAAATAAAATTATGTTATTGATTCAAACAACGATCTGGTGGTGTTTATTGAATGAGAAACAGTCTTGCTCGATTATCTAATGAAATGGAAACAATGAAGCACAGCTCACAAGTTGACATGTTACACTTTTATTGCAAAGCTGGATACTGCTTGATTCTTTTCTCAGCATTCGTTAAAATGAGATTTGCCATTACTGTGATCTTCTTTTAAATTTTTTTTATTGTTGATCATGTCTCTTGCAATTATCAGTGAACAAACGAAGATAAATGAAATTTGTTTAGAAGAATATAAAATGAAAAGATAACAAACTGAAAGAAGTTTATGATTTGTGGATATTTTTCATCTTGTCCACAGTTAAAAAATACTTCGAAAAAGTCTTGGATGTGCATTTTTTTTTAAATTGCACAACTGGACCTATCCTTTCATGTTATATTTCAAGCCTTAATACAGTCCTAATCGGATATAATCAATCGGTTTTTGCACAACTTTTTGTGACCATATGCGATTGTGATTATAAGCAATGTTGCTTTAAATGACATGAAAGAAATGGAAATTAATTAATAAAGCAAAATAATTTTTGGTAATTTTTTTCTTTTTTTCAAATTTTTCTCAAAAATACTTTATTCACTTGCAAAACAATTTAAGTTGTTTGGTTATGTCATTAGACTTTTTTTGAACGAATTTTCTATAAATCTTTGAAAAGAGATTTTTGATAAAAAAATCGATTTTTCAAAGAGCAATCTTTTTGAATGACGAATAAAAAAAAATGGATTATATTTTGAAACATATTCTGTCTTTCTTGATGCAAAGGATTAAGTTTTCAGAAAGAAACATTAAAAAAATTTTTTAGAAAAAGACATCAGTACTAGATTATCTGAACTTCAACAACAAATTATTATTTGGGTAATTTTTTTTGAAAAGTGACATCAGATCAAAAATCTGACCCATGAAAGTTAATTCAAAAACACTCCGTTACCATAATACAAATGAAAATATTAAACTTTCAAAGTGATGTTCGTTTATTTATATCAAACTTCTTTATGAGAAGAAATACTTTTTTTAAAAAAATTATGTATCATATTTATTGATCAAAATTTTTATATTAGTTTTTCAATGAAAAAGATTATCGCTTGATTGAACCACTTTGCAGTTGTTTATTAATAAAAAGTGCAAGATACGTTTCGATTCTTTATCCTGACAAACAGGATTTTCAATGTTAATTCAATATTTCATTTGAATAGAATTGTCCATTAACATTGTGTACATGAACTACATAAATGCAAAAACTGAACACACATATTCGATGCATCTGAAATTATGATAAATTTAGTGGTTTTCATTTTATTTTAACAAATATATTTTTTTATTAATTTATTATTCAATCATGTTTTTTGAATTGAATAGTCAACAGTTGATAGCCAACAATTGTTTCTTCAATAACAATACAAATAAAGATCAGAATTCGAGAGCAATATCAGGATGTGGAAGCACAAAATCAGCCAACGGAGGCTCAATGATGCTGTGTATTGGGAATGAAAATGAAGTGAAAGTGAAAGGTGGATCTTTTGATGGGAGCTTTTGTTCTGCATCCGATGGTCTTGGGGGAGGAATCTTTCTTGGATTGCTGAATGAAAATCCCAATTTCCTGATTTCTTCTTCATTCGGAACAAACACAGCCAGATGGGGAAGAGACATCTTTGTCATTTCTTCCAATCTTGAAGTGACTGCAAAGTCACAAAAAATCACATGTGTGACAGCCTCTTTGGATTCTTTTGACAAGGTTCGAGGATATGACAATGGAAACAACAGTGTGGCCATTCCTCTGTGCATCTATCTCCTCCCCACTCCAGAAGAAATTCATGTGAGCAACACCGAGGCATCTGACCATTCTCATTGCGGAATTGTCCAATTCCCTTGTTTAACTTTGAAGCATTCTCTAAAACGTCTATCAGGTTCAAAGAAAGTTGTTGCGAATGGAATGATTTTAATGAGCGATGAATTGGCCTTCTCTGATCAAAAGCATGAAATCAGAGGAAATGATGACCAAAGTGGTTTGACAGCCTCCGATGCAAGTTTAACACTAAACTCAGCGATGATAACAGCAGGAACTGAAACAGAATTATCAAAACTTATCTTCACTCTTTCATCTTCCCTTCCTCTTTACTCCATTTTCAATGTCTCTTCATCATCATCTCTTCTTCCTCCTCATCCTACAACTCTTCTTCTTCTATTCCAAACACAAAAGTATGCACATTGATCTGATAGCGAAACTTCAATACACTTGCATCCCTTTCACCATTGTTATCTCATGCATTTGCACCACAGCAAGGTCCCACATACAGCCTACAGTATCAAAACCACAAGTTCAGATACACTTTTCTCCTTTAACTACCATATAATCATCAACAAATCCACTTCTACTCTTTGCAGATTCTTCTTCTCCAGAAACTCAAGAAGCACTTTTTTCTCCGCATCCTGCGACATATTCTTCCTGTCTCCACACTCTGCCTCCAGCACCCTCCCTTCTGCTTTCACCCCACCATGAGCCCTCACTCTCTGCTGCAACACACATTCGACGACCTTATCATCAAATGAACTTGATATGGCACAAACACTTTTCTCAGCAAGAAGCGTAACGTACAAAATTACGTAAGAGTGCTTTCATTCTTCAGTGCAATGCTTAATGTTCTTTTCGCACTACCACTTTGCAGCACGATCGATCCTGTCGCTTGCATCAGCACCTCTGTCGACATCTACGAAGATGTCGTGTTCATCGTCATCACATCACACACATTCATCAGCACCGCATGCATCTTCTCCCACTCCACAAACTTCCTCACCTTCCATTCTTCCTCATTCACCTCCCACTCTTCGCTCACAACATTCAAAAACTCCTTCTCATCCATATGCTTCATCTCCACTCGTTGCCCCAAGCCATTCAACTCCAGCGCTTGTTTCCTCTCTTTCCTTCTTCTTCTTCTTCTTCTTCTTCTTTCACTTCTTCGGTTCGACTTCCCTCTGTTCCATCAGCGCCTGCTACACACTCATCTCATCAAGAGATATCTCCTCTGCGGATCGCAGCCATCTTTCCTTTTTTCCCTCAACATTCGCCCAACTTGCAAGTTCAAGAATTCCAATATAGCATTTCGCTTTCTTCTTTATCGCCTCCACCACGGTCATCAACTTCTTCTTCTTCTTCTTCTTCTTCTTCATTTTCTTCTTCTTCTATATCTACTTCTCCTTCATTAATAGTATCCGCCTTTGCCTCTGTCTCAGCCACTGCCCTCATCTTCCCTGCACCCGCCATCACTCAAACAACCACGTCAATGGCACGGACACACTCATCAACAGCTCACTGCTCTGAGATAAGCACCTCAAACACTCCATTTTCTACCACTTTTGAGTTAGCCACGCTTCGCTCTTTCTTTGATGGCACATCGTCTTCTGTTTCTGCATCACTGTTGGCTTAGACGATTGTGCTTGGGGTATCTTCAACTGCATCCATTGTATCATCATCTTCATCGTCGTCGTCGTCATCTTCTTCCCTTCCACCTTTATCTTCCTCTGCTTCTTCTTCCTTGGCCTCTCTGACTTCTCCAACATCTCTCGCTTCCTCCTCTTTCTCTGCCCTTCTTTCCTTCTCTCAGCCACATCGCAAAAGTCACGCACGCAGGCAAGCTCTCCCTTGCATCCGTCTCATTTGGCTCATCCAGGAAGCCTCCAACAATCATGTGCTGTTGCATCCCCAACTTCCTCATCAAACTTGCTAGCTCCAGAGACTTTGACTGCTATGATCTCCACAACTTCATCCTCTTCTCTTTCATCAGCTCTGTCTGCGCCTCTTTCCTTCTCCACTGCTGATGCCCCACCGCTTCTCCTGGGCACATTCTCTCAATCTTCACAGACCTCGTCGCAGAAGCGCTTCTTCCATTCGTGTCCTCGTCTGTTCAAATCCACCACTTCTCTTGACGATGTGCCACCACCGATGCCTTTGTCCCATTCGTCGCACAAGTGCTCTTCTTCTTCGCATCTGGAGATGAGGCTGTAGATGGAGCTACGCAAACATCATAAAGCCAATAATACAAGTACGTCGATGAGCAACTCTTCAGAACACACGCATTTGACATACTGTTCAAAGCAGGTTCTTCCAGAGATGCATGTGCTGAGGCTGATAAAGAGAAAGAAGAAGAGGAATGCGACAGATGAGATATTTGTGACGAAGATGACGATGGTCTGAAGGAATTAAACAGCAAGGAAAAGAAGAGGAGGAAGAAGAAGAAGAAGAAGACGACTACAAAGAAGAAGAAGAAACAAAACTATAATGCAGATCCTCTGCTGCCATCTTCAATGCCATGGGAGCATCCATCGTAACAACCACTGAGAAAGCGTCGTCAGTTAGAAATGGTGAACGAAGCATCTCAGCCGCATTCCACTATCATTTGGACACATTCGACTGTCTTCTTTGAATAAACAACTCTTCGATACCGAGCCTCTTGTCGGATGTGTTGAATGAACCCGCTTCCCCGCCTTCTGCACCTCTGCCTCCATTCACTTGCCTCGCCATATCAGCTGTTTATCCGCATCAGACGCCCCATCAAACACACACTCAAACGCGCGCACTGACAGTGTCGCTGAACAATTGCTCAGCATCTCCTTCACATAACCTGCTTCTGCTCCTTCTCTACTCTGCCATGTTGCCTCAATTCCTTTCTCCGATATGAATTTCACCTTCACCGAATCATCTGTACTCCATCACAACAGACGCTGTCACTCCACAGCGCAGTAGCCGCGATTTCATTACAATGTGCTCATTCGCAAGGTGGATCAGCTCATCCTGGCTGATAATGATACCACGCACAAACTCGAACTCCTCTGCTTTGTGCACGCACCATTCAACAAGTGCGAAAAACATAACCGCCAAATCTTCCACAATCGCCTGCTTCATCCCTGCTTCTCTCTTAGTCCCATGCTGCATGAGGATCTCACCTGGCTATAAAGTTTAATTCCTCTTCGACTTTGTTTCTCAACAGGATCTCCACCATTTCGTCTGCATTTTTGCACAGCTTCAAGGCAGCTGCATGTTCAGCTCTCCCAGCGCATCCAAAGTCTTCCCGTATCCAATGCGCACACGCATCATTTACTGATTGCCTTTTCAGTTCAAGGCACTTCTCGTAATCCCTCAACCAAATAGAACAACCACGGAACTCCGCTCTTCTATCTGCACACAATTTTTCCTCCATTTTCCTCCTCTTCCTCTTCTTCTTCTAATCACTCCTCATAAAGCAAACGACTTTTTTCGCCAGACTTCTTCATCGGGTTTATCTTTTTCCTCACTCATTTTCAAACCATTCGTCTTCATTTGCATCTGTTTTCCATCTATCCTCACACTTCCTTCTCTTCCATCTGAAGCTATACCCAAAGACCCGTCTGCTGCTCCCTCTTCTGCTCTTCTGAAATCTCCTGTTGGATGCCATCAGATGGAGAAGAATTGTGCACTTCAGGTTCCACTGAAAACTTTTTGCATGCGCTCGCCTCAGTCTCTGTCCTCGCCTTCACTAACTTCTGCCCACTCATCCCAAGCGCCTCCACAACCATCTGCGCCATCGGTTCTTCCAGCTTCCCCTGGTTCTCTTTGATTCTCTCCACAAACTATCTGTGCGCAGCCGGATACCCACCTTTCACTTCATTCACATCACCTTCCTCTACCTCTTCCCGCTCCTCCAGCACCGCCAGCACAATCTCCTCAGACAACAGAACCACATCCTCCATCCTCAACCAAACCGCCTCCATTCTCTTCTCCACAATCTCCCCCACTTCACATACAGCAACCCCTCGCCCCATCACTTCCTCGTCCAGCTTCACCTCCACACGCCTCGACTGTTGTGATCTCCATATCTGCAGCGACAGGTAAAACAGATCGTAGATCGACTGGAACGCATTCACATTCTCCAACGCAAAGATCTGCTTGCTCCCCGACTTCGTGCCCACAGACGCTGCAAGCGACGGAAGCTGCGCCACCAGCGGAACCAAAAGCATCGCTGAAAGCGCCACATCGTATGCACACGCAACACCCCTATACAGCACCGCCCGCCGAGCCACAACATATCCCCTCAGCGTCTGTTTCACCCTCAGTAACGACTATCTGTGATTTTCATACACCCCAGCCGCCTCTCGATGTCATCCATCGCTCCTGCCGATGTGTATGACGCTGCCACCGCCGAGGCATCCGAAGGGAAAATTTCAGGAGCTGAAGAAAATACTGAAGATAGCTTCTACTCCCCCATTTCCTTCTTCTCTTCTCTTCTCGGACTCCAGAATGGCGAAGTTGATCGGCGTGCTGCTCCTGTTGAAGACGAAGAAGGCAATGTTGTTGAACGAAGAGATGACTGCTTCACTGCCAAGGCAACAAGAAGTTTGATGAGATATTTCTCATCATGTCAGCCAGAAGTACCACCCGAAGAGCTAACAGCATCCACATTTGTATCAAAATGGACGAACAGCCGAAAAAGCCTGTTAACTCCGTACAATTTGAAAAGATTAAGGCAAAACATCTTTTTATAATGCATCTGTTTAAACTGAAAGGGAGAAGGAAAAGGCACATTCTGAGATGAAAGAAACTTGTTTGATACAAACTGTTTAAATATTAATATTTGAAGAGATAACATTTTTGAGTTTGTTACAAATGGAGATTTATTTAGAAAAAAAAATGTATCATTCCAATTTTCCAAAATTATATTAATAATTGCTTTATGTCACCTCCTTTTTGAATATTATTCTAACGCAACGAGTATTGTTTTGATAAATCTTTCCTGTTTAAAAAATTTATTAATAAAATTCAAGAATTCAAGTAAATCAATTTTTTTATCTTTCAGCAAAAGAAAATAATAAAAACTTGGATAACATTCATATATTAATAATTAATATTCGAATAGATGAAATGAAAATGCAGAAATAAGAGCATGCAATTCATTTGATTCAAATAGCTCGATAGCAGTTGCTAACAAAAGCGTATTGTATTATATTATTAACGTTCTGTATGTTATCATCAGATTTTTGTAATATTTTTCAGTAATAAGCTCAGAAAATAACAATTTATAAAATCAATAAAACAATAATGGGAACGGAATGATCAACATTTTTTGATCATTTATGATCTTTTGTGGGACAAAATTAAAGTCGAGGAACTTTTCAAAAAAATTTTGCCATTTGGGTGATTATTTTTGAAATCATAACTTTTTTCGGAGTGTCGATTTTTCAAATGTTTAATTTCTTTTGAGAGGAATTATTCATTAAAAAGTTAAATGCAATGCAATTGTTTAAAATGACAATGCTTCAGATAATATTCATGAAAAAATTATTTTTGTATGGAATTATTTCTTTTTTGTGCTCATTTATCAGCACTTGAAGTGAATTCTTAAACCGAAAATTTTGATGGAATAAATATGATTTCAAAAATAATCACTCATTTTTTTATTAAAAAATGAAAAATATCATATAAATTGAAAATTAAATAAAATTTTGTTCATTTAACTGATTTATGAGCATGAACGTTTTTACTCAAAAAAGCTTTTCAATTCTTCAAAACACAAACATCTGTGAATATATAATTGAAGAACTCTTTTGATTATATTTTTACTGCATTCGCAAAACAACTTTATCAAATCACAATTCTTCCAAACGACTTTCCTGAAGTTGACCTTTTTCTTTCTATTTTTCTATTTCTTTGAAGAAAGATCCACATTTTCTCGAAATGATTTCAGATTCACTTTGAATAAAGGAGAAACGGAAATTGATATAATGATTCATTTACCGATTTTGTGTCTTGAATGTCTGAGCTCTATCGGAGACTGATTTAAACACAAACTCAAAGTATATCATCTCTTATTTGAAAATGGAAAAATCTTAATAAATCTTTTTTATTGATATTTTTAATTTTGTAAAATCATATCAGACGCATTGTAATTTGTTTTTCGATTGTAAATAACAGAACACTTCAAGATAAATCTTCAAAATCAAAAATAGAAATCTGTAAATAATAATAAAATAATTGCTACAAAAATTACAAAAATAATAAAAGAAACAAAACATTTGAATGACAAATTAACAAAAACCAACGGAAATATAATGACTAAAGATTATCCAAAAAAATAAAGAGAAATAAAGAGAAGCAAAATACAATTTACAGCCACCAAAGCACACAGTCACTTCATCATTCAATTCAGAACTCGATTCAAAAATAAGTTTATTTTGAAATAAAGAGAGAAAATAAAAAAAAAAATGCAAGAAAACACTTTCAAAAAATCACTCAAAAAAACAGCAACAACTCACAAACAAAATCTATAAATAACGCAATTTTCGAATCTTGAATCTTTAAAAATGCAAAGCAATAACAATCATTTCTGCTTAAATTGCTTCTGTTTCGATTGTTTGCATAAAAAAGACCCATCAAAGCAGAAGAGTTTATTTCTTTTGTATGAATTCATGTACTCTTTTCGGCAAATATACTTCTTTTTTTTTTAAATTCGATAACTGTTCTCTTTGTTTTCGTTCTCTTCCTCCTTTTCATCTTCTTCATTCTTTTCAGAACACTCCCATTCTTCATCCAGGTATTCGTCTTCAGATAGCTCATGAAGTGCACGTTCCCACATTTCCGTTCTCAGCTCAAACTTCGCATCGTCCCTTCTCTGCTTTCCTTTTCTCCTTCTTTCTCGAAATCCTTCCTCCTTCTTCAGCAGCATCAGCACCTTTCCTTTGTTCCGCTTTCTCCTTCTGTTCGTCTGCACCCTCCTCCACTTGTGCTTCGACTGATATTTTCGTTTGCGACCGAAAAATCTGCTCGTGTAATTGAATTCAAACAATGGCACCACTTCATCTTTTTTCATTTTCCACAATCCATGCGGAGTCTGCACCCATCTGATCTCCTCGCTCTCGTTGCCTGCCTCTGATGAATCAGAGGTTGTGAAATGCTCATACCAATAAGGATCAGTGGAGGTATCGCTCTCAACATTTCCGCCTTCCAACTCGGAGAATGACGATGAATCGCTGAGTGTTGAAACATCAAAAGTCCACTTGTGATACGTCGCTCTTCCACGATAGAAATACAACCAAACTAATTTTCCATTGAAATCTCCATTAGTACCCGCTATACTCAAAATGTTGTGGTTGAACAATTCGTAAGTCTTTCCACAGCTCAGCGTCACAAAGCTGCAAATTAGCTCATACCACAAAACATGACCTCTGAAAGCCACTCATATGATTCACACATTGCAATAGTAACAGCCACCAGCAGATCTCCAAACCCTTCCTCTTCCAACATCTCCCGAAGCGCCAAAATGTCTGCATAAAAGAAAACAGGGCTTACCTTTCCAAAATACCCATTTAGTGTCTTCAGTTTTGCCCAAGGCCGTGTGATTGTTGTTTGAATCATGTCCCCCACAAAATGCAGCCATATTCGATATTTGTATTCTCTACCGTCTTTTCCTCTCATCAGCAGTTCACAAATGGTCGACAAAACTCCAGAAAGCATCGCTCTTGCTCTGCTTCTTCCTTCATTTCTTCCGGCACGAATTATGGATGTCAGCAGTTTCAATGCCAGCTTATCCACGCTTCGTCTTTGACTTGAGTGCACCGCGGACATTATGCTGCGAACCACCTCATCATCGTTAAAAAGCGTTAATAGTCTCGATCGTCTCTTCCTTTTCAAGCCCATCAGTTTGCCCGCATCATCAGTAATGTCTCTTCTCTCTCCGAGATATTTCTTCCCAAAGCAGCACACCTCAAGCATCCTCATCGCAGTTTCATTCATCATTCTATGAACGGCGCACCACACCTTTCCCCATTTCCTACCCACTCCCTTTCTCACTTCATCATTGCTGAAACAAGTGCATTCTTTTCCATCACCATAGATGCACCCGCGCAAACAGCAAAGCGTGTCACAGGCTGTGTCAAACACAACATCCCCGAATGCTTCTTCATCCTCAACATATGGCGAGCGCGAGAAATACAGCCCGTCAAGGTAACTCATGCTTTTCTTTTCATCATATTCCTCTTTAAGTATTCGCTTGTATTCTTCAAATCCTTGCTCGATCCGTTCTTCCTTGTCTTTTGCCCGAATCGCATTGTCCAAGTGCCACACCAACCTCAATAGCATCCCTTTTGCAAACCCCGACAAGCTCAGTCTTTCGCTTTCGCATTTGCTATGCTGCTTAAGAATGTGAAATATTCGCTTTTTCACAAATTTTTTGTTGCTCAGCAAAACTCCACCTGAACAAACACATAAACAGCGATAAAATATAAATTACCAAAAACAATCTGTAATCATTGAACAAACTAATATTTGTTCGATTAATGCTCTTTTCCGAAATTATGACAAATAAAGAGAACAACCATCCTTCTGACAATATCGGCTTTTCGTTGCTCTGCATTTCCAGAAATGCGCTGTCCAAATAATAGAAAACAATCTGTGATTGAGCTCCTTTACTCATTTCACTGAAAATCCTTCCATATGAAACAACACGAAACAGCAGCTCAACAATAGGAACCACTTCGTTAAACGAACGCCGTGGCACGCTGAAAAAAAATGTTGTCATATCTTCAACCAACTTAGGATAGTAATGGCTCAAAAGCATTCCGAATGCAGGATCATCACGACTGGAATTATTCAAACAGTAGCAATGCTTCAATATGCATACCAGTCCATTTAGAAGCAATTGAAGCTCCTTTGGCTCATTGCGACATTCCATGATTGCACATCGCAGCTGTTCAAACGGATATTCCTCACAATTTGGAGACTGGGAAGAGAGAAAACTTGACAATTGGTCAATCAGCTTCACTGACAAAGCTTTTTGAGTACACGCATAAAAGCATTGTGCATCATCCAAAAATTGCCCAACTTCTGCAAAACAAAATTATAAATTGAAAAAAAACAAATTTTACCGGAAATTCCTCTTTGCTCCAAACCTGCTCTAAAAGCTTTATTCCATTCAAGCATGCAACAAAATTTCCACGTTTATGTTTCCGTCCTAAGCAAGACAGAGAAACTTTTATTTTTGATAAAAACTTTATTATACGGCATTTTAAAAAAAAAGTGGGCAGAATCAACATTTCATTTCTGAGAAACTGTAATTCTTCAAAGGTACTGAGTATCGCACGAATAAAATATATAAGCAAAAGTCAACAAAAAAGCTCATTGAAAAGGAAAAGAAAAAATAACTCAAACATCAAACTCATAGACAAAACATGAAAGGAAATATCACAGCCAAAATAAAAGAAAATAAACTCAAAACGTCAAAAGATCAGCAAAAAAGAATTATTTATAACTTTTACACCGCTGAACATTTTATGAAGTTGCCTTTAAATAACAAAATATCTTCACTTTCAATCCTTATTCTTTGCAGCATATCGAATTATTTGATAATTTCAATAATTTCTCCTTTTCCAAACAATGATTATTTGCATTTCATTTCTTCTTCATTTCCAACACATCCTTCAAAACCTCTTTCTCTTATCAAATGCTTGTTCTCCCCTTCTTCAAATAATTCATAATTTCTTTATCATGTCCATTCCTCTGTTGCTATTTCAAAAGCAATTCTCCGATATATGCATGAAGCACTTCAATTTTTGTTTCATCGTATTCCTGTGTCTCCTTCATCATTTTCTCATCTGCTTCAGTAACCATGTTAATTACATAACTTTTCCCTTCATAACAGCCTAATATTTCAACTCGCCAATTAATGTGGAACCATTCATTCACAAAGTCATTATTCACAACAAACGAAGCATGCTGCACATCAATGCTACACGACAATAAATCGGTTGCCACAAGCACTTTGATTTTTCCTTCTCTGAAATCTTTCACAATGCGATCTTTGCCTTCTTTTCCGATTCCACCATGAATCGAACTCATTGAAAACTTTCAACTTCAAAGCGCTTCTGTGATATAATCCACTTTCTCTTGGTGATTGCAGAAGATGACACATCCAGCAATGGGAATTGTCTCAAAAAGACCGAATGGCACTCCCTTCTTGTATTCTTCTTTCACAACATCCACACAGAATTGTCGAATTCTATCAGGTGAAAGTTCTTCATAAGAAATCATAATTCGAATCAAATAACGCAAAAATATAGCCAGCTATTTCAATGACTTCAACTGATATCCAGTTGACGATCACAAACGATCGTGTTTTCTCAGGGAAAGATGAGAAAATGTCTTTTTCATAACATTAAACCCTTTTGAAAGATATGTATATGCTCCATCAAGCACACAGATTCGCAGATGCCAAACATCAATAACCTCAGAATATATTATCTTCGCTTCAATCTCGGGCCTTCCAATAATTATGTGCTAAGGCGTCTCAGGAACTTTTCGTGTAGCTTCGTGAACATGGTCCTCATCGAAAATGCAATAAATGTGGATTCCCCCAATGTATTTTGCAAGTCCCTTCATTGCCTGAAAAAAAAGAAATAAGCGAAATTATTGTGTATAACAACATAAAAGTGCACACACTCAAAACTCACCCGATGCACATTTGCGACTTGGAGAAATAATCACTGCTTGGATGAAGTGCAGAGAAGGATCCACAATCTGCAAACAAGCAATCAATTAAGCAAAATGTTTTCCCTGTCCTGACTGAGTCTGTATGAAAGCATCATGCCCTCAAATTATTGGCTTTATGACTATCTGCTGAACAAGAGATGGTGTGTCAAAACCACATGAAAATACACCACGAAGCAATTTATCTTTCAAATTCATTTCATCAAAGGTTTTGGACATTTCATTCAAAGTTTCATCAACTTCCTTGTTCCCATCGGAAAGAGTATCACGTGTGTTTGTTGAGTGGGTGAAGGCTCGTAAGGTGGCTTTCGAAAAAGAAACAAACACAATGGCAGTTGCGCACCAGATTTTTGTAAGTTTGAGAGCAAAAAAGGTTCCAAATGAAATTTTCAATAAAAAGAAAAAGTCATGAAAATATACACGTTGTTGCCCTTCGAAAAAAGAATCTTTTTTCAATCAAAAATAATAAAATTTTGATATGGGCAGAAATATTTGATCGATTTTTTGTTTTGTGCTTTCCATATAAATCTCTTCAAAGCATTCAAACATTACAATATTCAGTATTAATATTATAAAGAAATATGAAAAGGCAAACCAATTTTCACAATCCGTTTCTTTTGGTCATGTATTCATAGAAGAACGAAAAAACACATCAATAACCGTCACATTGTGTTTTCATGAGTGAAAAACTCAAACAAATATTTTTTCTATCGCATCTTCTTTTGCGCATTGGATTTCTATGAATTATTTCTCTTTTGCCTTTTTTTCAATCAAAATCATCTCTTTCTGTTATTCAGTTATTTCAAGTTCAGGTGACTGAGAATTCGGATTTCACGTCTTTTCAGAAAGGAAGCACAAAATGTTTGAAGCATTTGGGACGTGGTTGATGAATCCTTAGTTTTTGCTTATTCTTTTTGCTGAAGCAATTTTTATGTTCTTTTAGAAAATCAACAACTGTTCGTGAGATGCAGCAAAATATTTCCTCTCTTATTGAGGAAGAGACACTTTTTCAATGGAAAGAGGATACCAACCATATCGTTGAGAATTATTAAAAAGAAAGAAGTTGAAGAATAAACATGGAAAAATGAGAATTGGATTTCATGAAAAATAAGTTTCTTTGAGAGTTGCTTCAAAGGATTTCTTTGTTGTGAAATGGAAACAAAAACAAAAGAAATAATTCATTCAATATTCCGAAGTCTTTCAAATATCATCATTATTCTGAAATAAATACTTCGAAAAGGAACGTATTTTGAGAAGATTTCTGAAACAATGAAGTAATCAGAACAAACATCAACATGCACTATTTATTTTCTTCATTTTTATTGCGAAAGGAATGAAATGAAATATAAATCAATTTTCAGTTGAAAATCTGATTATATTTATAATGATCAATATGACCCATTATAATAATCGATCAAAAAAAGAAAAAAGAAAGTCCATTTTGCACAGCAAAATGAATTTATTGATTGCTATCGCAGCTATTTTGGGGAATGTCATTTGCGAACATTGCTTTCACGAAGATGCCACAAAAGACAAAATTGGAATAATTTCTGATTCGAATTTTTTGCAAATAATTCCTGCAGATGCCCAGATGACTTCAATGGAAACTGAAAATAGTTCCAATGCAAAGAAAACTCATATTCAAGTTCAATGCAACGAGAATAATTCTGAATACGATGAGCCTGTGGAATGGAAAGGTAAATGGAGAAAGAATCAAAACAACAGAATTGAATCTCCAAACACAAACACAAACAGTAATATTATCTCAATTGAAGGAGGTGCACAAAATGTTTATGACCGCAATGGAAAGAGTGTTTTGATGGGCCTTGAAGAAAGCAAAGTGATGAGCCATGTTATTGTGAGTAACTCGTCTCTTTCGTGTGCGAATCTGGATTTGATAGGAAATGGAAATACAAATTCAATAACCTTAGGCATTGAAAGTGTTGCAATGGTCATCGGGTGCTGTTTTGAAGTCAGAAATGGAATAAGCCCATTTGATTTGTGTGGAAGTCGATTATTGTTGGCAAACCTGACACTTCGATTTTGGAATTCACAACAAACTCAAATGCATCCTCTTTTCTCCACAAAATTGAGTGCAGCAGAAATCCAGTCTTCCAGTTATGTCTCAATTTTCTCATCTGGATTTTCTTCATTCCAGACTTCTTCACCTCCATTTCTGTCTTCTTCAAATGTTGAGAGTGTTTCACTCACTAATTTGTTTTTCTCCAATATTTCAACAGCTCCAACACACAGATTTGTTTTTTCTTCTTTGCGATGTGGATCAAACACTTTGATCAATGACTGCTCATTTTCATCAGTCTGTGATGTATATGATGGGGGAATTGTTCCTTCAATCAATAACCCCTTTGCATCTTTGACTGCGTCAAACACCTCATTTATTGAGTATAGAAGGACAAGAAATGTTAATATTAATGGAACTGCAGAGGTTCCATTTAAGCCAGGGAGACAGAACATAACAGGCAATGAAGCAAACACATTCACTTGGTGCGAGTGGAACGGATCGAGCACAACTGGAGAAAGCGATTCCATCTCTGATGGAATTTCGAGTGGAGGAGCAATCTGCATGTGTAATCAAAGTTCTGGAGAACTTTCTGTTTCACATTGCTTACTCAATAATTGCTTTGCATTCAGCCGTGGCGGTGGAGTAATGATTCATCGCGTGAAATCTGTTCATATAGAATACAACACATTCAACTCATGCACGGCTCTAAACCATTTTGGAGGAGGAATGTATGTATTTACAATTTCAGAGTGCGTTCGGATAAGCGGATGCGAATTCAAGAGTTGCAAAGCAAAAAGCTATGGAGGAGGGATAAATCTTGATGGATTTCAGGTTTTAGAAACTAACTGCATTGGATCAGAAAACGGAGGAGGCGAGAGTGCATGTGTGTTTTACTGCAGCTTCACTTCATGTTTTGTTGTGAATGATAATGGTGGAGGTCTTCGTTGCCGCAATATTCCCAATCAATTCAAAATGAGGAGCATTCGATTCATTTCATGCAATGCATCGTCAAATGGAGGAGGCTTGTGTTTGGACCCACAGATGGCAACAGTTTCGAGCAACAGTCATTACTGCTATTTCATCTTTTTTCACAATTGCAATTGCACAAGTTCCACTCCATATGGCCATGATGTGTATTTCGAAGATGATAACAACCTCTTTTCGTCAAGCAATCCGTTCTATGAATCGTACACGACAAATACAAATGATGAGAGAGTGTGTTTCAATGGGAGTAGTCTTCAAATGACTGAAAAGAAATGGTGGTTAAATGAAGGGCCAAAGGATCGGTATGTTGGGGAAAATGGAGACGACACGAGGAGTTTGTGTGGGATGAGCGAGGCAGTGCCGTGCAAAACAGTGGGGTTTGTTGTTTTTGTGAGTTTGATGCAATCAAGCTCGACAACCACAGTCCTTAGTGGGAAACATCAAAGCGAAATCTCAACAATTGACATCGGAGATAAGATAATTAGTGTTGTGGGGAATGGAAGAGAAGAAAGTCTGATTGGAACAAAATCGCTTTCTGTATCTTCAACAACACTGTTCAGTGTGAAGAGTGGGCAGCTGAATGTTCAACATTTGGGTATCGATCACAACACGACAAGAGATTTTTCACCGAATGTATTTGTCGTTTCGTCTGGGAGTGGGGCGCTTTCACTGGAGGATGTTCTGATCAATTCTTCAATATCAGAAGAGAGCGTAATATCTTCATCTGTATTTGTGATGGCTCTGTCGCAATTGAGGATGAGTGACGTTGAGATAAAAAACATAAAAATATCTCAGCAACTGTTTGCTGAACCATCATCAGCAGGATCAACATCTGGAGAGAGTATGCTAGTGAATGTGACAGTTCGAAATGTGAATCGGTATGAAGGAGATGGAGTCGTGGTGGAAAAGAGTATTAAGGGAGGAGAGAAATTTTCTGTGCAGAATGTGTCGATCGAAAATTGTGTGTGCAAGGAAGGGAATGGAGGGGGAATTTGTGTTTGTTTGACAGATGATGGTGAAGTTGTGATGAATGGAATAAGTGTGATTGATGGATGCATTGCAGTGGGAATTGAAGGAAATGGAGGGAGAGGAGGAGGGATGTTTGTGGAGATGGAGAGTGGGGGATGTGGATTGACAATTGGAGAGAATGTTGAATTTTCGAAAGTGATTGAGAATAAGGCCTCATATGGGAAGGATGTGTTTGTGAGTTGTGGAAGCGGTGTGTTTCTTGAGTCAAAAGTGAATAAAAGCTCATTTGCTTTTTTTGATACAAGCGCTATTCCATCAGATGTGTTGAAGCTGAGTGGGAATGAAAATGGGGAAGAAAGTGAAGTGATTCCACTGTTTGTGTATTTGTGTTCAATGGGTACAAAAGTGATTGTTGATGGGAGTGGAGGAAATGGGAAGGACCATAATCATTGTGGATATGATGCATTCAGGTGCCAGACAGTTGATTATTGTGCGAACTCAAGACTGAGTGAAAGTTCAAATGAAATAGAGGTTGTCACATCTTCTTCAATAAAGGATGAAATTGCTATATCTTCATTTTGTGTGATAATTTCAGGCAGAATAGAATCATCATCGTCGGAAGAGGGAGAGAGGATGCAAGTGAATGTGAGTGATGGAGGATCAGCTTCACAAGAATGGCTCGTTGGATGTTCGAGTTCACTGGCGATGAGGAGACTTTCATTTGTTGTGAAAGGTCAGTTGAAATCAAGGAGAAGTGCATTCATCCATTCAACATCAACACTCAGTGTGACGAACTGTTCAATCTCATTTGAGAGTGGGGCATTGACCAATGGAAAGATAGGATACAACATCATTGACATGACAGGAGGGAATCTGATTGTTGATGGATTTGTGATGGAAAGCGGAGTGACACTGACAATGAATGGGAAATCACCAATAACGATGAGTAATGGAGCTGAATTGGAGATATCAAACAGCAGAATGAGTGGAAATGACTGGAGGAAGTGGAAGTGGAAATGGAGGAGGGGGATTTTTGAATATTGTGATGATGGAAGGAGGAAGTGCAAAGGTTGAAGAAAGCAATATATCCACAACATGCTCGGGTGGAAGTGGGATGAAAGGAGGAGGGATGATGATATCAATTGGAAGTGAAGGAAGTTTGGAAATGAAAAATGTGAATTTATCAGGATGTGAAGTGCCAACAGAGGATAGAGAGGAAGGAGGAAGAGGAATTGGAGGAGGAATGTTTATGAAGCTGCCGGATCAAATGGGAGCATTTGTTTTGGAAGGAATGACATTTGAGGGATGTGATGGGTGGAAAGGGAAGAACATGTTTGTTTCAGGGTGGGATTTGAGAGAGATCGTGAACAAGGAGCACTTCAAATGGGAGATGAGTTCAGAGGAGTTGGGATCATTGGATGAGTTGTGTGGATGGGAGAGGAAGACAACAGGAGAAGGGGGATATGTGATTCCACTGGTTGTTTATCTGTGGGATAATTGGAGCGGGAATGGGTTTGTTTCGAAAGATGAAGGAGGAGACTTCAGTGGGTGTGGGTTTTCTGAAGCTCCATGTTTATCGATTGACCACTTGATATCACTGAGATATTCAACACTTGGAGAATGCAAATCACACATCAAAATAGTCGGATCAGGATTGCTTCAGAAATCAATGTCACTGCTATCATCATCATCATTAACCACTCCTATTGTTTCAGTTGAGGGAGAGAGAGAAGGAACAGATCTGAAAGTGAATGATGGAGGAATGGATAAAGATGAAGAAGGAGAGGGGATGATTTCGTCGAATATTATTGTTTCATTCATTAATATTTCATTTTCTCTTCCAAATGAATTAGGGATGCATTTGTCATTCATTCATTCATTATCATCCTCCTCTGCAACACTTTCAGTTGTGAGGTGCTCATTTGCTTGTGAGGATGAAACAATGAAAGTGAATTATTGCTTGATAAAAGCAGATGGAGGGAGAATAGTGATTGAGGATTGCACCCTTTCTCAGTTCCTGTTGGCGAAAGGGTTCGTGGAATTCACAACAGATGTGAACACCGTTGATGTGATGAACATGTCGATATCGAACACAACGATATATGAAAACACTCTGATATCACTGAGTCAGCCATCCGCAACAGATATGCTGATCAACAATGCAATGGAGAACACAAAACAAACAGTGAAAGTGAATTGCTCCTCGTTTGCTAACATCACATGTTTGGAGAACAGGGCATGTGTGATGAGTGCAGGATCGTTCTCAGCTGGGATGGAGTGTGTTGTTGAAGGATGTGCTATGACGAAGTGCATGAGTGAGAAGAGTGTGGAAGGAGGAGGGATGAAGATGCTGTTGAAGAGAGGAGTGTCGGAGTTGAAAGTGAGTGGATGTTCATTAGGGATGTGTGCATGTTCGACAGTGAATGGAAGGGGAGGAGGGATGATGATTGATGCACTTGATCCGAACGTGAAGAATACAAACACAGAAATGCCTCCACTTGGGCTGAGATTGGAGAACATCCGATTTATGATGAATGATGCATTCATTGGGAAGGATGTGTTTATCAGATGTGATTCGATTGCTTCGCAGATCAATGAAAGACTGTTTGGACTGGATTTCGACCAGGAAGCGCTGAGGGGGAAGGACTCGATATGTGGGAGTGATGGGGAGGGAAAGACTGATATTAATCTGATCCCATTTATCACATTCTTCTTTGGGCAGCAAGTGTTTATATCAGTAAATGGGAGCAACAATAGGCAGTGTGGAGCGCAGACAAATCCGTGCAAAAGTGTCAGTTGCAGTGTGAGTCACATCCAAAGAGGTGTGGGAAATGTTATTTGGATTGATGGAGAAGGAGACATTGGAGGTGAATGTGTTGTTGGAGATTTGTGTGTGAAGTCAATGAAGAAGGCGAAGGGAACAATTCATTTCAATGAAGCCATTCAAGAGATGGGAAGTGAAGGGAGCGTGATTGTGTTTGTGAATGAGTGTGTTGTGGAGAGATGTGTGCATGAGTTTGGAGAGCTCTTTGAAGCAAATCACAGATGCATTATGAAAGTGAAGAATGGGACAACCATGATGAGGGAGTGTGAATTCTTATCATCAACATCTGAATTAGCGATTAAAAGCATTGTGATGTCAGTTGAAGGAGGAGAACTGGAGATGGACAAATGTGTGGTAACGAGAATGAAATTGAGAGTGCCGTTGATGGAGTTCATTGGGGAATCGAAAGCAATCATTTCAGAAACAAGAATTGATGATTTGAAATCAGAGGGAAACGTGATTGAAATTGGGGACACCGCAAAAGTGGAATTGAAGGAATTGGATGCTGAGAACATCACAATTTCAAGAAGTGGAAGTGTGGCGAAAATCCAGAATGCGGCAAAGAAAGTTGGCTTGTCGAACTGTTCGTTTGGAAAATGTTTGAGCTCAAAGGAGAAAGGGACGATTGTGTTCGTTAATAATAGTGTTGATGCAATTTTTGATTCCTGCAACTTCTTTGGAGATTTGGGAAATGAAGCAAAAGAAGAATCGAGAAGAAACGACAGAACGGATGAGATATGCAAATGGAATGGATCTCTTGTGAATGTTGTGAAGAGTTCCGTGAAAATGAAAGACACAACAATTGCAAATTCTCCAGATGGTGGAATAACAATGAGTGGAGGAAAAATGATAATTGAAGCAGGAAATTTTTCAAATAATAATCCATCAATTGAAGGATATCCATCACTGAGAAGAAATATCATCTGCTCAGATTCAGGAACATTGAATGTGATGAGTTTGAAAGGTGGAGATGGATTGGAGAGAAATACATCTCTTTGGATGTTGAATGATGGGTGCAATTTTGAAGGGATTGTTTCTGAGAGGGATTCATCATTTTTCATTCCTGTTCTGGAGTGTGTGGAAGCAAAAGAAGAGGCATATAGAATGAAGCTGACATTCAAAGGAATGCTTCTTGTTCCATGCAATTTGTCGTTCTCAGTTGTGAAGAAAAAAGGAGAAGAGAAAGAGATTGAACATTATGATTTTGATTCAAAGGGATTCCTTTCAGAAAGAAAAGTTGAAGGAAATGTGGAGAAAAATCTTATCAGCAGCTGTGGAAATGAAATAGAGGTGAGTGTTTGTGTTTTGTTTGGCAATTCAGAATCTCCTTCATCAACAAATTCATTCATTCTAAAGAATGCAAGTGAAACAAATATTAAAGATGATGGAAGAATTGTTGAAGGAGGGAAAGAAGGGAAATCTTATTGGCTGTTGATTGTGATTGTTTGTATTGTGATTGTTGTGCTTCTGTTTGTAATTGTTATCATTCTGGCTGTTCGATGGAGAAAGGCAAAGAATGAAGCGAAAGATTTGAGAGAGATAGTGAATGATAACATCAGAAAAGATCCGAAGGCATTTGAGATGGTGACGATGGAAATGTCGCCTGAGGAGCAATGGAGGAGAGCAGAGAGGGAGGCAGAGAAGAAGAATGAAGAGCGGATCAAGAAGAGAATATATGATTCAAATATGCAGCATTCGGAGTCATCAGAGCATCTTCTTTCTGAAAGCGGATCAACTGAATATATTTTAGGGAAAGATTCAGACAAGATCCCTCAATGGATGTTGGAGAAAGATGAGGAAGAAGAGATAAGGAAGAGAACACCATCACCATCTATTTCATCAACTTCAACTACTTCAACAACTGATTCAGATTCAACATTTGTTCGAATGGAGGATATGTGTCCAACCACCTCTTCAATGTCCAATCTGGTGGATGCGATGGCATGCTCATCACCACATGAGAAGCTGATTGTGGATTTGAGAGATTCATTGTTCATGCTGCTTCATGGAAGAAATGAGAAGAAAGAAATGGCAATTGGCACTCTTCAGGAGAGGGAGCAAACAGCTGCCCAGATCTTGTTCTGGGTGGCTAATCTTGCTCTTCACTCGTTTGATGAAATGGAAAACCCACTTCAATCATTAGCCAATCTGAGTCCTCACATTGTATTGTTCTCCGAACACATGGTGATCTGCGTTGTGATGCACTCTGATTTCCTATCATCCGATGATTCAGATTCATCCTCCATCTCTTCATCAACAGTTGCGACATCTGCCAGTGACGATGATGGTGATGATGATAGTGACTCCCTTCCTTCATCAGCATTTGAGGATGAAGATGATAACAAGAAAGAGTGCATGAGGTGGATGGCACCAGAATTGCTGATGAACAGGAAGATGGGAGCAACAAAGAAGTCTGTTGTGTTTTCGATAGGGATGATGCTGTGGGAGTGTCTGACACTTGAGATCCCGTTTGGGGAGTATCCAGCAGAAGTGGCGGGACAGAAGATAGCGAATGGGGAGAGGCCAGATGTTGCGAAGGCAGGCTCGCCAGATGGTGTGAAAGCAATCATCGCTTGTCTGTCAATGGACCAGCACACCAGGCCAACACTCACAGACTTGAAGCGGGCATTCATCAGTCATTTTCCGGCTGGCTGTGCTGTTCTGACAGTGTCTGATGCAATCGGGCTGGAGGAAACAACAGACAGAGGCAAAAGAGAAAGTGGAAGTGCACAAAGTGGAGATGCACAAAGTGGAAGTGTTGTGAGTGGATACAGCACATTTGAATGAGGAGGGAAGACCAGAGATGGCGGGAGTGGAGATTAAGGGGAAGAAGAGAAGCAAAGAGATCTCCCGATCTGTTGAAGGAAATGAGACTAGATTTGATGAAATGATTATGTGCTTCGGGAAGGGGAAGATGCAAGAGGGATATGAATATTTCGAAAAAAAAAAAGAAAGAAGGTGAAGATGCTGTGCAGGATCTGTCTGCATTAATGGATAGCAGAGTTTTTTTGAAGGGTGTTGCTGTTCGTGAATGGGCAGGCAGATGACTGTTTACACTTTTTGTTTGATGGCAACTGTGCTGTCAGTGAATCACTTCATCCACTTCAAACAACAATCATAATGTTCATGTATTCAATAACTGAAATCTTTTTTTCTTTTTTTGTTTTCCCCAAGAAACGAATGAGAAAGGAAAAAATGAAGAAATATGTGTTTTCCTAATGATTGAGCATCAAACATATGAGCCAAAAAATATTTGGATATGTTTTTTGAAGGGTCAAAGATTCATTAGGCTCAATATTTTTTTGTAAATATGATCACCAAAATTGCTGTTGTTATTGTTGTTGGATTTTCATCACAACTTTGAAAACTCATAACAAATTTTTTAAAAACAAATCACTTCCTTTTTTTTTCAAAATAAAAATCAAAGAGAAAATAAAAGAAAAGATATCAAAAAAAATCAAATAAAAGTTTCTTTTTCAGTTTTATCGAATTCATTGCCCATTTGTTAAAAATCGTTGCTTGTATGAACTTTCTAAAACACAGTTTTCAGTAACATTTTTTTCATTGAATATTGATGACTTTTACAATAACTTTTCGATTTATTGACGCTTTTTAGTTTTTGATCACCAGCACCCGAGAAAAGCATAACTTTTTCTGTAATAAAGTGGGAGATTAAAACAAAGTTGAAGCAATTCTTAACATGTTTGTGCTTTTATTTTTGTTTATGATTTATTGAGATGAAAATTTTTCTGCTCATTTTTTTAAATTTGCTTTTCTGACTCAAGTTTTTTTAAAAATGTGTAATTTGGTTTTAAAAAGAAATAACATTAATCTGTTTATCAATTTTTATTCAAGTCTTCGAAATATCAGCAAACTTATTTTGATGTTTTTTTGTTCATTTCAATTTTTTACAAATATGATTTTATTGAACAAAAATTACAGAAGAAAATATCGGTGATTGTTTTTGAAATCAAAATTTCATAAATCTTTAATTTTGGTTTGAAAAATAAAATCAAACAAGATTGAACGAAGAAAAAAAGTTGGCAAATCCAAAAAAATAAGTTATTTGTCTTTTTTCAATCTCCGTTCTTTGTGGCTTTTATCATCATTAACATGAATGGACAATTTCAACATGAATTGATTATCTAATGATTTAAAACTTTGTTATTATTATCGCTCCGAAAAGGTATCTTGATTCATGAAAAAATATCATTCATACAACGAAGTGTAAAATAAAAAATAAAATTCACTTCAAAAAATAAAAATGCACTCTGATGATTATTAATAATATTAATAATTATTTATTTTTAATAATTTTTTTATTTTGTTGGTTTCATCATTCAAATGGAACAAAACAGTTTCAAAAATAATCTGAAATATTGTTTTTTCTACCAACACATGCGTGTTTCACCTTTTCTAAAAGAATTGACTGAAAAAATCCATCCGCTGTATCGTACAAAAAAAGTTTGAGATATCAGTAATTTTTTTATATGTGAATTGATCTGAAAATTGTGGATAAAATTTTTCTTTTGGAACTAAAATAGTAAAGATGGCGGAATTGAAAACTGAAAAGAGATATGAGCAAGCTATATTGGATAGATGTTTGCTTTTCTTATTTTTAATTTATAACATTGTTGAATTTGACTCGATATTGAATTTAATTGTTTATTGTATTTTGAAAAGATATATGCATGACGTTTTTGGGAAAAATTGATGAGTGCCGACATTACGGTGGGTTAAAAGCAAATGGAGAAAAGAACATTTTGAAGCATTACCATTTTGAAGATAAATTTTATTTAGCAAATGAACATATTGGCTTGAAGCTATTAAAAGCGAAAACAATCAAAAGTCCATTTGCTGTAAACATTGTGGAAGCAATTAACGTTGACGACAACGAATTGTTCATTATTTTCGAGTTTTGCAAGGGAATTGTCCTGAAAGAAGATGTTTTGACACGAAAAAAACAATTGAGATATTATTCTGACGAGGTTTGCATTTTGCATTTTGAATTCATTGACAAGATTAAGTCTTTTATTACTGAATGATATTTTTTAAAAAATGAATTTTTGATATTTTTTCATTTGTGAAAGGAATTGTGGAATATAACAACTGAACTTTTACTGGGGCTTTTTGAATATTTCAAAGTGGGTTTGAAGCACGGTAACATTCATTTGAAAAACATTCTTATGCCTTTTTATGGACATGTGAAACTTGGCATGCAATGAAGTTTTTTTTAATGTTTGACACAAATCTGAATGTGAAAACATTTTTGTTTTGAACAATCAGGAGAATTACGAATCAAGAAGCCATCGTCAATGTTGGGGCGGACACCTATTTCGTAACTCGGGGACATCGTTGTCAGCTGTTCAAGCGTTTATAGACTCAGCAACTGATCTCAGGCAACTTGGAATAGTGCTCTTTGAAATGTGCATGCTCCGTTCTTTTTCATCAGATGATCTGAATGAGTTGTCACAGAATGGCGCAATGAGGCTAGTCAAAAATCACTTCCATGACTCAATTGATAAAAGGATTATGTTGCTCACAGCGACGCTGTTGAGCCACGAGTCAGACAGCGGAACAGACTTGCTCAAGGTGCTTACTCATCCAGTTGTGGCATCGAAGAGTCCAAGATACGAGACGGATTGGGAAATATACAAACTGCTTTATCCAAACATCGAAAACAGCATTAGAAACGCAAAGGGAGACTGGCAGAGACGCAGAGATTATTCACAGAAAACGCAAAGAGACGGACGCACAGAATATTCGATGAGGGATGCGAATATGCGCTATGCGAATTTTACAGAGAGAGTTCCTTCGCAAACCAGAAAAGCAGCTTCAGGGTGCCATGTGCAGTCATCGTGTCATTCTTCGTCATCTTCCTATTCATCTCGTTACGATTATTATCGCAATGCTTCTTCCTATTCACGTTCGTATTCGCATCCGTCATCATCTTCCTCTTATTCTCGACGCAATGGTTCTTCAGATTCTGAAGCATGTCTTGATTTTTGCCTAATTTTTGTTCTTGTATTTTTTGTTGGTTTGCTTATTATCTTCATATTTAATAATATTCTTATCCATTTTTTTAGTCCTCATTTTTATCAAGGTTTTATTGTAGACCATCATCTTCTTCTGCAGCAAGTAGGATTCAATTGCCATCTTCTTTTCAACCTGCTTCTTCAAGAAGGTTCCTCAGACATTTGAAAAAATCAATTGTCAGAAGAAGAAGACGGATGGAAGATTGAAATAGTTGAATCAAATGCCAAAATTGAAAAAGAAATAAATGAAATTAAAAAACAAAAGAGAGAGAGAATTAACGTGGATGTATATTTTATTTTCTGCTTCTTTCTTTCTTTTTGATTCAAGTCTTTCCATTCATGCGTTTCTATCCTGTTCTTTTTATTTTATTTTATTTTTATTTTATTTTAAATATCTTTTTTTTTAATCTTTTTCTTTTTTATTTTTTCTGTTAATCTTTTTTCTTTTGGTGTGCAATGCTATTTATAATTTATTTGAGTCTGGTTGCTGAAGCACACTGATTTCTTTCTGCTTGATTGTGAGCTGATGTCTCAGAACCAAAGAAGTGCTTGGCACACAACAGCAGTCGGAGCGACTGCATATTGTTTTGTGTCAACCTTCTTTGGGAGTTGAGATGTTTGCACTTGCAAAGATGCTTTTCGACAAACTTTCTGTCCATTTTTGCCATTTTCTTTTCAATTTTTTTTGGAAACTACCATTTTTTTTTCTTTTACAAATTGAATTTTCACTCAAGAATCTGGACAATTGGGCATATGGACGAATATTGTTTTTCAAAAAAAGAAAAGAAAAGAAAGAAGCTTTCGGATTTTTGTTAAATAGTGAAATAATTTAAAAAGAGAGTTTTGACTTCATAGTCTCAAGTGTTCACATAATAATCAGAAATATTCAACAATAATTCATTGTGATATTTTTTTTGTAGAAAAACCAATATTCCTTGAAAGCTTGTGATTCTATCTTCACGTCCTTCTTCTTCCATCTTTTCAAACAATTTTCTTTTCAGCACTTTTCTTTCCTCTTTATCCTTTTCGCATTCTTCCCCCTCTTCTTTCAGTCGCAATGAAAAAATGAAAAAAAATGTCATGCCATCAAATGCCATTCCATCATCAATCGTTCGTTGCTGTATCTCCTCCAAAATAGCATCAACCGCTCTGCCTTTCAGGATTTCATCAATCTTCACATTAAAATTTTCCACTGCTATTCTCAACAGATAAATGCATTTCTCACTTATATCTCTGTAATTATCCCTTGATGCTCGATATAGCTGAACAATGTTGTTGATAAGCCCAGAAAATTCTTCATTATGCAATTGACAATCGAAAAAACAACAATTCAATATTCGTATCCATCTCAATAAAACAACCTCTTCTTTCGTTTCTTTTCTTCTCGTTTCGTTCTCTTCCTTCTCTCTCTTCCAGTCTACATTTCTCGATAATTCTTCCAATTCTCTTCTTGCCTCTTCCACAAAACACAACTCATTCATAATCACTTCTTCCAAACTTTCTTCGTACAATAATCGGTTTATCAAAAACATCCAAGCAGATTGATAGGCAAGTCGCCTCAGGTTGTGACGCTCTTGATGATATTTGATAATTCCTGTAATCTCATTCAAATAAAGTTCTTTTTTTATTTTCTAACATTTAAACAAAGAATAAAATCATAAAACAGTCTGGATTGAAAATGCAAAAATCACACTTCATATCTATCAATGCAACTCAATGCCAGCAATGCCATTTCCACTTCTTTTTGCGTTTCCTCGTTTTTCTCTTTGTTTGATGAAGCTTTCACAAGGCAGGACACACAAACCAACAACAATTCCAGAGAAATATCATTACTAAGAAATAGGTAGCATTCACAAAGTTCAACAACTAGCTTTTCTTTTCTTCCTTCTTTTTTCGCTTCTTCTTTAAGAATCAGATGTTTCAATCGTTTTCGTATCAATCTTCTCGCGTAATTCTTCACCCACAACATTCTCAGCTCTTTCCAAAATCCAATGTGCTTCAATAGCAAAATCGCATTTTCCAATGAAATAATCTCTTCTTTTATCATGTTGTCCACTTCTTCGAACATTTCTTTGCTGCAAACATATTTCAACTCCTTATCATTCATCGAGCTTATCAATGCATTCATTTCCTCAATTTTCTGTATCTGAATAATCAATGAACAATCTCCGATTTCTTGAAATTTTTCTGAAGAAAAGAAATGACAGAACATTTAAAATTCTGAATTTTTTGAAATAACATGCACATGCTCCAAAAACTCTCAACTAATGGCATCCGCTGGATTCATGTCATGTTTTAGAATCATTCGAAATTTGATTTTTGGAAAAAAATCAAGGTTTTTCAAATAGTGAAGGTCAGAAATTCTGATAAAATAAATAAATAAATAAATAAAAACGATAGCACTTTCAGAAATTCCCATGATAACGGCATTTTCAAGTGTGATGGGTTATTTCAAAGATTCTTTAAATAAATTACGTATTGTTAATCTTTCAGTTTTTGACCACAATCTTGCAAAGATGGAAAGGATCAAATGTTCATTTAATAATCATAATATGGAAGAAAACTGAACCCCCCAAATCGTGATCAACTAAAACTCTATTAAGGGCTTTATATAGTTGAAAGAATAATAAATCTTGAAATGGATAAAGAATCCTTTGAATCAATTGAACGTAATATCCCGCAACCAATAAGGGAATTTGCAATGAGTTTGCCAGAGGATCTTAAGAATAAATGCATAGGCCTCTTTTCAAAGTTCTTGCCTTCTTTGCCTTTACCAATCGACTTGGAAGAATTTTCCGAAACTCTCAGCATTGCAGAAAAGGCAGAATTTTGGAAAGCAGTTTCTCAAGTTCAGGCTCAATTTGTTAACCCCGTTCCATTGCCAAGTTTGCCCACTTCTGACAACATTAATGCGTGTACTGCAACACCTCCAAATCTCGAGGGAGCTAACGACTCAGTGCCAGTTGCAGACGAAGTTAGTTGCGATCCCTCTACAAATCCAGGTGCAGCTGCTCCGAAGAATAAATGGGAATTAAGCTTTGCTGCCCCAATTATTGACGAAGAAGGTGTTCCTTCTCGGCAATTCTTTTCTCAGCTGATGAAAGGGATAAAAGCAGTGAAAGAGCCAGAGAAGGAAAAAACGCCATTTTTACGTTCGACAGACGTTCAACGCGAAGTTGCCAGGAAATCAATAGAAAATAATACATTTCTAAATGATAGATGCCTTGATGAAGATCAAAAAGCTGTGATAACTGAATTTAAACGAATTTGGGAAAAAGAGAAGAAAAGAGTTGCTTGCAACAAACGATTTTGCCTAACAGATTCAAATTTGGGTCTATTTGCGATGTTTCTGCTTGTTGCTGGAATTACAATTTTAATTGTAGGATTATCCATAAAGGAGACATCCACCACGAGGAATGCAAGAATCTCATTGATTGCAACTGGAGCATCTCTAATTGTTTGCTATGTGATTATATTAATTTGTTCATGCTTTCCGACATGCGTATTTTCATTGGGAGTGGAGAGAGACTTGTCGCATGATGGATTTTCGGACGAATTGAAAGGAGTCATGTATCCGTGTGTGGAGCGGAGAATAAAAGACTGGAGAAGGAAAAAGGAGTGGAGATGGTTTTTGACAAGAAAAGAAAGAAAGATTGAAGAAAAAATTGACAAAGAGGAAGAAGAAAGAAAGAAAAAGGAAGAAAACGAGAAATTAAGTCGCGAGGCCGCAATTGAAATGGAGAAGCTGCAAATGAAACAAGTCATGACAGCTGGTACAAGTGGAGCAGGAAATGATAAGTTCACCAATCAAGCTTACAGTGCTTCAGTGGCTGTGGAAATGGAAGTTGGAACAGAAGCAATTATGAAAGAAGACGAATATATTTGAGACGCACAAGCAAGCTTGATTGTTGAGGTATTTTTTTTATCTAATCGCCAATTGTTTGTTAAATATTATATTCGAATATGTGTTTTTATGTTGACAAACATTTTTATGTTAGTTTTCTTTTTATTTTGAATTGCGCTTTTAAAGATAATGCTTTCTGCTATTTTTGTTGATGATGATTTTTTATTGATGATTGCTTTTGAGACGATTGCATTTTATTTTTTTTTGTAACTTCTTCAAAGAAAACATTTCATTATTGTTTTTGTTATGCAGAACATATTTATTTATTTATTTATTTATTTTATTTTATTTTTATTTTTATTTTTATTTTTTTTTTTTTTTTCATTTTCATTTTTATTTTTATGTTGAGAATTTTTTTTTATCATTTACTGAATTGTGAAATTGATCAGTCAATTCATATGAACTGATTATATTCAAATTAGGAAGCTTTTGTATTATTAGCCTATGCTTCTTGTTTGAGTATTCTACTTTTATTTAAATCAGATTTTACAAAAATCACATTGGAATGTGTTATTGTGAAAATTATGTTTTTCTTCTGCTGTTCATTATTAAACTTCTACTTTTTTATTTCTATCTCTCTTTGCTTATTCTTTTCTTTGAAGTTTTGAAATGGACTTCGCATTGATGAATTTTACAAAAACAGAAATAGATTATTTCTCTGAACATTAAGTGTTTGAATTTCATTTTTTTTTAAAAAAACATTATTTTGGAGCGAAGAATTTTAATATTTGGTTAGTTTTTCACCAATAATATATATCCTTATCAAAATGATCAAAAATTAACAAACAGAAAAAGAAAAGAAAAGAAAAGAAATGTTAAATAAAAAAATAGATTCAAACAAAAGTGGACGCAAATAACTTATTATTTAGTAACCGCTCAAAATTAACTTCATTCATTACTCCAACGCAACACCTCCACTAATATCAATCAGCTCATTACTGCTTTGCGAAGAAGATTGCGCCCTTCCAGAAGAAGATCCAGCTGCCTCGTCCTTTTCCACGCTTTTCCCCACTCCTTCCTCGTCTCCCTCATCCATCATCGACGTCGGGTGTGCATCCAGCTTTGTCGAGTCGTTCTGCAGCAGCTGATAGCTCAGCTTTCTGTTCCGGCAGTAAAGCCACACAAGCAGCACCCCACACAAACAGGCAGCCACCAGCACAGACACAACCACCAGTACCGTCTGCCCTGCTGTCAGCATCACCACAGACGAGCGGCAGGGCAGCTCCACTGGCTCTGTGGGTGGAACAAAGCCACCAGAGCACAGAGCACCATCCTTCAGATGCATCGTCCGCTTCTGCTTCATCTTGTGGCACTCAGAATATTTGTACTCGTAGTCCTCCTCGCGACACAGCCGGCACGCAAAGTCCGTCCTCCACTCGAATTCCTTGCGACACGGCGACGCAGAATCAGACTCATCCTTCGGCGGAGCCACCTCTGCCGGCTTCGTCGTGTTCAGGCCAGGCACACACGTCAGCTTCAGTGTGGCTGACCGCCGCGTATCTCGCATCAGCGCTTTGCCTTCCACCATCACCTTCTCCTTGCACTTGTCGCCGTCATAGAACGACACCAGCACATGCGCCTCGGAACTCCCCAGGCTCCTCTTCCGCCCCAGCCCAAACAGAGACCTTCCTTTGTGCTCTGCTGCTTCGATGTATTCGAGTCCAACTTTGCTTCCCCAATTGAAGACGGTGTGGTTGTTCACCTGCTCACACGCCAGTGACAACTTGTAGGAGTTGGTGATGGTGCGGCAGAAGTTCTCAGAGGGCTTCAGGTTGCAGAGGTTCATGTAGAAGGAGGGAAATGTCTGGAACCGGAAATTGGAAGAGGAAGTGTTTTTGGATGATGAAGAAGAAGACTGTGACGTGGTTGGATGAATATTTTGAAAATGAGAAGAAATGGAAGAAGAGAAAGAACTTTGTGATATTCCATGTGAATGTGCAAATTTTGCTTTTGGAAAAGCATTGCCTTTTGCTCTCTCTTTCTGGGGGCTTTCCAACTGCACTTCAAACATTTCCTTCTCTGATCCCAACTTCGAAAAATCGAATGTGTAATTCTTTTCTGGAACAGTCAAACCGCATTTTTCAAGAAGACAGCTGGTTGCCCCTTCAGCCACTGGCTCGTACTTCTTACTTGGCTTCTCTTCCTTCACCATCGGATACCTTCTGATTCCCTTCTCAGCCTCTGTCAACTTCGCCAGCTCTGCCCACTTCTCCACTCTGCTTCTCTGCCCATTCTCCCTCTTTCCAACAGTTCCGTTCGTCTGCTTCACAGGCAGTGTGTTCTTTCCACACGCCATACACTCCAGCTGCCCGCGGTGGCTGGCAAACGTCCCCTCCGGACAAGGCAGACACTTCTCACTCGTCGCATTGAGTGCATAAGTGCCCAACGGACAATATTCACACCGCTCATCCCCAGAAGCAGCAGCCGAGCCAGGTGGACACGCATCACATCGCATCGCACCGCCTTCAGCATGCTTCACAGAATGGAGCACAATCCTGTTGATGGAGACATAGTCGCTCACACGCTGCCAGACATCGATGTTCTGTGCGCCATTCGAACGATCCAATGAAGAAGAAGAAGATGATGATGAAGTGATTGCAGCAGCAGTATTTCCTTTCCCATCCTTCTTGCTGGCTCCCATGCCTCGAATGAAGACAAAAGTGAACTCGTCATCATCAGGCTCAATCAGCGTCAAATCCACCCTTTGTGTCACATTCTGCTCCTCACTTGCATCCACCACTGTTGGCGGGTTCGTCCCCGAGAAGAACTTGAAGATGCTGCCCTGGTTTGGATCCAAATGTGGCGTGTAGTCGAACTCAATCCGCCCAGACACACTCACATTCGTCCTCAGCTTCAGCACCACCTGCACAGGGCCCGAGTGGAAGTTGCCTGAGTCCAGCCCTCTCATCCGCGTCCGCCAGCCGTCCGAGGCGCAGTCGCTCTTCTCTCCCCTGTCGGATATGCAGGTGGTTGTGAAGTACTTCTCAAACTGCTCCTTGTCGATGTTCTGCAGAATGACTGTCTTTGGTGCCCTGTGTCCAGCAGGACAAGGGAGACACTTGTCTGCATTTGAGTGTGAATGTGCATAACCCTTACTAGCAGTCTGTTTGTGACTTCTTCCAGAAATACCTTCGCTGTCAAGCTCTTCCTCTTCATCTGCCATTCTTCCAGACAGCTCAGGCTCTGGCTTGAATGTTCCTGTTGGGCATGGCTCGCACTTCGTCTTCCCTTCTGGGCGATACATCCCTCCGTTGCACTCTCCACAGTCCACTTCGATGTCCTCTGGCAGCTTCTTTGAAAGAGGCAGCTCCTCATCGCAGATCTTCGGCTGCACCCACTCAAAGTGCCTCCTCTGCTTCATCACAATCTTCCCAGTGTCGTCTCTTTGCTCGTTGCACGGGAGATACACTGAGTAGAAGTCCTCCTTCTGACAAGCTGGGCGCTTCCTGCATTCAGTCGCGCCTGGTGGAGAATAAGTGCCTTCGGGGCATTTGGTGCATGTTGTGCTGCCTTCCTGGTCGCTGTACGTGTCCCGCTCGCACCGCCTGCACTCACCGTCCTTCGAATACCAGCCAGCTTTGCAAGGAACGCACTGAGTGACGAGGTAGTTGGCGCCTGTGATGATGATCGTCTTGATCCGCGCCCCGTCGTTGCTGAGGTACAGGCTGTCAAAGCCAAACTCGTCGTATGAGTTGTAGATCCAGCACAGCTTGTGGTGCCCAAAAGTGAGCGGACATGAGAAGTTCGCCCATGTGTTCGCTTTGAGTTCCCCATCAGTTACTTCTTCATCATCCACTGTGAATGACAGCTGCGAAGGGACTTGCGGAATGCCAAAGCATTCGAAGGCAAATGTAACGCTTCCTTCTTTTGCCACAATATCCACTTCCAAAAAAAGTGTGCTGGCTGAGTCACCCCTTTGGATGCCTGTTTCCACCCAGAACCCACTTGCCTTCCAGGGCGTTCCTTCTCCTGTAACTCTTGTGTGAAAATCACTTGGCATTGTACTCCATTCTGAATAAACAACAGAATCTCCCTTCGACTCTTTCCCAGGAGGGCACGACTTACACGATTTATTCAAAACGTTGTAGTATTGCCCAGCTGGACAGCTAAAATCGCACTTTTCTCCAGTTCTCGGTTCCAATGGTGGAAGAGTTGAAGAATCACAATAATCTGGATAAAAAAAGAATATGTCGCGTGTCCCTCTGCATTCACCATACGTTGAAATGATGGTTTCTGGTGTGCATTCTTTATAAATTTTAATGAACAAAAAAAGTATTAATAATTCTATTCTCTTTTTTTTCTTTTAGCAAACCGCATAATACAGTTTCGGTCATTGGAGCATCACCCTCACAATCAGATATTTTTATGTACTCTTTTCCTCGCTTTTCTCCTTCGCATTCGCCGTACTTTGGGACAAAATCCTCTTTTTGGCATTCTTGAATTATAAAAAAATGAATAATCAAACAAAATTATAAAATTAATATTTGATGCGGAAATAAACGCGAATGTTGACAAACTACAGTCCACATCTTTTGGTTTTTCAGGTTTACAAGATGAATCAGGTTTTGGGAAAAAATATTGTTTTCTCGTTCCTTCTGAGCAATTTCCAAAAACAATAAATTGCTCATTTTCTTTGCACGTTGGTAAATCTTCGTTTGATGCAACAACGAAAACTAAAAACTGCAGCAACAAAGCAATAAAATACATAAAGATCCAAAATATCCATAATTTATAATAACTATTGATAAAAATCTTAACATATACATAAAACATAACACGGAAATGATTCCTCGAATAAATTTTGTTGAATGATATAAATAAAGACATAAAATAATTCAGCTATAAACTTTTAACAACAGAATTCTAAAGATAATTATTATCTATTAAAAGATATCATTGAAAAGGAGGAAACTGATAACTTGAGGTTGAAGCTTGCACGGCCATTGGGGGAGAGCGAGGTGAAGCAGGTGCATCAGTTGCAAATGTAGAGATATATCTCGATCTTTTAGAAACAGACGAAGAAGGACGGCTCCCATCATGATTTTTTGGGGGTAAATAATCATCTTTCCCATTAATTTGATTGAAATCATTGAATTCTGTGTTTTTGACAGAAATTTGCTGTTTTCTTCGAAATGCGCTTGTTCTGCCAGTTTCGTCTGCAGCTGGGTCAGTTGACTCAGACTCAGTGGGATAGAGCGGGGGAAGGATGGTTGGCTGAGATGATTGGCGTGAAATGGGACGAGAAGAAGAAGAGGAAGAAGAGGAAGAGGAAGAAGAGGAGAAAGGAGAAGAAGAGGAAGAGGAAGAAGAAGAAGATGATGATGTGTTAGAATGACGTGAAGAATCTGAAGACTTGCGTGAATATGGGCGTGTATGAGGATATGGAGTGGATGAAGTGGATGAATAAGACACATTAGATGGATAAGAAGGATCAGACGAAGAGGAAGAGGAAGAAAAGGAAGAAGAAGAAGAAGAGGGAAAAGAAGAAGAAGGATAAGAAGAGGAGGAGGAAGAAGAAGAAGACGATGATGACGATGATGAAGATGAAATGGAAGCATATTTCATCCGTTTATCAGGATGTGGTGGAGGCAGCGCAGAATTGCTTGAAGAAGAGCGATAGATATTTCTTGTGTTTGAAGAGGAGGAGGAGGAGGAAGAAGAAGAAGAAGGAAATGAAGAAGAAAAAGAAGAAGATGAAGAAGAAGATGAAGAAGAAGAAGAAGATGATGATGATGATGAAGCGTTCTTCACAGGGAATGTAGCAGCAGATGTGACTGATCTTCTCTCTCTGCTGCCTCTGAACACACAAAATGGAGCTTTGCTGCTTCCACTTCTTCCGCCCCTTCCACTTCTGCTGTCATAATATGCATCTTCTTCATCTTCTTCATCACGCTCATCATCATAATCATCATAATCATAATAATCATAATCTTCTTCTCTTTCTCCTCTTTCTCCTCTTTCTCCTCTTTCTCCTCTTTCTCCTCTTTCTCCTCTTTCTCCTCTTTCTCCTCTTTCTCCTCTTTCTCCTCTTTCTCCTCTTCCTTCTCCTCCTCTCCTTCTCTCTTCGCTCCTTCTCTTCCCTTTCCCTTCCGCCCCCATCGAATGTGCTGTTTCTTTTCTCCCTTGCTGTGAATAGCTCTGCCTCTCCTCACACATCCCCATCGAAGGCGATATTTCTTCACCCCTTCTGCTCCTTCCCATCCATTCTGGCGCTGTATGCTTCCCGCTCTGCCTTCCCATTTGACCAGATGATGAAGATGGAGTGTCATATCGATTTGGACTCCCTTCCTTCTTCCTCTTCCTCATCATCATTTCATTTTCACTTGCTCTTCCTTTTTCATTCATCATCGTTGACATCACGCCTTTCTTCTTCTTCTTCTTCCCTCCACTCCCCACTCCACCCCCATTTCCCCTCATCTCCTTCATCTCCCTCATCTCCCTCATTTCTCTTCTCCTCTTCCTCATCAGCATCAGCACAAGAGCATCTGCCTCATCCTCCTCCTTCACTCCCACATACTTCTGAATACGCGACGTTCCCATCTGCTTCGCTGTTGAGCTGTTGGTAGTGCGTGTGGCTCCAAAATCAGATGATTGTTGAGAAGAATGAGAAGCATGTGTTGATTGAGAGGAATGAGATGTTTGAGATAACTGCATTGTTTGTGCTGTCTGTGAATTCTCTATGTATTCATCTTCCTGCCTTGTTTGCTCCACTCCAGGTGTCCTTCTTCCTCCTTCCACTCTTCCTTCATCTCTTCCTCCTCTTTCTCCTCCTCCCCTTCTTCCTCCTCCTCCACCCGCAACTGCCGCTGCCTCCATCCTCCTCCTCCTCAGCTGCTCCACCCTCTCCATCTGTGTTTTCCTCTCCTCCTCTTCTTCCCTCTTCCTCCTCGCCATCATCGAAATAAACGCCTCATTGAACACAAACGGGCAATCCAGCGACACAAGCGAATTGTACTGCAGCTCTTTCAGCGGCTCTTCTGCTATTTTTGTCGCACTCCCATCCCACTTCTCCTCCAGTTCTCTTTTTTTCTTCTCTTCCCTCCTCATTTGCGGACTCTTCCTCCTCTCTGCCCGCTCCTGCCTCTCCTTCTCCTTCTGCTCCCTCCTCTTTCTCTCTGCCACAATGCGACAAATCGACTCTTCATTCCTTTTTTGTATCTGCTCCATCTTCTCTTCCCTCAACCTCTTCTTCTCCATCAATTTCTGCCTCCTCTCCCTCTCTGCGTTCTCCTTCGCCTTCTTCTCTTCCTCCTCTTTCTTCTTCGCCTCTTCCGCTTTCCTCTTCTCTTCTTCTTCTTTCTCCTTCCTCTCCTTTTCCTTCTTCTCTTCTTCTGCTTTCTTTCTCTCTCTCTCTTCCTTCTCCTTCATCTCCAGCCACTTGTTCTTCCTCTCCTCCTTCGCTGCTTTGCTTTTTTGTTCCATTTCTTCCAATCTCTTCTTCTCTCTTTCTCTTCTTTCTCTTCTTTGCCTCTCCAACTCCTCCAGCTCTTCCTTCTCTTTCTCCAACAACTCCATCATCCTCTCCTTTTCTTTGCTCTTCTCTTTCTCCTTCTTCTCTTCTGATGCGTTTTGTGTTCTCCAATCAGAAACAGTTGCTTCTTCTGCTTCTTTTCCTTCTTCTCTTCCGTTCCCTTCTTTTCTTTCTTCTTTTCTTTCTTCTTTTCTTTCTTCTTCTTCTTCTGAAACCGTTTTTTGCTTCTTCTTCCTCTTCTCTTCTTTGTGTCTTTCTAATTCTTCTTTCCTTTTCTTCTCTTTCTCCTTCGATTCCTTCAGAATTGCTGTTATTATTGCTGCCACTTCTTCTATTTCTGCTTGCTCATTCTTCTTCTTCTCTTTCTCTTTCTCTTCTTCCTTTTCACTCTTCAAAGATAACTCTGTTTCATTCATCTTCTCCTTCTCCTCTTTCTCTTTCTCTTTCTCCTCTTTCTTCTTCTTCTTCTCTTCTTTGTGTCTTTCTAATTCTTCTTTTCTTTTTGCTTCTTTTGCTTTTGATTCTGCGAGTATTCTGCTTATCTTTGCTGCCACTTCTTCTATTTCTGCTTTCTCATTCTCTTCTTTCTCTTCCTCCTTTTCTTCCTTTTCTTTCTTTTCTTTTTCTTCCTCTTGTTTCGCTTTCTTTTCTCTTTTGTGCATTTCTAGTTTTTCCTTCCTTTTCTTCTCTTTCTCTTTCGATTCCTTCAAAATCGCACTAATTTTAGCTGCCACTTCATCAACTGCTTCTTGATCAATATCTTTTTTCTCTTTTTCTTTCTCTTTTTCTTTTTCTTCATTTTCTCCTTCTCCTTCTTCTTTCTCCTTCTCCTCTTCTCTGTCATTTCTTCTTTTCTCTTTCTCTTTCTCCTCTTTTTCTTCGTCTTCCATTAGATTCTTTTTCTTCTTCTCTTCCTTCTCCTTCCTGTGTCTTTCAAGCTCTTCTTTCCTTTTCTTCTCTTTCTTTTTCGATTCTTCAAGAATTTTGCTTATTCGATTTGCCACTTCTTCAATTTCTTCTTTGTTTTCTTCTTTTTCCTCTTCTTCTTCTTTCTCTTCTTCTTCTTCTTCTTCTTCTTCTTCTTCTTCTTCCTTCTTTTCTTCAAATTCCTCCTTTCTGCAAGTTTTCTGCTTTTCCATTTGATGTCTTTTCAATTCTTCTTTCCTCTTCTCCTCTTTTGCTTTTGATTCTGCAAGTATTCTGCTTATCTTTGCTGCTACTTCATCCACTGCTGTTTGATCTGTTTCTTCTTCTTCCTCTTCCTCCTCCTCTTCTTCTTCAATTTCTCCTTCTTCTTCTCTTTCTCTCACTTCTTTCTCTTCTTTCTCTTCTTTCTCTTCTTTCTCTTCTTCTTCTTCTTCTTTATCCTTTTCCTCTTCTGTTATTTGTTTCGCTCTCTTTTCACTTCTATGCCTTTCCAATTCTTCTTTTCTCTTTCTCTCTTTCTCTTTCGATTGCGCAAGAATAACACTTATTTTAGCTGCCACCTCATCCACTGCTGTTTGATCGATATCTTCTTCTTCCTCCTCCTCTTCCTCCTCTTCCTCTCCTTCTCCTTCTCCTTCTCCTTCTCCTTCTCCTCTTCCTCCTCCTTCCCTTTCTTCTTCATTGTCTTTCTTTTCTTTCTCTTCTTTCTTCTTCTTCTTCTCTTCTTTGTGTCTTTCCAATTCTTCTTTCCTTTTCCTCTCTTTCTCCTTCGACTCTTCCAAAATCAACTTTATCTTCGCTGCAACTTCTTCAGCTTCAACTTCTGCTTTTTTGTTTTCTTCTTCTTCTTCTTCTTCTCTTTCTCTTTCTCTTTCTCTTTCTCTTTCCTTTTCTTCTTTTTCTTTTTCTTTTTCTTTTTCGCTTCCCTTCTTCATTTCTCCTTCCTCTTCTTTCATTTCATTCCCTTTCTTTTGCTTCTTCTCTTCTTTATGTTTTGCTAATTCTTCTTTCCTTTTCGCTTCTTTTGCTTTTGATTCTGCAAGTATTCTGCTTATCTTTGCTGCCACTTCATCAACATCTGCTTGATTCACTTCATCTTCCTCATCTTCCTCTTCTTCTTCTTCTTCTTCTTCTTCTTCTTCTTCATTTTCTTCTTTACCTCCTTTTTCTTTCTCATTCAACTCAATTTTCTTCTCTTCTGATAATTTTGTATTCAATTTGCTCTTTTCTTCTTTGTGTCTCTCTAATTCTTCTTTCCTTTTCCTTTCTTTCTCCTTCGATTCCTTCAAAATCGCACTAATTTTAGCAGCAACCTCATCCACCTTCTTCTGTTCCTCTTCCTCTTCTTCCTCTTCTTTCTCTTCTTTCTCTTCTTTCTCTTCTTTCTCTCTTTTACCATCATTTAATGTATCTTCTTTTATTCTCTCTTCTTCTTTCTCTTTCTCTCCCTCCTTCTTCTCCCCCTCCCTTTCCTCTTCTTCCTCTTCTTCTTCCTCTTCATCATACTCTTCATATTCATATTCGCTGTCCTCCTCTTCCCCACCCTCCTTCACCTTCTGTTTATCTTCCATTTCTCCCTCATTTTCAATGTTTTCTTCTTTTCTTCCCTTTTCTTCATTCAAAATTGTCTGAATTGTTTCAGTTTCTTTGTTTTCTTTTTGTTCTTTCATTTTTTCCTTCTCAAGCATCTTCATCTTTTCTCTTTTGTGTTTTTCCAATTCCTCCTTCCTCTTCTCCTCTTTCTCTTTATGTTCCCTCAGAATCGCACTTATCTTCGCACTCACTTCTTCTATTTCTGCTCTTTCTCTTTCTCTTTCTCTTTCTCCTCCTCCTCCTTCTCCTTCTTCTTCTTCTTCTCCTTCTCTTTCATCATCCAATTCTGAATTCATTCTCACCCCTTTTCCCTGCTTTTCTTCTCTGTGTCTTTTCAGCTCTTCTTTTCTCTTCGCTTCTTTCGCCTTCGATTCTGCTAATATTCGGCTTATTCGTTCACTCACCTCTTTTATTGAGGCTTGCTCTTCTGCATCAATAGCTTCTTCTTCTTTTTCTTTCTTCTTTCCGCTTTCTTCTTCAACCACATTTTCTTTTTCTTTTGTTTTTATTCCTTCTTTTCCTTCTTCCTCTCCCTCTTCCTCTTCCTCTTCTTCCTCTTCATCATACTCTTCATATTCATATTCGCTTTCTGAATTCTCATCTATTTCAGTTCCATTCTGAGTCAAACTTGCAGGATTTTCATCCATTTGATGAATGGAAACATTTTTTGATTTTTCACCTTGATTCTGTGTGGAATGATCAATTAGTTCCCCTCCTGTGTTGCTGTCATGTTTTAGATTTGGTTGTTTGTTTTTCATTTCTTCTGTGGCCTCTTCTGATAATTTTACTTGCATCGAAGATTCTTTTTTTGCCGAAACATTATCAGGTTTTTTCGCATTGTCATGTTGAGAAATTTCTGAAGCTTGGATGTGCGAATCATGAGAAATCTTTTCCCCGTTTTCTTTTCCCGAAATTTCGTTATTTTTCTCGTTTTGTTCAAAATCTTCTTTTTCATCTTCCTCTTCTTCATATTCTTCATATTCACTTTCACTTTCCCCAGTTGCATCGTCAGAAGTTTGCGTTATAGTGGATGTTTCACGCTCTTGTGTTTGTGTGTTTTCATTTTTGTTTTGTTTTCTACTTTCTGAAAAATCTTTTTCATCTGTTTCGTCGACCGTTTCTTCGTATTCCTCATATTCAGATTCTGATTCATCTTCAGAAGGTAAAATTGATTGAAGTTGTAAGTCGTCTTCATTTTCATTGGCTTTTTCTATGTACAAAACATATTCATGTGGAAAAAAGAAAAACATTAAATTATAGAAAATTCTTTAAAAATATAGCATGTAACAACACACCAGAAATAACAGAATTTGTACCTGTTTGCTGCGTATGAGTGGATTTATCTTCTTCTGCAACTTCTTCTTCTTCGCAATCATATTCTTCATATTCATCAGTATCTTCTGTTTCATCTGTTGAGCTCTGTTGATCGTAATACCTTCCTTTAGATGTATTACTCATCAAACTTACAATGTACTCTCGAAAGAAGAAAAATAGATGTCTTCAAATTAAAGAGAAATAAGCAAAACGGTTCAAAATGAATAATGATCAAATTCGATCATCACTGCCCAACACCTTTCTATGTCAATAAATTTTTTTTTCTTTTTTTTTTAACAGAAGTTATTCATTTTCTTGTACAATAATTCATTTTCAAAATTATTGTTTCCTCTTTAAATAATATGATTTTCACAGAATCAATGACAAAGAAAAGTGGAAAATAATAATTAGTTAAATGATTAGAAAGAATAATGAGAAAAAAGAAAAAGTTATTGTCGAAATTTCAAAAAAGAAAATCCTTGAAAATGTTTTTTTATAAATTTCCATCTTAATCGTGTTTTCAAATTTTCCACCTTTAATTTGCTTTGTAAATATTAATATTGCGCAAGTACATTCATTGGATTATTCTAAACGAACGATCGAAATTAATTAGCAACGAAAAACACTTCAATTGTATATATATTTTCATGAAGTTTAGAAAGTTAAAAAAAGATATGAATGAGGTGAAAAGTCTAGTGATTGAAGAAGGAGTTGACAGTATATTCTTACCGATGAAAGTTATCGTAAATAAGGTCTGTGGAAAACATTTATTGAAAAGGAATTTCTTTAAAAAGAAAATTTCAAAATTATTCCTTTTATAAAAAGAAAAGTCAAAAAAAAAAAATCTTGGAAGAACCTTCAGACACAAAATACAAAAAAGTAATGAGGATAAATCAAGAGACTGAAAACAGTAATCTTGTTTACCTCAAATGCTTGCATCCGGTTTTACTTCCTTTCATCTTTTCCCTCTCAAAAATAATTAAACACCATTTCCTTTGAAAAAGTTATACAAAAATTTCAATTTCTTTAGAAATAAAAAACCAATAAGGCTTATAAAAATTTTTCTTAATCATACAAGTATTATTATTGATTGATCCATTCTTCATTTTTCATGCATAAACAATATTTAAAACAAACGATAGAAATTTGTAGTTGTTTATCCGCGATATCTTGGAGATGTGTCTTCTCTGCATTCGCTTGGGACAAATGCATAGCGTCTCTTGTGGACTGGGCAATCTATATAGTATTATTTGATAGCATTTTTAAGTCAAAAAGAATTGCGCATAAGCATTTAAAAATCCACTAAATATTATTTCAATTAAATAAAAATTAACCTCTATTTAGTGAAGCCTTTCGCGACTCGAAGCAAGGCTCTCTTGAGGCAGGTGCAGGAGAAGATGGTTTGCATTTAGGAGGCTCAGCTTCGGAAGATGGAGGAGGGCAAGGTTTTGGAGGTTCTGGTTCACATGGCTTTGAGTCTTTTGGTTGAGGCTGTGGTTTTGCTGGTTCCTCTTTCTGTTCTTTCGGGCATTCCTTTTCTTTCTTTTTTGAAAATGGACTTGGAAACGACTGAAAAGGACTGCTTTGACATTCAAATGGATTCGTTTTTTGTCCAAATGGCCCATTTCCAAATGGATCTTTCATCATTGATGAATCTCCAAAAGGTGTTGCTTTCAGCAAATTATCTCCAAAAGGACTCTTTGTTCCGCTTTCTCCAAAAGGAGATTGCCCAAAACTAACTGGCTCAAAAGGATTTGAACCAATACTTTGGGGTCCAAAGTTTGAACCACTCAAAGGATTTGTTCCTATTCCTCCGAAATCTCCAAGACCAGAACTTCCAAATGGGCTGCTCCCACCAAAAGGAGCAGAATTAGCTCCACCAAAGCCAGGCATACTGCCTAATCCTCCTGGTGCAAATCCACCCAAACTATCTAAACCGCCAAACTATTTTCAAATGTTTGAAGAAAGAAATTTTAATTTTGAAAAAAAATTGAATACCTGACAAAAAGCAAGGGGAATAGCAAATAATAATCGAATCATTAAAATACTTTTTTATTGAAAAATGTGAGTTATTAATAACTGTAGTCATTCTGTAACCATGATCAATCTTTCGAACTTTTGATCGAAGTAATACAAAAAAATTAAAAAATTTCAATAACACAATAAGTTCTATAAAAACATATAATACAATGAAATGATTTTTAAAATAAGAAATGTTTGAAAAATGAACTGGGATCGTTGAAATCAACATCAGAAAATAGTTTGTTAAATGATTCGGATTTGATATTCCATTCTTCAAGCAGTTTTCCAAGAAATCCTAAATAAAATTGCGTGTGATGTACGCCTGTATATTCTTTACGTCTGTTGTTGTGTAAACTAATAAAAATATTCAAAACCTTTATTGCAATCACAAGGAAAATTGAGAAAACATACAATAATATTGTAGGCACAGAACGAATTCCATATTTTTTACATACTCCTTAAATATAATTTTATTAAAATTAATGTTTTAAAAAAATGAAGCAAATAAACCTCTATTCTCAGAGCATGCGAGTGCGCCAACATGAATTATATTCTTTCCTTCCATATAACGAGCAAATGCTTCGTACTTTGGTCTATTGGCTTGACAAAAGCCGCATAATGGATTGTTGCTTCAAAATTCGACAAATGCAAATTATTTCTTTTAAGCAAAAAAAGGAAAGACATACAAATACACCATCCACAATTCATCTGAATGGTCAATGCGATCTAGCTCCTCACCATTTAATTCGATAACGTAGGAATGAGGCTTTTCTTCAACTATATTTTCTGTAATTTCGGTTGTTGGTTGTTTATCTTCTTCTGTAACATGCTTCTCAATATGTTCAGGAACAATTTCATCTCTTTTATCCAATTCTTTTTCATCTTGTGGTATGTTCTGATGACCTACAACTGAATCAGTTTGTAAAACATCACTACTTTCAATAGTTGTTGTTTGTCCCGAGCTTTCTTTTTTGGAATAAAATAGAGCATTTGAGCCAATGTAAGTGAAAATGGAAAACGATGTGATAAAAGTTAACACTAAAATGATAGCCCTTTGAGGCAAAGAAATCATTAAGTGAAAAAAAGAAAAAATATATGGGTATATCGAAAAATTCTTAACAGTCAATTCATTTTCAACAATGTGATTATAAAATAATTTATGAAATTATCTTGTTTTCAGCTTTCAATTCACATGATAATATTGTATGTTTCATGATTTTAAACTTTTTAAATTTTCCAAACAGAAACTGCATCTAAAAAAAATCTCATAAAGATTATTGCTAATTTTCATTTATAATACTGGATTCTTTATTTAAATGCCCGATGAATGCGCCAGACAGTTTTTGCAGCTTGAAACTGCTTTCGATATATAATTCCTTTTTTCAATAATGAAGGAGAATTTTTTGAGAAGGTTTCGGCAAGCCAAAAATTTTAAAAAAATTCCATCGATTAAAGACTGATCTGAATAACAAAAGCATTATAATTTATCATTTGAATAAGCTGGGATAAACTGAATTATTGTTTTTTTTCCGTATAAAAGAAATGCATATCTTGGCAAATTTGAAAATTTGAGAACAAAAAGAAGAAACTTCCTTTGACTCGACTTCAATAACTCATAGAAAAAATTATCAGAATTAGTAATCTTTCAGATTTTCACGTATAAAACGCCTAATAATTTTTGATAAGAAGTTTTTCTATTGAAGAAACGATGCTTTATCATGCAACTGAACTTGAAATCTGTTAGACAATCACCATTTTTTGCAAATATATTCATAACAAAATGTTTTTCATAGACATGTCATAAATCAATATTTCAGTATTATCAAATGATATGCAAATCTGCTCGTTTCGAATGAAAACAAAGTCGATAAAAAAAGAACAAGCCAGAAAATACGAAGGAATAAAAAAGTACAAATGCACTTAGAACAAAATGAACTGGTGACGATGCGCTCAGAAATACTCAAAGAGTCTGTCCCAACATTTTTGTGTTGGGATAAAGAAAATGGTGCAGTGGAAGAATAAACATTGCAAACATTTTTCTTTGCTCCATTTTTCTCTTAACAGGCAGACTGCCTTCACACCTTTCCTTTCATTTTTGCAGTGACTATTCTACAAAGTTAATAAAAAAAGACTAAAAAATCACACATAATCATCATTATTCGCATTTCCTTTAAGAGAATGCTAAAAAATGAAAATTAGTGCAATTTCTTAAACTTCCTTATCTCTTCCCAGCAAACATCTTCTCTTCGCCTTTCTCCCTTTGCAATCTCCTGTCAATTAGCACGGGCATTTGTGGTCTTCCTTTTCGTCTTCAATCGTCTTCTTCTTCACATCAACAACCTCAACGCCTCCTTCTTCTGGTGGAGCTTCTCCTTCTCCGTTTTCTCCGCCCATTGCTCTCACAACGTTTTTGTATATTTCTGAATCATTCAAATTTCATAATAACATAAAAATGAAATTGTTTTGAAAAAAAAATTATCAATATAAAAATATCCAAAAAAACAAGGCTTAGCAACCTTGGAGAATTGTAGTGAAAGCAGTTTCAACATTTGTTGAATGCAATGCAGATGTTTCGATAAAAGATAGAGAGTTTCTCATTGCAAATGATTTGGCCTCATCGGTAGGAACATTTCTAAGATGACGAAGATCAGATTTGTTTCCGACAAGCATAATCACAATGTTTGGATCAGCATGATCGCGTAATTCTTTAAGCCATCTTTCAACATTTTCATATGTGCTATGCTTTGATATGTCATAAACCAGCAATGCGCCAACAGCTCCACGATAGTAACTTTGGGAAAAATAACATTAAATTATCAAGAAATAATGAAAATGTCACAAACGCGCTAGTAATTGCACGGTAACGATCCTGTCCTGCAGTATCCCAAATTTGTGCTTTAATAGTTTTGCCTTCGATTTGAATGCTTCTTGTTGCAAATTCTACCCCAATTGTCGATTTTGATTCGAGGTTAAATTCATTTCTTGTATATCTCGAAAGAAGGTTAGATTTCCTAAATAAATAAAGATAATGAGTAAAAATGAATAACTTCTCACGAAAAAAATATACCCGACGCCAGAATCTCCGATCAGAACAATCTGAAAAATGGATCGATAGCAACATATGAATCAAAATAAAGAAAGCAAAAAACAATCGAACCTTGAAGAGATAATCATAATCATCTGCCATTTCTATTCGAAAATTGACTCTAAATGTTTCAAAACAAAACAGAGAAATTGACAAACCTGTGTATGCAAGTTTTCTTGAAATGATATAGGGATTTTGATCATTTTGATCGATAGGTATAACTTTAAAACGATTATTCAAAATGAATCGCAAAGGCCAAAGTATAGCCTCATGGTCTGCTTATGACGAAAAGGTTATGCTTGATCGGCTTGAACAATTGGAACAAGAAAATCATCAACTGAAAGAAACTGTTCAAGAGAAAAATTTTCAACTTCGCCGAGAAAAAGCAATTGTTGCAAAACTTAAAGAAGATGCTGCTCGTTTGTTGGAACTTGAAAAACGTCTGCAATAATATAATAAATATCTCCATCTATTTAATTTAGAAAGTTACTTTATTTTTCAGAAGATTTGGATGCATCTTCATCCAAAAAAATAAATTTGTATAAGGATATTGAAAATGTTGTTTCCTCGGGAAAACCCAAACAAAATGTTCAGGAAGAGAGGGATGTGCGTAGCTACGTTAAAATTGATCGAGGAAAAGAAATAGTTCATCGAAAATCTCATCCATATTTAGATCAGGCGCAAAGGACCAAGCCGTACATTCAGCATTTATCCAACAATAGAGGACGCGCAAACACATCATATGTATCACCTTCCAGAGCAAAGAAAAAAAAGAGTGCTTCTCCACATGATACATCTCGCAAAACAAGATCAAGCTCGGCGACATTTCACTCGTCAAATTCTTCTCGCTCTATTCTTCCTCCAATAACTGAAGACAAATCGCAAGAGAACGACGATAGTAATTTTTATACATCCAGGAGCCCACGAAATGCATGGGACGAAGCCGAAGATGCAGACAAAACGAAGATGAATGACTTCCAGTTGGTTGAAGTTAATCCTCTTCAAAGCGAAACTCGCCCAATCTATGCGCGCTCACAGCAGCCGCTCTTGCTGTCACGCGAAGCAGCAGCATCTTCCACGCTTGCTGAGCTGCAGCAGAAGAGGAGAGAAGAGATGGAGAAGAAAGAGCAGGAAGCAATTTTTTCAAAAGAAAGAGAAGAAGATCAGCAGAAGATGCAAGAGATAGAAAAAGAGATTGAAAAAGAAAAAGCAGAAAAGGAGCTTTTGAATGAGAACATCGCAGAGTTGTATGCCCAACTGCAGAGCTATTCTTCAAAATTGACCCAGCTGAAAGAGGAGCTGAAAGAGTTGAGTGAAGAAAATGCTGCAACGAAGGAAGAGCTTCTGCATACAACAAGTGAAAGAGATGTCCTTCGCGAAAGACTGACAGCAGCACAGAGCAGCTTGAGAGAGAAAGAAGCAGAGCTGAAGAAGGCGAAACCGGAGTTTGTGGACTTTGTGCGTATGCAGGTTGTGTCGAAGCAAGTGGAGGCAGAAAAGGAAAGCTTGTTTCAGCAGAATCGGATGCTTGACCAGCTTTTGGAGGAAGAGAAGCAGAAGAACACGGGGCTGACGGTGCAGATAGCGAAGGAGCGGTTTGAGAGGGACATGGCAGTGAGCAAGATGAGGGAGATGGTGGAGAACGAAGGGAGCGAGGCAGCGAAGAGGAAAGAGGCAGAGGAGAATGTGCGGAGGGAGCAGCTGAAGATAGAGGAAGAGAAGAAGAGAGAAGAAGAGAGGAAGAAAGAGATAGAAGAACAGCTGATGAAATTGGAGAGGATGGAGAAGGGGATGCTTGGATTGAGCGAAGAGGAAAGAAAAGAGGCAGCTAGTTTGTATCAACATGTGCGGCGGCAGATGGAGATGGAAGAAGAAGGAAAAGAAAAAAGGGAAGAGGAGAAAAGTGATGAAGAAGTTCAAAAAGAAAGAGAAAGAGAAAGAACACAAGGCATTGAATCATCAACCTCATCATCATCATCTTCTTCTTCTTCTTCTCCATCTCCATCTTCAGCAACAATAACTCGTCAGAAGACACCTCTTCAGCACTACAACCTTCTCCTCACCGCCTTCCATAGAGTCCCTTCACTCGAATCTCAAATTCACATCCTCAGCCAAACGGTCTCTGCCAAAGACACAGCCATTTCCCTTCTCCAGCGCCGTGTGAACGACTTGACTGAATTCCACCGTGTGCGAAAGGGGAGCATCGAGGCGCGGCTGCTGGCGGTTGAAGAAGAAGAAGAGCGGATTGTGGGCAGGCTCTACGAGCACCGCCTGTTTGCGCCTGGTTTGTGTGCAGAGAATCCTCTTCTGCCAGACGAGACGATGGTGTTGCTCACTCTGCATGCGATAGACTTGTATGTGGACCCGGTGGTGGTGGATCCTGTGGCGGTGGAAGATGCATTCAGGACGGTGAAGAAGAGGAGTGGGGGAGGGAAGGAGAGAGGTGGAGGGAGAGGGAGAGGGAGAAGCGGGAGAGAGTTGAAGGATGGGGATGGAGTGAATGAGATCAATTCATCATCATCTTCTTCTTCTTCTCTTTCTTCTTTTTCTGCTTCTCCTATTTCACTGGCTGCCTCGCTGAGTCGCATATCAGAGCTAAACTTCTTCCTTCTGGTGACATTTTATCATCTCCAGACGTTCGACACCACGCCCACGCCTTTCTTAAGCTGCACTTCAGACAACTTTTCTGTTCCTGTCTCAAATCTCAATTCTTCTTCTTCTTCTCTTTCTTCTCTTTCTTTCCAACAACAACAACAGCCCTCTCAATTAACCTCTGGTTTGAACTATGTGATCCGCTTTCGAGAGCAGGTGACTCCTCTTTTGCTTCATCTCCTGTCATTCCATTCAGTCCATCTGCAGCTGTTTGTGCAGCAGCCAACGGTGATGAATGCAGTTGTGGTGGCTGACGGGACTTTGTCGCTGGCAAATCTGGTAAATGATCTGAATGGAGAAGAAGGAGAAGGAGAAGAGATGGAGATGAAGGAGATGAAGAGGATGAGGGAAGTGAAGGAGGAGGGAGAAGAGGAGGATGACGGAGAAGAAGAAGAGGAAGGAGAAGAGGACGAGGAGGGCTATAGAAGTGAAGATAAAAGGAATGGAATATCAACACATACCCGAAAAAGAGGCAGCAAAGGAAGGACAAACAAGATGATTCGAAGTGATTCATTTGTGACACAGAAAGAAATTTCATCTCGCTGTCATTTTCAGCGCTGGACGCAGCAGGTTATTTTGAGAGGAGTGGAGAAAGACCCAAATTATCAGATACAACAGCAGAAGTTGAGGCTGCAGCAGATAGAGGCAATGAATGGTGGAGAAGGTGATGGCAAACAAACAGAAATAGAAGGGTCAATGAAATCTTCATCATCATCATCTTCTTCTTCTTCTTCCTCTGCTTCTTCTTCCTCTTCAATTGCAATTCAGCCTTTCTCTTCGTTCATTCCTCGCCATTTGGACTATCTCATAAAAGTGTCTTTTGAGCTGTTTGCGCCGCTTCGCTTCTGTTTGACACAATCTGAGTGGATGGAACACAAAAAGCATGTGACAAGAATAAAGAGGAAAGAGGCAGAGAGAAAGAGAAGAGAGAAAGAGAAGAAGAAAGAGGGGAAAGAAGGAGAGGGAAGGGAAGGAGAAGGAGGAAAAGGAGAAAAAGAAGGGGAAGAGGAAGAGGAAGAGGATGAGGATGAGGACACAAAAAGAGACAGGCAGTATGATGAGAAGATGCAGAAGGAGTGTCCGATATGTTCTGGATTGATGAAGGAGAGAGACGAAGAGCAGATAAAAGACAGCATTTTGCAAGCAGCGGAGGAAAGAGGAATAATTCGGATGGAGCAATTTGACATGAATGAGGAATTGACAGGAGAGGGAGAAGAGGGAGAAGGAGAAAGAGAAGGAGGAGAAGGAGGAGAAGGAGGAGAAAGAGAAGGAGGAGAAGAACAGAATAATGAAGAGAATGGAGAAATGAATGAAGGTGATGAAGGTGCATTGAAGAACAAGGAAGAGATGGAAGAACAAAATGGAGTTCAAACTGGGGAAGAAGCAGCAATTCCAGAAGGAGAGGAAGAAGGGGAAGGGGAAGGAGGAGAAGGAGAAAGAGAAGAAGATAGAGAAGAAGATAATGCAAATGAATTAGTGTCTGAAGATGTTGCTGATGAAGGAGATCACAAAGCACTTGCAGAAGGAGAAGAAAGTGGAATGGAAGAAGCAGAAGGAAGAGATGACGCTTATGAAGAGAACGGAGAAGAAGGAGAAGGAGAAGGAGAAGGAGAAGGAGAAGGAGAAGGAGAAGGAGAAGGAGAAGGAGAAGGAGAAGGAGAAGGAGAAGGAGAAGGAGAAGGAGAAGGAGAAGGAGAAGGAGAAGGAGAAGGAGAAGGAGAAGGAGAAGGAGAAGGAGAAGGAGAAGGAGAAGGAGAAGGAGAAGGAGAAGAAAATATGGGCAATGAAGAAGAAAAAGCAGAAGGAGAAGAAGCAGAAGCTGGAGAAATGGAACAAAGTTTTGGTTATACTCAGGCAGATGAGCAAGAACAAGAACAGGAAAATGAACAAGGAATTGAAGGGGATAATGAGCCATCAGCTGAACAAGAATTGGATCAAGAGAACGGAGGTGAACAAGAAGGAAAAGGAGAAGGAGAAGGAGAAAATGAAGAAGAACTTGAAGAAGAAGCCGATGAAAACTTACTAGAGAATGAGAAAGAGGAAGAGGAAGGGGAAGGGGGAGGAGTTGAAGAAGAGGGAGAGGAAGAGAAGGTGGAAGAGGAAGATCAAGAAGTGGATAATGAGCAAACAGATGAAGCTGGATTGGAACACGAAAATGAAGAAATTGGAGTGGAAGAAGGAGAAGGGAAAGGAGGAGAAGGAGAAGGAGAAGGAGAAGGAGAAGGAAAGGGAGGAGAGGAGGAGGAGGAGGAAATAGATGAAAGTGATGAAATCAAATACGATGAGCCTTTTTCTTCGGATCGCGAGAAGAATGATGAACAAGAAGGAGAAGGAGAGACGGTTGAATCATTGAATGATCTAAATGAACGTGAAGAGGAAAATGAAATGGGGAATGAAGAAGGGAAAGAAAGCGGAGAGGAAGAAAAAGAGAAGGAAGAAGAAGAGAAAGAAGAAGATGATGAACTTGGTTATTCTGGAGTATTTGGCACGACTGATGGAGAGGAAGAAGAAGAAAAGGGAGGAAACAAAGAAGAAGAAGAAGAAGAAGCAAAAGAAGAAGCAGATGGTTATATTGGCAATGAAATGGAACAAGACCACTTTGAAGAGTTAGATGCATCTGTTGATCAAACACATGAGGATACGCAACAAGAGGGAGAAGTGGAAGAAGGAGAGGGAGAAGGAGAAGGAAGTGAAGAAGGAATGATTGAGGCAGAGGAAGGAGAAGCAGAAAACAAGAAGAACGAAGAAAACGTCGAAGATGCAAATTTTGCAGAAAGAGAAGACGATGAAAGCGAGGGAAAGAAGGAAGAAGCTGATGATAACGAATCGCTCAACGATGACAATCCATTTCAAACACACAGAAGTGGAAAGGAGGATGTTGATGAAGGAGACGGAAGAGGAGGAAGAGGAGGAAGAGGAGGAAGAGGAGAAGAAGAAGAAGCAGAAGAAATTGGCGTGGCAGAATCCAACGATGAAGATGCAAATGCATTTGATGGGACGACAGGGAGTGACTTAGCGCGTAGCGAGGAAGGAGTGGAAGAGACAGGAAACAATGAAAATGAGTATGAAGAATTATTCGAAGATGAAAATTTCGCTGATGATGACAACTATGAAGCAGACTCATTCAAAATGGACGAGACGCAAGATTCACTCCCTCCTGTTTAAGTCAATCATTTCACTGTTTCACACACCACTTCATCTCTCCACACACCCTCAAACTTTCACCCAATACACAAAAATAATGTTTTATTTTGTCAGTTCAAAAAATAAAACATTTTTTTGATTCATTTCATAACTTTCAATTTCATTTCACTCATTTCACTTGTTTACGCTTATGTTATATGATTATAATTTTCACATAAAACAAGATAATTATCACTATTTACGAAAAAATGAGATTTTTTTGAGAAGAAGTGAGGGGAATTATGGCATGCGAGAAAAGAAAAAGGAGGGAAGGAAAATGAGCTATGCTCAGAGAAATGTGCAAAGCAGACAAAAGACAGTGGGGATTTGGATGGGGAAGCGCAGCTGTTGTAACATGAATATTTGAGCACTGGAAAAGAAGCAAATAACTTGTTCTATGAATCACAACAAAACTCTCTGTCAAATTATGAAAAGTGGATTATGAAATGCACCTCATCAAAATGAAGAACAAATGCTCATCCAATGCATTTAAACAGCATTTTGACATTTAATGAACTTTATGAAAAAAAACGACATTTTTCATTCCAATAAAAGAATAAATATATCATAAAAAAAAGGCTAGAAAGATGAAAAAATGTCGCGATCCGGGATTGAACCGGAGACCTATTGCGTGTTAGGCGATTGTGATAACCAACTACACCATCGCGACTCTAGTCGGGGTGGAAACCCGAGCCAGGGAGGAAACCCGAGCCAGTGATCTTTTTTCGAATATTTTTCATTTTTTTCATCGATGAACAATTTTAAAAAAACGAAATAATTTCACATTATAATACATGTGAATATGCTGGTATGCATGCAGTTTTCGTGTTTCTTTGTTGAATGTATCTATGAAAAAAAATTATTTTTGATCATTTATTTTTTTGTGTGAAAATTTTTACTAATTTTGAAGAAGAAAAATTTTCACAATTTGGCATCATTTTTGTATATTACACACACATACAATTCATTTACGCGTGTTTTCAATTTTCTTCAGTGGCTGAATGAAAAATAAAAATTTCTCTGTATAATTATTTCGACTTTTCACACAGCCACTGAAGAAAATTGAAAACACGCGTAAATGAATTGTATGTGTGTGTAATATACAAAAATGATGCCAAATTGTGAAAATTTTTCTTCTTCAAAATTAGTAAAAATTTTCACACAAAAAAATTAATGATCAAAAATAATTTTTTTTCATAGATACATTCAACAAAGAAACACGAAAACTGCATGCATACCAGCATATTCACATGTATTATAATGTGAAATTATTTCGTTTTTTTAAAATTGTTCATCGATGAAAAAAATGAAAAATATTCGAAAAAAGATCACTGGCTCGGGTTTCCTCCCTGGCTCGGGTTTCCACCCCTACTATCGCTAGCGTGTCAAATACCCGGGAATAATTCCCTTTTTAATTATTATAAAAGATCAAGAAAAAACATATCCCATTTTCATTTTGAAATTAAATATTTTTTGTAAGTATTCTTGCTTATAAAAACAAATTTGAGTGAAACAACTCAAATCTCAACAGTTCATTTGAATGTTAGTTATATTCTTTCTTTATTTTATTTTCTAACTTCTTATTCTTTGATAATTGCTTTTTCATATTTTTCATTCAACAAATCGATGAATCCAAACTAACGCAAAAACAACAGATGTAATTATTCACCACAATTCTTGTAGAAGAATGTACAAATGAGTTTTTTTATAAAAATTAATAAGTTTGTTAAGTTTAAATTGTTTTAATATCATTATTTAGATTGGAATTAAAAATTCTCATTGTGTATGAAATATTCGCAAACATAAATGTTTTTATTGATTATAACGTTACGAATTCTTTCCAGTTTTAAGCAATCAAAAGTCTATACTGAAATGCGCTCGCGGGGAAGTTGAAAATCCAATATGCAATTATTTCGCCTGTGTGATAACAAGTCTCTTAATCAATTAACACGTTATTGTGCATGACACATCTCAACATCATCACTTTCTGCGGTTGTCCACTCCACACTGCCCAACACCACTCAGCTGCCTCCATCTGCTCCTCCACTTGCACCATCCACCCACATTCCCTCAACAACAACCACCACCACTGCCCCCTCTTCCTCTCTGCCCATGCCTCCCTCTCCCTCACAAACTTCTCCCTCACCACCCGCCAACCTGCCATCCTCTCCTTCCCCCTCTTCTCCACCACAAACAATCTCCTCCCAGATACCCACTCCCCAATCTTTGCCTCCTTCTCCATCTCCAATTCCTTTTTCTCCTCATTCATTCTCTTCTTCCACCTCTTCCTCTTCTTCTTCCATCTGTCCCTCTTCTTCACTTACCCCACCCCCCAACTATACTGACAGCCCCTCTTCCTTCACACCTTCTGAGCAGTCAAACTCACCCAACTCTCCCTCTGCCTTCATCAGCTCCCTCTCTGCCCACAAGTCTCTCTCTGTCCGTGCTGCTGCCTCTCCTCTCAGAAGATCAGCTGATTCTTATTCAGAAAGTGGACTGCAGCCAATCCCGCCAACACTTTTAGACAGAATTGAAGGCATCGATGTCACAGTGGCAGTGCTGGGGACACTTAGCGAGGTCGATGAGGCACGAAGTCCTGGGTTCAAGGCACGCACAAAACAGTTCGATTAACAATCTGAAAAGGTTACAACACTTGCCACTCTTTCGGCAGAAGATGGCATTGCAGTGCAGATAGAACAAATTATTCTTCTTCATCATCATTCAAGACATCACCATCACATGCTTATAAACCAATTCGTGCTCCAACCTTTTCTTCACTTCAGATTTGAGAGCTGTTGGAGATACCACACAAGTTCTGAAACACAGGTACATATGCAGCTGTCTCTGCCACAACTGCCCAGCATCGGTCTGTCCTCCTCTTCTCCCCCGTAATCTACCAGACTGCCCTCTTCCCTCTCCTCTCTCCACTCACCAAGGACATCGAGCTGCTGGTCACTCCAATTCTTTCCTTTGCATCGCAGCAGAAGGAGAGCAGAGCAGACAAGACAGCCAAGCAGCACGGCATGAATTCCACAAACAGCAACCAGCTGCCCTCTCAGCTGCTCAGCAGTGATGGCTGGATGCTCAGCGGCAACCGCATTCGGAAGATCAGCGAGGCAGACAGTGCGGCCCCATCGTCTCTGATGTCGACGGTAATGGACGAAGGTTTCATCACCAGCTGCCCGCAGAATGTGTTCAATCTGCTGGTCGATGCAGTCAATCAGATCCTGTCTCAACTCGCATTCCACAAGGCGATGACTTTTTTGGCACAGAAGAGGCTGGCGGGGAAAAGCAGTGCTTTGGGTTATCCACAGTCTGCTTCATCGTCTTCTGTATTGCTGGCTCCTGAAATGCTAACTTCTCCTTCATCATCTTCCTCCACCACCTCATCCTCATCATCCTCTTTTTCAGGTGTCGTTTCTCGTTCAACTTCCACAGCGAAGTTAACAAACACCTCATCTGACAATACGCCACCTCTTCTTCACTCTTCCTCCACATTGTCTGTCCCATTCGTCAGAGTAGCCACTTTTGTGATGCATCCGAGTACATCCACAAAGCCTCCCTCTTCTTCGAGTGAAAAAAACTACACTTCTGGTATCTCCCTCCGCCCACTCCCAACAACCACACAGCTTTCACCTTATTCCTCTTCCACATTTGCTAAGAATTCTGCATTCAACGCATCTCATTCCATTTATCACCTTCATCTTCATCCTCCTCTTGTAGACTTTGGGCGCCCGTTTGTTGTTGAGCAGCTCACTTCCTTCGCCACGCCCAGGCAACAGGTTGCTGTTAAGGCATCTTTGGAGCGGTGTGGGCAGTCGATGGAGGCGCACATCACAGCCTTGCACCAACGGGGCGACGTGTTCAGTATGGCAAGGAGATGTGCGTTCAGAATGGCAAGTGCTACTTCTACAGACGGAAGAGTTGCTTCGGCAGGGATGTCAGCAGCAGCTGTGGCGAGCTTCGTATCGGAGCTGAGTGAGATTTTGGAAGGTGTGCCTGTGGATGGGATGAATGAGGCATATGGATCAGCACTGAAGGCATGCTCTTCTGCTTCTCCACCAATCTCCAAGGCAGCTTTCAACAGTGATGATGATGAGAATGATGATGACACATTGTTGGGAGACATGGCATCGTCGGATGAAAAAAGGTTATCTGTTCCTGCAAGTACACGCTCGTCCTTGTCCATTTTTTCAACATCTCCTTTGAGATCATCCTCTTCTTCTGCTTCTATTTCTCCTCTCTCGAGTTCCACAAATTCACTTGCTTTGTCTAAGGATTCTTCCGTTCAGTTATCAATCACTCTTTCTACTGCTTCCACTCTTCCTTTCTCTCCCTTCTCCACATTCTCTCCTCTTGTTCTGTCTCTTCTCTGCACTCTTTTCACCTCTCCTTCTGTCAATCTTGCTCTTTCCTTCCGTCGACTCGCACAGCAGGCAGCCGACTTCATCTCCCAGCGAATTTCACAGCTAGTGGTGGTTGGTGGAGCTAAAGAGAGACTGGCTATTTCATCTGGCAGTGGCAGCAGCAGCACATCTGAAGCAGCAGTAGGGATGAGAGGAGGCAAAAGAGACGATGGAAAGAGCAGTGATTATGGTGATGATGATGAAGACGATTAATCAGCAGATGATTTGGATACGAAGACGCGTGCTGATCTGCCCGATGATTTAATCAAAAGCGGGTCTGTTTCGCAGCAACTGTCACTAGCGGTTATTCTCCCCCGTGTGCAGCTGAATGACTTGGGGGTGCAGCTGAAGCGGATGCTGAAGATACCTCTACAGACGCTGTTTGTGTCGACAACTCGCTGCCCTCTGCTTCCACCTGGGTGGATGTGCTCAGCAGAAGCTGCATTGGAGATGGGGAAGCTGCAGCAGACGATGTTCAGAGAGCAATTGACAGGCAGCGTGGACTCTGTGGATAGGAGAACACACTCACCGTCTTTGCCTCTTTCGTCACTAGCACATCATAAGGAGCAGAATTCGGTGTCTTCATTGAGTGCAATCCAACAAAAAACAGATGCTGTTTCATTATCATCAGCAGCAGTTGCTGAGCTCTCATCTTTTTCTGTGCCAATTCCACCTCCGCTCACTTCTGCTGACATCTCCACCCAATCTACTCCTTCTCTATCTCTTTTGGCACCTTCTGTATCTCCTTCTTTATCTCCTTCTCCTCCACCTCCTCAGCTTCCTTCCCTCAGCTCTTCCATCAACCAGCTGGCTTAGCAGCTTCTGAACCCTAAAAATCCTTCTGTTACAAACCCAGTTTCATTCACCAACAAAAAGTTGTTTTAATGAAATGTGTTAAACATATTTATTTGTCAAAGTTTTCCAAAGAAATTTGCAGAAAACCTGAACACTTCTTCAAGTTGAAAAATGAAAATTATCGATTGGAATTTTCTTTCAAAAAGAATTATTGAATTATTATTATGGAAACGAATGAAAGAACCTTAATCAAATCATTGTTGATATTCCCCCTTTGCTTTGTTTTTGTGATGATGAAAAAATGGATGAATATTTAGAAAAGGAAGATTGTGGAGAAGATTCAAGCCAAAAGGATGTCGAAGGAGAGGATGATTCAATGACGCTTGATAACCATGACATTGATATCAATGCAGTCGACAGGGAAGAGAAGTTGCTTGAATTGTTGGATGCAATGGAATCGAAGAAGCTAAGGTCTCCAGATTTATTCAAGAACGGATTAGTTACAAAAAGCAGTTTCTATCGTGCTGCAAAGGCAAAGAAGGAAGGAAGGGACATTTGCAGAATAGGAAGATTCCAAATTCTGAATAAGCGAGACAAAACTACATTCTTCTCAAAAATAAAAGATAAAAAACAACTTGGTGCCTTTCCGTGTGCAAGACTAGTGAGAGACATAGTTGGATTTTTCTTACTTTTTTTTAAAGTTTTGGATTTGTATCTTTTTGTTTGTATTTAAAAGGCAATAGACGTAGAAGCTGAATATCTCACAAAGTCAACTCCAAATTTTTAAGTGTACTGCACTTGGCAATATTCTTTTATCAATTCGAATGATGACCTTTTCTTTGCACATCCCATTCATTTGCCAGCAGCGAGAGCTGCTCATTCAACAAAGGAATGCCTTTTTCTTGGTTTGAAAAAAAGACAGACATTTATTTGATGAGCATCAGCACAAATCGGAATATATTTTCAATCTAAAAGAAGTGTTTTTTGCTACTCCTGAAGTTAAACCAAGCCTTGTTGTTGCATCAAACAAAAATGATCAAAAGTTAAAGAAAAGCCTGAGTCTTTTCTTGCCCTTAGGTAAAATTCTGTACACAATTTATGTTGTTTGAATATTTACAACTGTTTTTTTTATAAGGGATTGGTGAGAAATTGTTTATTGTTTCAAAAATTATACGCTTTATGTTTTAAATCATTGTTTTTTTTTCTTTCTGTTTTGAAACATGTTATTTTTCATGTTTCATTTTCAATCAAGTTGGAATTAATTTTATCATTTTGTTATGTTTTGTATTTTTTAATGAATGAGATAGAAATAAATTTATTTTTTTTATTTTTCAAAATTTTTCTAATTTTTATGAAACAATGCGATGTTTGAAATTTTTTTATTAATAATAAAAGCATTTCCATGTCAATTGGTTAATAAGACATTAAAAATACTCTTCAGAAAAAAAAAATGAAATAAAAAATAATCGAGTTCCGGGTTTATGACACGTCCCGGATTTTTTACACACTAGCGATTAGAACTTGATTGATTTGACTGAGTCGCGAAAATGTGACTCAGTCAAATCGATTTTTGTCTGGTTTATCGAATTTCTCTATTTTTAATCGAATTTCTCTCAATCTCAACAAGGGCGAAATTGTGATTTTTATGATCACGAATTGTGATCGAACATTTTTTTGTTTTATTAATATTTTTATTATTACAAGTTCATAAACGTTGAATTTTCAATATGTTATTGTTTAAAATACATTTTTTTGATATTCGTTTGATTTTTTGTTGTTTTCTTTGTTTAATTCAGCAATTTTAAAACTTGATTTATTTATCATTGCGACTCTGCAACAAATTTTTCCAACAATAATCGAAATAAAATTGTTAATATAATACATTTTTTACATTTTCATATTCATTTTTTTGTAAATTTTCAACATTTATGAAAAATTAAACTTTTTGTGTTTTCTTAACTGTTGTGTGTTTATTAATCAATCATTTTTGAAATTTTTTCATTTCGAATAAAAAATAAAAAGAATATATGATTCGAAAGCTTCTTTTTTGAATTTTTTCTTTTTCTGAAAATATTAGTGAAATGAAAAAAACAAATGAAACTTGTTCAAATTATTGAAAAATGAAATGAAATTAACTTATATCATTTTTATAATTCACCAATAATCATTATCAAACAAAAACAATAAGAATTTCCAGGTTTTTCGGTGAAATATCAATAATTTTAAAAAACATACAAAATAAAAAACCATTCAGAATTAAAAATTGTTAAAATCAATCAAAATGATATTAAATATAACGAAATTTATTGATTTTAATAATAATTTTTTTACAAAAATATTTTGATCATGACACCCAGAATGGAAATGATCGGATGTGACTGAGTCACATCCAATTTGACTGTATCTTAATGGTATTAGATCGATCTAATTGGATGTTGACCGATCTAATGCCACTTGATGCAGTCAAATGAATCAAGTTCTATTTCAATTTTCACTCTCATCATTTTATCCACTTCCTTCATTCCTTTCCCCTCTTTCATTTATTTCTAAACTTTCTTCTTTCCTTCCATAACAAATAGTTTCATCCACTTTTCTTCTCTGAAATGACTTTATTTTTTGTATCACATCCATTTCGCAACTTCCTCCAGTGTTCCTTTTTTTCTCTTTAGTTTCACCCTCCAATGTCCATTCTCCTCTTTATTTCTTTCCAAAACAACGCAAACTGTTTTCTTTCAATTATTTTCTTCCACAATCTCATTCATCCACTCAATGCATCAGTCTATATGCCTCTTCTTTATTTTTAATGTTATCTTCATCTTTAACTTCCCAACAGACATTCATTCAAGGATTGTCGCATCTCACATTATATGCCAATTTTTCCTTTTTGTGGGATTCATGAATCATTTTTGTTTTATTTTTTTAAAAATTTTCTAACAATCGAAATATCTCATAATTAAATCTCTTTCGTTCATATTCATCCTTTATCGTAGTTCTTTGATAAAGACTTTTTTTTTATTTTATTTTTATTTTTGTTCCTTTCAATAGCAATCTTCAATAATCACAGGATCGAATATTAAAAATCTTTCTTTAAAAGGATTTCTTTTTTGACAAGATAGAATAAAGTTGATGAAAGAGTTCATAAAAACTGACAAATATTATAATGTTGAATTTCCTATTTCAAGTCACCCAAGAATTCATTCTTTTTATTCATATTTCATTTCTCATGAATGATTTTTATTTTAAAAAGTTATGCAATAATAGAAAATATTCTTGACTTTGCGTTATTTGCTGTGGCATAAGACAAAATTGAACCAGTTTTGAATTTGAATTCAAAAATTTATGATTTTATTGATATATGTAATTAATATAAAAATTCGATATTCAGGATAATAATCCAAAAATCTGAGTATGAAAAAGATAACTTAAAATTATATTTGTATTAATTTTTTGAAAAGTTCTTATTGTTAAATTTTCAAATAAAATATAATTTTAATATTTCCATCATATTTCTGTTCCCACATACAAAACTTCACTGAAATTGAAATAATAACATTGTGAAGGTTTTGTTTCCATTTCAGTGAAGTTTTATTCGTGGGAACAGAAATATGATTAAAATGTGAAATTTTTGTTTTATTGGAAAATTGAACAAAAGGAACTTTTCAAAATAATTTAGACATACAGTCTAAACCGGATATAATCACGTCGAATATAATCACATTCGTTTATAGTCACATTTTTCCTTGCACCGACATTTTTGGTCTATTTTTCATTCATTTTCCATCGCATATAATCACAGGGCTGCAAATATATAATCACATTTTAAATTATTATGGGTGATTTTTTCATTGAGAAATCGATTTTTTGATCAAAAATCTCAATTTTTCGCATTTTCAAAAATGTACTCAAATAAGTCAAAATAATGTGTATTAATGAAAAAAATTCATTTCGCAAGTGAAAAATGCGTTTTGATGAAGAATTTTCAAAAATGAAAAAATCGACCCAAAATTAATTAATTAATTAATTAATTTTTATTTTTTTCTGTGTTTAGCAGTATCGTGTATAATCACAATCGGATATAGTCACAAAAAGTTGTGCAAAAACCGATGTGATTATATCCGGTTTAGACTGTACTCCAAATGTTTAAATGGGGGAAAATACAGACTTTCAAGCTTTTTATGCACAAAGCACAAAATTATTGCTTCACTCATAACTTTGTATTACTTTCTCAGATTACAAATTTATTTTGATTTTCATATCTGTTAACAGGCATTGTTGAAATCAAAACATCAAGTGTGGTGACATTTCACGAATGTCAAAAAATAAAAATGGGTTCATTTATTGATATTCGTGAAATGTTGGAAAACTTTATGTTTTGATTTAAAGAATGAACGTTTAAGGATATCAAAATCAAATTTATTTTGAAATCTGAGAAAGTGAAATAAAGTTATGAGTGAAACAATTTTTTCATGCTTTGTGCATAAAAAGCTTGAAAGTCTGTATTTTCCCCCATATACAAACGAATAATCGTTTAAACAACAAGAATCGTTTTATTTTTATTATGTTTGTCTATCATTTCAATAAATTTCAAAACAAATTCAAATGTGTCCTTAAAATCGTGTTTTTTGAAAAAATGTATGAAATGAGAAATAATGTAAAAAAAACAAGTTGAGAAAGTTTGAAACAACTAAATCATACAAAAAAAGAAACATTGTATTATGATATGAAAGCTTAAAACTTCCGATAAAAAATATTCGCTGGAAAAGCAGCAAGTCAATGATCAAAACATAAAATTATTACTATCCTCGATCTTTTTGAAAAACATGAAATATTGAAAAAAAAATACAGAATAAGGAAATTAAAACATTTCAAACATTTCTGGTTATTTTTTATTTATCACCGGCTTGTGTGAAGCTAAAAGCATGACAAAAAAGAAAAAGGTCTAGATAAAAAAAAAAGGTCAAGATAAAACTATAGCCCTAGATATATTGTCAGTGTTAATAATGGTGGTTTCTTTCAATAATTGTGGACAGTGGTATTATTAAAACAACTGTTGTTAGTTGGATTTCGACTATTTACCTTATAATTCCTTTAATGAATAAGAACAAATATCAATTTTTTGAATCACTCGTCCAACACAATGAAATTGTTGAATAATTGTTTTTTCTTTTTGGAGAAACTCGGAGAATCTTATTTCTCTGAGTTTCTCCGAAAATCAAAAACGTTTTGTTTTTAATTCTTGGGAGAAAGTTGTTTCATTTCTGTATGTCTTTTAAATTTGCATTCATTTAAGAAGTAGTTGGGTTGAATGAAGAAATGAAACTAACAACAGTTGTTTTAATAATGCCACTGTCCACAATTATTGAAAGAAACCACCATTATTAACACTGACAATATATCTAGGGCTATAGTTTTATCTTGACCTTTTTTTTTTATCTAGACCTTTTTCTTTTTTGTCATGCTTTTAGCTTCACACAAGCCGGTGATAAATAAAAAATAACCAGAAATGTTTGAAATGTTTTAATTTCCTTATTCTGTATTTTTTTTTCAATATTTCATGTTTTTCAAAAAGATCGAGGATAGTAATAATTTTATGTTTTGATCATTGACTTGCTGCTTTTCCAGCGAATATTTTTTATCGGAAGTTTTAAGCTTTCATATCATAATACAATGTTTCTTTTTTTGTATGATTTAGTTGTTTCAAACTTTCTCAACTTGTTTTTTTTACATTATTTCTCATTTCATACATTTTTTCAAAAAACACGATTTCAGAGACATTCATCCATTTGGGTGATTCTTTTTGAAAAGTCACAAATGTTTGATTTTCAAATACAGCATAATTTTCATATTTTGCTCAAATTTCTGTTTCAGCTCACTAATCTTCTCAAGAATGTTTGAAATAGCATCATCAAGAAATTGATTCCATTTAAGTTAAGTTTGATATTTGTTAAAAATATATTCAGCAAAATACGAAATTTTTGATTTATTTGAAAATTAAACATTTGTGACTTTTCAAAAAGAATCACCCATTTGTTAAAAATTTGTTGAAATGACAAATAAACATTATAAAAATAAAACGATTCTTGTATGTTAAAATTGTTATTTGTTTGTGTATGTTTAATAATTTGAATAACAAAAAATCATATATACTTGCTTTTCAGTTAAAATTCTTGAAAAGATCCTTTTTATTTCAATGCTTAATGCAAAAAAACGATAAATAAGATTTTGAATTTTTTCCTTTTAATATAATTTGACACAAACACTTGTTTATATAAAAAATCGTGATTAAAGCAAAAACAATGAAATGAGAAAAAAAGGTCAAAAATTAAATTGAAAAAGTTAAAAACAAGTCAAAATAATAATATAGGAGTGAAGAATTGTGATGCTATTGCTAAAACGTTCAGTATGAAATATTGGCTTCACAACAAGCAAGCCTTTGATCTGGGTCCTAATATAATAAAAAATTTGAATATTTTTTTGAACATTAAATATTTCTATATTATTTCCAACAGAATTCTGAAAAACAAAAATATCAAGAAGTCCATTTATTTTGTTTCTATTTTAAGCCTTTTCAAATCAAAAAAGCAAAATTAAGTTTCAACAACGAAAAAAAAAAAAAAAAAAAAAAAAAAAAAAAAAAAAAAAATTGAGATAAAATTTTGAAGTCTAGATAAAATTTGCACCCTATTTGAAAAGGAACAAGTCGATTTCTTTTCAAAAACAATTAAAAAAGGAAAATTCAATAATACACAAAATTAATTTTCATTTCGATACACGTATATTCATTCTTAATATTTTCATTGATGTTTCTCTGAAATTTGAAACAAATAAAAAAAATCTTCCTGAACCATAATAAAACTTATTATCCATCATTTTGTATTTTCTGTTTTTTCCAGTCTTCTGACTCATATGATCGTTCAAATGCTACTATATAGCAAAACTCTATTTTATGCATGCTCTCCTTTGAATGCAAAAGAGTTTTATTTGGTCTCTGTCAGATATTTTTTGTTTGCAGAAAATGAACGATTTTGAAGGCATGAAAAGCCAAAAAGTCTTCATTCGATTTGAATTCAATATTCCTTTTTGTTTTTTAGCCAATACTCAATTTTCATCTGAAATACTTTCAGTTCTGTTTGAAGTAGTTTTTTGAACAAACAACGTTTGCTGAGAGAGATCCAAAGCGCTTTGAGGATGAATCGGATAAATTTTCAAGCACATGGATCTTTAAAATCATGATTTGTAAAAATGACCTTCATCCGCTGGAGAAAGGGGAATGCAATGACAAATGATGACTTTGATACAAAAACAGAATGGAAAGCATATTGATCATTGGCAACAATCGCTGCCCAAACAAAATTGAAGATTTTTTATTAATTTCTTTTTTTCTTCATTGATTCATCTGTCCTTCGTTTTTGATGAAAATCTTTGAAGTTATTTTCAGAAGAATCAAAAGACATTTGACTTTCAGGAAAAGTGATGAAGAATTTGAAACAATGCTGTTGGTCAATCTTTTTAACTTTCAAAAAGATTCATTGACGAGCAAGGATTATTTTGCGAAAAAAGAAACGAAGCTCAGAACGAGATGTTTTCCAGGATATTGCAAAACAATCATTAAGAATCATGAAAGAGGATTGGAAGAAGAAAAGATATAGAAATGAAAGATTTGCGCTGCACAAGTAGGAAAACCATAGATGATTCGGAAGCTGTTTTTGGAAATATTGAACTCTTTGAAGATGAAGCATGGGCAACAAAAGAAATATGGAAAATGTGAAGACGATTTCAATAAACAAAACAAAAAAATTTGGAAGAAATAATGAAGATTCAGAAATAAAGAATGAAGAAAAGATTGATAAGGAAGATAGAAAAGAGGAAAAAATAACTTTTCGACACCTCAAAATGAAGTTTTTGAAACAAGAAAAGATTTTAAGTGATGGAATTATTGATGAAAATCAAATTCACTTCTCAAACGAATAAATACATCTCTCAGAACATTTAAAGTTTGTGAAAATATTGTTCATTTTCTTTTCCAATTTAATTTTTTAATATTTTAAACGAAAACATTTCCTTTTTATAGATATTCTTCTTTTCATTGATAGGAAATTTCTCCTTGAAGAAAGCAATATTGGAAATGGACTCAAGATGTTGATATTCCTCATTCATGCAGAATAAAATAAAATCATATTAATTTTTGAGTGATGAAAAAGAAAAAGTCAATCTATATACGCCGAATTAGATCATTATTTAAAGACAAAGCAATATGAATGACCTTCAATAAAGCAAATGAAAGAAAGGCAGGAATAATAAATATTGATAAGAGTTAAAAATTATTTGAGAATTTAAAAAAAATATGGTTAATAATGACCCATAATAATTCTCATGATAATGATTCTTTTTGTTTAAGCTGAGTGTTTGCGTTTGATGTTTTGTGGCACAGAAAGAAATGATACACAAAGGAATGGGCATCTCATTTATCACATTCCTGCTCAGTCCGAAAGTCATTTTTTGGAAAAGGGAAGTGTTGTTCGACTGTTCTGCGAAATGCACAACTCGTCAGTCGAATTGAAGGAAATAATGTTGGAAAAGGCAGATGATGACGTGGCATTTGATATTAGAGCAAAATCATTCCTGCGCCTTGATGACTGCTTGTTGATGAGAAAAGGAGGTTTCAATGGGCATTTTGTCTTCAATGAAGGAACATGCGAAATGACGAACACCACTTTGAACATCGAAAAAAGAAAGAAAAATTGCGATATGATGATGATGAAGAGTCTTGTGAAGATGGAAGTAGAAGATTCATCGTTGCTTGTGAGAAACAGTGAGTGGAGGAACATTGTGTTTTGTGGGAGTGGAAGCATCTTGAGAAATGGAGAAGGAAGTTTTGAAGGAATCAAAAACAGTGCTTTTTCAAACATCACAATGAAATTCATGGAAACAAATGAAATGCCAATTGAAAAACTGTCTATTATTAAAATGAGCAAAATGGAGGATTGTCAAGTTGAAAGTTCGATGAATGTGCTGGAGGGAGGGATTGTGAGCGGAACAGAAGGATCCATTGCATTTTCCTGCAACAATTGCACATTCCTCCACAATAAAAGGGTGGATTGGAGAGTGGGAAATACTGAAAGAAATTCAACAACTCAAACACAAACATATAAGAATGCTGAATGGAATAAATGCTCTGCTCCGTGTGGAGGAGCACTGTATGTGCATGACAATTCGAGTGCAACGCTGGCTGTTGAGAATTCGTCATTTGTGAAATGCAGTGCGACATCCACAAGAGGAGGAGGAATATTTGCTTTGAAGATTGGAGAATGCACAGTAAAGCATTCAGCATTTGAAGAGTGCTCTTGTGCTTCATCAACAAATTGCGGAGGAGCTGGAACAGAAATTTCTGGTATATCAATTCAAGTATTTGTTGATAATTGTCTTTTCAAAGACGGATGGTCTGGAAATGATGCTGGAGGACTTGGAATTTGGGAATCAAAGACTTTTAATACAAAAGATTGTGTTTTGAATTGTTTTTTCCAAAACTGCAGTGGGCATGACATGTACACTTCAGATGGTGGAGGTTTTATTAATTGGGATACAAGTGACAGAATTGTTGCTCGTAACTGCCTTTTTCAGGGGTGTTATTCAGCTCGTTCTGGTGGAGCAGTTAGCATTAGGACAAATGGATATAATGAAAATCTCTTATGGTTTTGTTTTTTCCACAATAACAATGCTTCTCGAGGAAATGATATTTATGTGGATGATAATTCCACAAACTCTCAAGTTGCTTTCTGCTATTCCACAAGAACTGAAGGCGTTAGGTACTTTGCAGGTGGAGAAAAAAGCGATTGGCTTCCAAATGAAGGGGGAAGAAGTAGATTTGTTGCTTCAAAGGAGAATCAAGCAAACGCGAAAGACACATTCAGCTGTGGGTTGAATGAATCTTGCGCATGCCTAACAATCAGCCATTGCATGACTCAAATGATTGTTGGATTTGCGAAAGAAATCAAAGTGCTTTCTGGAACAGTTGTGGAAGGAAAAGGAGTGGATGTTGTGGAGAAAACAATCACTGTGAATGGAGTTTCTCCATCCAGCTCATTCATTGAAACAAAATTTGAGGCAAGTGGGCTAAGTTTATTTTGTGTTGGAACAGGTGAATTGGCTGTGAGCGATCTGTCAATCATTCACAATTCGTCAATTGAAAACAACCGAAGAAGCAGATTATTTGAAGTTCAAGGGACTGGAAGGATCAATTTGGAAAGAACAAATATTTCGATGGATTCTGCTCATTCAGAAGAGAGGAGCATTCAGAACTCACTTGTGAAGATGGAAGGGGGAGAGTTGAGGATGAAAGATGTGAGATGGTCACAAACATTCAGCTCCACAAGTGTGATCTCATTTTCCCAGGAATCATTTGTAACATTGTCTCTGGATAAATGTGATTTCAGCAATATTGTGAGAACAACAACAGGATCATCTCTGATAAATGTGGGTGAAGGGTCATGTTCGATAACTCTTGAGAGATGCACACTTGATGGCTGTGGGAGTGAAGCCTCTGAGTTTGGAGGAGGGGTGATGATTGAAGTGGGAAGTGGCGCTTCATTGAATATGATAGGAGGCCTTGTGAAGAACTGTTATGCCTCGACCATCCAAGGGAGAGGAGGAGGGATTGGGCTGAAAGTGAAAGACACAAGCGCAGAGTTTCTAATTTCATCAGCATTTGAAGTGAACAGAGCCAAATGGGGAAGTGACATTTTTGTTGACTCAATCAACTTGGAGTCAACAGCTAAAAGCAGGAAAATCACTTCATTGACAGCTTCAATTGAAACGATAAACAAAATTCGGGGATTCCACAATGGTGATGAAACGATTCCGATTCCTTTGTGTGCTTATCTGATTCCTGTGCCAGAAGAGATCATTGTGAGCAATATTGATGCATTCAATCACTCTTTTTGTGGGTTTACTGAGTTTCCCTGTCTGACACTGAGACATTCTTTGACAAGACAAGAAGAGGAAAAGAAGATTGTTGTGAGTGGAATGATTATGATGAGTGATGAATTGGTATTTGAAGAACAGAAACATGAGATCCGAGGAAATGATGATCAAAGTGGTTGGATAGTCTCCAATATAAGAGGAACAAATACAGCAATGGTGACAGTTGGAGTCGAAACAGTCTTGTCAACTCTTATCATCTCTCTTCCTCCTTCTCTTTCACATTCCACTTTCATTTCATCATCTTCTTTTTCACTAACGCTGTCTCAATGTTCTTTAACTCTTCAAAATCCTTCATCAGAAATGGCATTTCTGTTCTTGTCCGTTGAGTCAGGAATCCTGATAATCGACAACTTCTCTGCTTCTTCAATCACTTTGAGTGGAAATCCATTGATCTCTTTATGTGGAAGCGGAACAAATGCAGAGTTAATGAACACCAAATGGTTGAACATGACGAAAAGCAATTTCACAGAAATAAGAAGAATAGCTGGAAGTGGAGGCTGTGTGAACATCGATAACAGCAATGATGAAAATTCAAATGGAGAAATAAATGTTGAAGAATGTAGTTTTGATGAATGCTCCGTGCTGGCTGATGAAAGCAGAGGAGGTGCAATCAATGCGCAGTTGAAAGGAAATACTCAAATGAATATTATTTCATGCACATTCGCAGGATGCACGGCACCAGCAGAAGAAGAAAAGACTGGCTTTGGAGGAGGAATGGCACTGAAGTCGATTGATTATGATTCTTTATTTGTGATCTCGTCCCCCATTTTTAATGCAGACAAGCCAAATATTGCGAAATATGGAAATGACCTGTTTGTTGAGTCATCCAACTTGACAAAGAGCATCACAAATGACTCACTTCCATTTGTGACTGAGAATCTGGATGATATTTCATTCAATTCCATGAGAGGGTTTGATGGGAATGATACAGAGAATGCTATTCCACTGGTGTATTTCTGGGAGCAATTGGCTCAGAGATATTTATCAGAGATGATGGAAAAGACATGGGTGCCTGTGGGTTTTCGGATTGTCCTTGCCTGTCAATTGATTATTCATTGGATCGATTGACTGAGGGAAATGAAAAGAATATTAACATCATTGGAAAAGGAGTTCTCCAAAAAAGTGTTGATCTCAGTGGAATTTCAATAAGCTCAAATAATAAAGACATGTGCTCTTTGGAATGTCACTCATCACTTGAAGGAGCCGAAGGAGCAGCAATGAAGATTCAGGGAGTTACAAATTTCAAACTGATGAAGTTTGTGATTCCATCTTCATTCTCAAGTGGAGTGAATGTTTTGATGCATGTTGGCTCAAATGAAGGATTGTTGACTGTGAAAGACTGCTCATTCACCAAAAAAGGAGATGAAAGAGAAGAATTGACAGATTATGGGCTGATCAAAGCAGAAGAAGGAACAGTTGTGTTGGAGTTTGTATCAATGCAATCACTTTGCTTTTCGCAGGATGTTATTTCCGTGTTATCAACAACAATTTTGAATTTGAAAAATCTGACAATGAAGAATCTTGAGCTGAATGGATCAAGCGGATTGAGCGTTTCAAAGAGTTCAGGGAGAGAGAAAAATGAAGTTGAACAAGATGTTGTTATTGAATGGAGTATTTTCGAAGAAGTCACACAAAATACAACTAACGATATTCCCATCATTAGAAATGACAATGATAATCAATTGAAAATACTGATAAGAAACACAACGATGAAGAGATGCGGAGGGTTGAAATGCGAAAAGGGAGGAGGGATGTTTTATGCGTTGAATGAAGGAGGAAGTCTTGACTGCTCATTTTGCACGATTTCTGAATGCTTCTGCTCCACCAAAGGAAGAGGTGGCTGGCTGTTTCTGGAATGCGCCTCGGTGGTTGAGCAGCCTCTGAACTTTGTGTTATCCAACATCACATTCAAAGACAACTCTGCATTGAGAGGGAGAGATGTGTTTGTGAAGTGCACAGACCTTGACTCGCAGATAAGTGAATCACAGTTCCTGATAAACTTTGGGGAGCCGTTTGCGAAGGATCTGGCGATATGGGGGTGCACAGCAGACAATTATGGGGATGAAGAGGATCTGTTGGGAAGAGTGTATGTGTTCAGGAGCGAATTCATATTTGTGTCTTCGATTGTGGGGAACAGCAGCAACAGCAAGAATTGTGGGGAAATGAAGAGCGCATGCTCATCGTTGAATACTGGTGTGAGCCACGTTATTCCTTCAGATTATTCTCAGTTGTATATCTGGAATGAAACAACACTAACTGGTTCGTGCTCTGCTCAAAAGGTGACGATCAAGTCAATGGAATCGAATAGGAATGCTGAGATAAAAGTGAATGAAATCGATTTTGCTGATGAAGGAGCTGTGACGACATCAGAGTCTGTTCGATTTGAGAAAGTTTCATTTGTTTTTGGTGGAATGCAGAATGTTGTCTGCTCGTGCTTAATTCACCAATTGAACGGATCTCTTATTCTGGAATCTGTTTTATTCTTGTCGGAGAACAGAACAACAGAGGATTCGCAAATTCTTTTTGATTTTTCTCTGATTGTTGTTGAAGAAGGGTTGTTTGAGGCAGAAAAGTGCAATGTTGGCCACCTGAAATTCTCGAAGCCTGTTTTCAACATATTGCATTCAGAAAGGGCAACATTTGATGATGTGGGAATGGATGATGTGGAATGCAAGAGTTCTGCGATTGAATGTGGAAAGAGTGAGAAATTGAGTGTTTCGAAGTTGGCAGTTACAAATATTGATTTGGAAGAAAGGAGTTTGATCTCACTTGAAAACAGCCATTCTTCACTTGTTTTATCATTGGAGCTGTCATCATTCACAAACATCAGTCAATCAACCAGCGGATCTTGCATTGTTTGCACAACACATCCGATGAGTGGTTTTGGGATGTGCAACTGCTCTTTTCATGAGTGCACATCAAAGTTGAAAAAGGGGAGCCAAGTTGAGACAACATCAGTGGAGAAGATATTGATCGAGTCGTGTGTATTTAAAGGAAGAATAGAAGAAAGAAACGAGAACAATTTGAATCGAGAAGGAGAGATGTGCAGATGGAATGGATCTGTTGTTGATATTGTGAAGAGTTCTGTGATGATGAAAGATACAACAATCTTGAATTCACCAGATGGTGGAATAACAATGAGTGGAGGAGCGATGACAATTAATGATGGAAGATTTGAGAATAACAATCCCTCAATTGAAGGATATCCATCACAGAGAAGAAACATCATCTGCTCAGATTCAGGAACATTGAATGTGATGAGTTTGAAAGGAGGAGATGGATTGGAAAGAAACACTTCACTTTGGATGTTGAATGATGGGTGCAGTTTTGAAGGGATTGTTTCTGAGAGGGCATCTCCATTTTTCATTCCTGTTCTGGAGAGTGTGGAAGCAAAAGAAGAGGCAGATAGAATGAAACTGACATTCAAAGGAATGCTTCTTGTTCCATGCAATTTGTCGTTCTCAGTTGTGAAGAAGAAGGGAGAAGAGAAAGAGATTGAACATTATGATTTTGATTCAAATGGGTTTTTGTCAGAAAGAGAAGTTGAAGGGAGTGTGGGAAAAGATCTCATCAACAGTTGTGGAGATGAAATCGAAGTGAGCGCTCATATTTTATTTGGAAATGTCGAATCTTCTTCGTCAACTCAGTCATTTATTCTGAAGAATGCAAGTGAAATTGTACAAAAAGGGGATGAAAGAATTGTTGAAAGTGGAAAAGAAGGAAATTCTTATTGGATCGTCATTGTTACTGTTTTTGCTGTGTTGTTTTTGATTGTTCTGATTATATCAATTGTTCTAGCTATTCGATGGAGAAAGGCAAGGAATGAAGCGAAAGATTTGAGAGAGATTGTGAACGACAACATCAGAAAAGATCCGAAGGCATTTGAGATGGTGACGATGGAGATGTCACCTGAAGAGCAATGGAGGAGAGCGGAGAGGGAGGCAGAAAAGAAGAATGAAGAGAGGATAAAGAAGAGGGTGTATGACAAGACACTGGAACATTCAGAGTCATCAGAGCATTTATTGAGTGAGAGTGGCTCCACTGAATACATCTTGGGAAGAGATTCGGACAAGATTCCTGAATGGGCATTAGAAAAGGAAGAGGTAGAAGAGATAAGGAAGAGAACACCATCACCATCCATTTCATCCACTTCAACTACTTCAACAACTGATTCAGATTCAACATTTGTTCGAATGGAGGATATGTGCCCAACAACCTCTTCAATGTCGAATCTGGTGGATGCAATGGCCTGTTCTTCTCCTCATGAGAAGCTGATTGTGGATTTGAGGGATTCATTGTTCATGCTTCTGCATGGAAGAAATGAGAAGAAAGAAATGGCGATTGGGAGTTTGAAGGAGAGGGAGCAAACAGCTGCCCAAATCCTGTTCTGGGTGGCAAATCTTGCTCTTCACTCCTTTGATGAAATGGAAAACCCTCTTCAATCTCTTGCAAATCTGAGTCCTCACATTGTTCTGTTCTCCGAACACATGGTGATCTGCGTTGTGATGCATTCTGATTTCATTTCATCTGATGATTCTGATTCATCCTCCATCTCATCATCAACAGTTGTGACATCAGCCAGTGATGATGATGACAGTGACTCTCTGCCCTCATCAGCGTTTGAGGATGAGGATGATTACAAAAAGGAATGTCTGCGATGGATGGCACCAGAATTGTTGATGAATAGGAAGATGGGAGCAACAAAGAAGTCGGTTGTGTTCTCGATTGGGATGATGCTGTGGGAGTGCCTGACGCTGGAGATCCCGTTTGGGGAGTATCCAGCAGAGGTGGCGGGACAGAAGATAGCGAATGGGGAGAGGCCAGACTTTTTGAAAACAGAAGGGAGGAATCAAGGTGGATTGATCATTGCATGCACTCGGACAGAAAGTGAGGATCGTATATCTCTGGGAGATGTTAAGAGAGAGCTGATTGGGAACTTTCCTCCAGGAGCGGCGATGCTCACAATGACAGATGCATTGGGGCTGATTCAAGAGAGCGAATGCAATGAAAGAGAATCCAATGAAATTGGAACTGAAGACGAATTTGAAAATATGAAAATTGAATAAAAACAACGGAAAAAACAAGAAATGGAAGAGAATAACAAATGAATAGATCAACAATTGGGAGATGAGGAAAGTGGATCAAAAAGAGGGAGAAATTGAAGCGGAAATTGAAGTTGGCTGAAAGGCAAAGGAGTTTGCAAAAAGAAATTGTTTCAAAGAGAATTATTGGATGGGACATGAAAAATGAACAGCCACAAAAAGCTCACACTTGTTCAACATTGGACAAAATAATCAAAAAAACAAACTCCCAAATTGAAATAGTTCTTTCAGAAAGATAGGCACTCAACAATCATGAAAGGATAAGTTGATTCAAGGAAAATGACTGACCCTTTGCATTTGCATGAGGAGCGACTTGCTAACTTAGCGAGTGTTTGAGCAAATGGGAAATGCACACTCAGGGTCAGTTCATTTTCTGTGATAACGTTTCTTTTATTGAAACTCCGGCTTTTGTGTTTTCGACTGCTTTTTGCAGAAACAAATATAGTGATTTTCATCATTTTTCACAATCAGAGTTTTTGCTTGAATATTTTAATTTTTGTGAAGAAATAGGCTTTTTCTTTGTTATCATCACTCTTTGTTTTAACTTTGGTTTTCTATTCTTATTGGAAAATCTTTTTGTCTGTTTTTTGTTCATCTTATTTGTATATATTCATGTACCTCACCAGAATTATTGTTATTCAGTTGCTTGTATTTCTTTTCTTTTTTCTATCAGCAACTACCATTTCAATTGTTGGAAATGTTTTTATTTATTTTTCTGTTTTTTTATGTTTCCATCTGTAAAAATCCCTAACAAAAGTTAAGATAAATCATTCTTTTCAAAAATCTTTGATATAAGAATTAATTAAGAGATGATTATATTTTCATTGAAAGAATTGTATGTTATTCATGAAAAAAAATTTTCAGAAATTAATTTAATATGGGATAAAATTTTTGCATTTATGAAAGAAACAACGATTTGTTCCAAACTTTTTCACCAACCTTATCATTATAAGTCTTTCATTCCCATGTCAAAAAAATACAGAAAAATACTAAAATAAAGAAAAATATTTGTTTGAGTAGAATGGAACAAAATTCATAAAGCAAAATATTTCGTCCCATATGTTTGCGTCCATTTCATAAGTTCGAATTTTTTTCTTAAAAAAAAATACTTTTTCAATTGAATGTTTCCTTTCGAAAAAAAAAAAAAAAAAAAATATATATATATAAATGGGATAAAATTTTTTGTTTTATGAATTTTGTTCCACACAGTTCTTTCAAAGATTTTTTTCGATTTTTTATATTTCAATATGAAATATTGCACGATAATGTTAGAATAATTGTCATTCGATTGCAAAAAATGTTTGGAACAAATCTTTGAATTTTTCATAAATGAAAAAATTTTATCCCAAATATAAATATAAATATGAAATAAAAAAATAAAAAAAAAAATTCTCATGTTCAAATGACAAATTCATCAAAAAGAGATAGGGTTTATGCTAAACATATTCCTCGTTTCTTATTTTCGAAAAATTAAAAATACCATTATAAATGAATAAATAACATTGATTTCAAAGAAAGCACCCAGTCAGTTTTCTTTTGTTTTTTCAGCTTCATCTTCACACCCAAATGTCCGAACCAGAAATGAACACCAACAACCATCTCTCAAAAAAAGCATGAAATGAAGTTGCTATTGAAATCTTTGTTGCAATGGGTGATTCAATCTTGTTGCTTATCCCTATTCTCCCGAAAAATCTCCTTTCTTTTTCCCATTTCTTTTCCTTCCTTAAAAATCTTTCATTATTATTTCAACTCCATTTCCTTTGAAAATGCATTATCAAACACTTTTTCTTCACCAAATGATTTTTTTAGCATTCTCCCATTGCACTTCATCTTTCTTTTTCTTCCTCGCTGTCTGCTCTCTTTCTCTCCCTCTCCCTCTCCAACAACTCCATGTCCAACATCAACTCAGCTCCACAAAACCAACAGACTGCCACCAATGGCGGGTGCATCTCATTCGCCTAGTCTGCCTCTACCAACACATTTTCAGCGAGTGACACAACCTTCTCCACCTGCTCTGTAAGCGAGGAAACAAGTTCTGGAGGAAGAGGCGGAGCTCTCATGATCGAGTACAAGGACGATTCAGAAGTGTCAGAATCCTCCTTTTCCATCACCAACGTCGTGTTTTCAGCCAGCAAGGCCAGTGTAGGAAGAGATATGTATTTTGTGTGCCAATCATTTGTCGCTTCTGTAAAGGAACCCTTGTTCGCCTTCATGGGAAACATCACTCAGAAAGACAACTCGGTTGTTGGACATGATAGAACAGAAGCATTCGGTGATTAATAAATCTTTATCAACGGGAATACAGCTGACAATGAATACGTGGAAAGAATACTTGGCATAAAGGAAGTGAATTGTAAGTTGGAAAAGACTCCCAACAAGAGCATACGCAATGCGACGGGGCTTCTGAAGCAGGTGAAGAAAGTTGGAAAATAATATTGAATGAGCAGATATATTGTGAATTTATGTGCAAAAGAAGGCAAAGTCGAACAAAGTTATGGAGATGGCATAAACACAAAAAATAAGAAATAGACTCAAAAACACTTTAGATGGATTAATCTTCACACGTCTGCTGTAAATTCGGATGTTTCATTGAATTTTCCTTTTAAAAATGAATTTTCCTCTAAATCGCTTTCCTTCATCGTCTCACTTTGATTGCTTGTTGAAGGCTCGAAATTTTGTAAAAATCTGAAGAAGAACATCATTTCAATCATTTATTCCGTTCAAGAATTGCTTCGATAATATGCTCTTTTCATCTGAACCTCTTTCATCTTCCAAATGAAAATGACAAAATCGTCCTCCTTTTTTATTGAACACCATCTGATAAAATTTTCTTGGCTAAATATAGAATCATTTCACTGATGTATTGGGCCTGGCTGAAATTCTTTGTAAGAATGAATTTTTATTTTGCGATTATGAATAGAAATGAAAGACGAGAACTGGTGCTAAATTCGATGGTTGTTGACTGAAATGGAAATAACAATATTTTTATTCACTAATTGAAGGCATTGAAGAAGAATACGACGAAAAGGAAATTAAATAAATTTGTTAAGAAGGCCTTTTTTCATCACGAGAATCGCAAATGAAAAGAAGGCATATTTGGTGAACGGTCGTTGAGAGGAAAAACTGTGAATGAAGCTATTTTTTGTTCAATTTGCCTGTGATTCTGATTGTACAGCTTAAATGCATTTGATGGTCGATAGCCTGATCAAACTCATAGAAAGTTAAAATGGCATTGAAGGAGTTGAAGAAGAAGCAGAAGATAAAGTTCAAGATGGCACAGTTTGTGGGAAATGACAAGACGTAGAAGAAGTTGAAGAAAGCGAAGAAGCAGCAGCAGCAGTAGAAGAAGAAGAAGAAGAAATAGAAGTAGAAGTGGTCGTAGAAGAAGAAGAAAAATAAGAATAAGAAGGCAAAGGTGATGTAGGTGATGATTTGATAATTGAATCAAACGAAATGGAGATAACGAGGAAGATTGGAATGTTTTCATTTCTGTGTTTGAAGGACGTGACTCTTCGGCTTGTGCAATTGAAAAATATCAAAAATCAACCAGGTCGTATATGATGAAGATAATACCTGATGAAAATGAAGAGAATGAGTTGGCCGTGCTTCAACAGCGAAGAGGAAAATGGATGGAAAGGTTAACATTCATTCATCGATGCTCACGATGCAGATGATAATGCTTCTGAAATGCATTCTCTGACGCTCAAGGCACAAAATTCAATGGGCCATGCACAAACATAGAAGCTGGGTGTGACAATGACTTTGTTGAAAAACAAATGATGATACAAAAACCATCATATTCTCTTTCATTGGCTGTGGCATCGAAGAAAGCAAATTTCGTATGATAATCGTCTTGCTTGCTCAAAATGGCTGTCCCTTCGAAGAATGAAATCAAGATGCAATTAGGCAGAATGTTGTTCGACTGCAAGCTAATATTCGATAATAGGTTGTATCTTTGATGGCGTTTCTCCACTCTTTTGAAGCAAAAGCGGTTTTAGGAATTGGATTTCATCGCTTTCCATGTCTGTCTGGCTCAGTCCGAGAAACAGGAAAGCCTTATAAATAAAATAGATATTTTTGGGTTCTCCTTTTTTCCATTGAATTGTTGCTATTTTTTGTGATAAATATCCTTCTCTCGATATTTCCACCAACTTTCCTTGCCAAAAAATACCACAAATTGTTCTCCCTGCCTTATGCTCCCAAATTCTATTTAATTTTATGCAGATTTTGCACTTCACAGAATTCCATCCATAAATCGACATTCAATAAAACACAAGTTGAATTTGTTTTCACCTCATGTACCAAACAAAAATCATGAAAATCATGCATCTTGTGTAACTTCCTTTATTTCCCAATTGCTATGTAATAATCTGCTCCGTTCTCATCGTATTGTTCTCCAAAGCGGGGATTGGCCATTTCAACAATAATTCGGATTCCTGCACTTTGAAAAGGATACGGATGGTAATATCTTCACGATCAACAGAACAACAAAAATTACATACAGGACGCTTTTTGTGTTATTGATGAAATTGTTGTATTCCCCTTGGTCATCCAATTAACAAAAATTATCAGACAGAATTTCAAAATCGATGAATCACCATCATTGTCTGTTGTCTCCACAGGAAATAATATTCATAGTTCTATAGATGATGTTTTCTTACCGCTCTATCATTTTGCAAATTGGTATTCCAGTTCAAAGAAAATTATTCGATCATTGCATCCATAACAACAAACAGAAAAAGATTTAACTTTGCATTTTCAATAAATACTTGCCAATAAAAATGCAAAAAACGATGGTGTGAAAGCAGATATTTTTTACGACTGTTTTTGAGTTTTAATTATTCAACTGTTTCTTCTATCCAAACGTGTGCTCAATAATTGTAAATGTTAAAAATTTGTTGTTTTATATCTTCAATATATTTTCAAAAAAGCAGGAGACGAATAACACAAAAAAGTTCACTGGTGTGCAAATGCTGTTTCTTTTGAATTCTTGATGATTGGATTTATTTCTTTTAATTAATGAAGAATTGCTCTCTGAGCTGGAACGTTGCGCAAACAATGAACAGAAACAGGAACAGAAAATCAAAGAAATGAACACAGTGTTGGATGAAATGGATAGAAAAGAACTGAAATCAGTTTTCGCAATTGAATTATTCAGTGAAATTCACAGAATGATTGAAGAAAAGAAACTTTCGATGGAAAATGTACTTTTATTATTAAAGCACATGGGATATTACAAAATAATGAACAAATTACAAAGCAATGACTTTTATTGCACTTTATTGAGCAAAAGAATTCAAGAGATGATTGTTGAAGAAAAAAAGAAGAAAAAAGGGAAAAATAATGAAAAGCTGCTTATTGATCTTTGTGAATGCCATATTTTTCTGGATAATCATTTTTACCCCAAGTTGTTTTCTATATATGTTCCTTTCCTTCTGAAAGCTTCGTTTAACAGAGATGAAAGCAAGGAAACTCAAAAAGAAGCAGAAATGGCGTTGCTTGCTCTGAGTGAAACTAATCTGATAATGGAATGCTATTTTGATTTATTTTGATTTATTGAACTTTTATTCTTTTTGATCAGAAAGTAAAGAAGGGGTTATTCAGTGGGATCAGAAAGATTATCGAATTTCATCAGGAAAAACGCAACCTTACTCAGCTTGCGTATCAATCTGCTTGGCAGTTTTTGATATTTAGATTTATAACTGAAGAGGCAGTGAAAGAAGTGATTGGAAATGAGATGCATTTCGCAAGAGAAGCAATTGGAGAAATGGAAGAGTTGATAAAGTGCGTTGAGTGGAAGAGAAAAGAAAAGGAGGAGGAGGAGAGGAGAATTGAAGCGAAAGAAGTTTTTGCAATCATGAGATGGCTTCAACTGTATGACAGTTATATTTATGTGGGCGAAACGGGGGATGAAGAACTGGCTGGACTTGTTGGTAGTATTGCAAGGGTATTTCGAGAAGCAATGTGCAATTACACAAAAATATGCGACAGATGTATTAATTCGTTTCGAAATGTTGTGATGAACAAAGCCGTAAATGCTGAAGCCTTGTTGAATGGAAGATCTGTTGGTGCTGTTTTGGAGGAGGTCAAGCAATTCATAGTAATAAGACCTCAGTTTATTGACAGGATTAATTTTTTCAAGGAACTTTGGGCTAGATTGTGGGAAGGGGCAGAAAAGGAAAAAGTTGAGAGAAAACGCAAAGAGTTGAAAAGAAAGGTGTTTGACATGCTGGAGGAAGAAGGATATGAAGAAATCATCACAACTTATTTTGTTATGTATAAAATCCAGTTCAAATTCCTTCCTGACTCAGATAGATTAGTTGATTATTATGTGTATTTGTAAAGAAAGAAAGAAAAATGTTATTTGTTTATTTATTTTCATATCAATAAAATATCTGAATGAAAAAAGTTTATAGAAGCAAAAGCAATTTGATCATAATTTTCATATAAATCTTTTTCATGAAAATTTCAGGACTTTCTGAAAATAACGATTTTTTCTTCAAAAAAAAAAAAGAAAGAAAGAAAACGGGAAAAAAAACAAGAAATTCTAAAATAATTTAAAAATATAAAAGATTAAGACTTCAGAAGAAAAACCCAATCATTGATATTCAATTCCATCATTCCAAACTTCGCCTTATAAAATTTTCTCCTCATTTTTTCTTTTGTGCCTTTCCTTTTCTCTCGAACACAACCAGTTGAAGGTTCATAAAGCCGAAAGGTCTTCATAAAATCTTTGTTTCAATCATCCCGCTGCAAATGATCTCTCCTGCACAGTTTTTTTCATTCCAGCTTTTTCTGATTGATATTAAATCTTCACATGAAGATTATTTTTTTTATTCTCCTTGTTGATTAAAAAAATGATGCCCAACTTTTTTTGGATCGATGTGACATCAATTTCTCTGAAATGAAGGCTAATCATCTGCCAAAATAACAGAAAACAACATTGCCTTTTAGCTTTTATTGGAAACAGTATTTATAAGTGTTGCAGAATTTTATGTAAACAGCTTTTGAAGAAGAAGGGGAAGAATAAGGCGAAGAAGAATAAGATGACGATGATGACGATGAAGGCGAAGAAGAGAAAGAGGAAAGAGAATTTATTGGAAGAAGAGGAACGAATAAATGGAGAAGAAGAAATGGAAGAAGAAGAAGAAAGAAAGAAAGAAAGAAAGAAAGAAAGATGAAAGAGAAGTTGAAAGAGAAGTGAAATGTAATAAATTCGATGATTCACTTTTGATGCAACAAAATGACAAAAGGCGAGCAAGATTCATCTGAAGAAAATGCAGATAAAATGAATAGATTCGATTTATGTGATAAGAAGCAGCAACTCACAGAAGATCCATTCCTTGTTGCAACATGAGAATTTGTTGGTTGTTTATGTAAAAAATTCTCAAATACGAAGAATGTGTTCTTTCCATCAGCCAAGTTGAAAAAAATATCGTCAATGAAGAGATCAAAGGAGAAGGAAAAGAAAATGTGTTATCCTCAAAAATGCTGCTTGAACTGAAATTTCTCTGAGAATGAAGCTCAACATTAAAAAATGATGTTTTCTGAAATGGAAAAAAGATTAAAAAATACATAAAAATAATTAGTTTTGCATTGATTAAAAAATTCCTCAAAAGAACACATACACCCTCCCTATCGCAAATGCAGAGGATTGTCCAATCACTGATGCTTTCAATCTCCTTTTCCATTGTTTCCCTGTGCTCCTTTCTCCATCATCCTTTTTTCTCCTTAAATATCCTTCTTTCTATGTTTTCATCCATTTTTTTTTCCTGAAAAAAATATCTCCGAATTTTATTCTTTCCAATAACTGTCCAATTGTTGGCATTCTTCTTTTCATTCTCATCAAAATGCTTTGAAATCAAATTTTTTTTTCAGCACCTCTCCCAACTGAACACTAAAAATCTTCAATTCTCATTTGCTGATTATATCTCGGAATCCAGCTCGCTTCTGATGTTCTCCTCAGAAAAACAAAGGAATGGCCATTTAGACAATTTATCAGATTCTTGCGCTCTGTGAAGGCCACTAATGGAAACATCTTTGAAAATGAACAAGAACTTTAAAAATAAACAAACATCAATATATTTTCTTTCAAATATCAGAAATTGCTGCATTTTCATTAAAAGATACATTTCATAAAAATCATCTCCCCCAATTCCATTCTGAATGTCTAGTTGTAGCTGCCTCATTCCACCACACAAAATAATATCGCCTGCTCTGCAGAAAATATTGATTCACCGATATCAATTTTTAACAAGAAATATTTTTGTTCTCTCAAATCTGATGATCGGAATGTCCATTATAACAAACCAACAAAGATAAAACGTTTTTTCTTTCTTTCTTTGTTATTACTTCTCAAAAATCCAAGTGCAAAAAGACCTGGTTTAAGCACTTATATTTTCATCGTTGCTTTGAGCTTATATTTTGCACCAATTTATTCCATCCAAAAAATATTCAAATTCAAATCAAATGATGAATTTTCGTTTTTTTCTGGCTGCGATGTATTTTCAAAAATGCAGGAAACAGATAACACAAAAAAGTTCACAGGTTTTCAATTGCAATTTCATTTTAATTCTTGATTATTGACATTTTTTTTTCTTTCTTTTCTTTTTTTTGAAGATTTGTTTTGTGAGCTAGAAGATTGCGATGAGGAAGATCAAAAACGGAAAATATTTGATATGAATACATTGATGGAAGAAATGGATGAAAAGGAATTCGATTCTATTTTCACAATGGAGCTATTCAACAAAATGGACAAAATGATTAAAGAAAAGAAACTTTCGATAGAAAATACAATTTCGTTGGTGAAACATATTGGATGCTGCAAAGTGATGAAAAGCATGTGGGGTCTGAATTTGAAAAATACTTTGTTGTGCAAAAGATTTGAGAAGATGATAATTAAAGAAAAGAAAAAAAAAGTTAAAAACGAAAACCTGCTTGTTGGTCTTTGTGAATGCTATCTTATGCTCTTTGAAGGCATTTCAAAAGAATTGATTTCAATTAGCTTGCCTTGTCTTCTGAAAGTTGCATTGAACAAAGAGGAAAATGAGGAAACGCAAAAAGAAGTGGAAATTGCTTTGATGGCACTGAACAATATTGGGTACAATAAGGCATGATTTATTTTTTGATTGATAAATTGAATTTTTTTTTAATAATTAGTTTATCGAACAAAAATTGTATTTGGATGAAATAAAAGAGATCATCAAATATCATCAAAAGCATTTCAACCTCACTCGTCTTGCCTATCAGTCTGCTTGGCAGTTTTTGATCAAACTGATGATCAAATTCGAAACATCAAAAGTAGTCATCGCGAATGAGCTGCATTTGGGGAGAGAAGCAGCCAGAGAACTGGAAGAGTTGAGAAAGTGTGTTGATTGGAAGAGAGAGAAAGAAGAGGGAAATGGAGAAGGGGAAGCAAAAGAAGTATGTATTATTAGGAGATGGCTCTGTGCATTTTTTGATTTCTTTCTCTCGTGCAGACCATGTTATGAAGGGTTTGTTGAACTTATCAGCAGCATTGTTCAAATGTTTCGAGCATCAATGGATAGAAACGGAACAATTTGCAACTGGAGCATAAGCCTATTAAGAGGAGCAGCAAAAAGGGGAGCTGTGAAAATTGATTACTTGCTGAAAGGAGGAGCAGTTGATGCTGCTTTGGAGGGGATGCAGCGACCAACGTTGGATGACAGAATGTTATTTGAAAGCTTGAAATTCCTTGCGAATGTTATTAATAGATTGAAAGAAAAAACGGATAATGAAATAGAAGTGAACAGAAAGGTAACCAAAAGGAAGATATTTGAAAAGATAGAAGAAGAAGGATGCGAAGATATCATCACAAGCTTTCATGAGGCTTTAGAATTTTTTAAAAGAAATTATGATCATTCGTTATCTTTGAATATTTCTGATTATCTTGTGAATGTTTGAGGAAATGAAATTCTTCAAATTTCATGATTCATTATTTTTGTTTTTTCTTTCATTGTTCATTTCACAAAACGGTACAAAGGTCAATTTTCATATGTTTGTTTTAAAAGTGATTTATTTTCCCGATTCATCAAAATGAAGTGAAGCAACAATAACAACAGAAAAAAAATAAAAAAATTAAAAAATATGTTGTACGAAGTGGGAATTGAACCTTAGACCAATAAATATATAAGAGCGTTTTTCCCAAAAATAAATAAAAATGCATTTGTGATCACGATTCTGAACTTCTTTTTCAAATCTATTTCTTTTATTTTAAAAACCATAAAAAACAAAAAACATAATAAATTGAGAAAAATGTCGCGATCCGGGATTGAACCGGAGACCTATTGCGTGTTAGGCAATTGTGATAACCAACTACACCATCGCGACTTGTTTAGTAGACGTTTTTCGAATCTTGAGCAAAAAATAAATTTGATTTTACAACATAGATGTCAACCTCCTTTTTTGGAATTGATTCAATCAAATTGGAACTTTCTCAATCTCACTTGGTCCAAAATAGGAATTACGAAATGTTTGAAAAACTGATCTTGTTATTTTTTTGTTTCTTCTTTTATTTGATTCTTTCGTTTCGATTATTCACAAAACTTTGATATTTTATGCATCTATATAAAATCCATGGTGTTTTGATCTGTTTTCAGCAAATTTTGAGTTTTTTTAAAGTTCAAAAGGTTTGCATTTATTTTTAATTCTTTCACATGATATCCTTGCGATTGAGCATTTATATTAATTCTTATGATTATTTTTATATGTTTTGAGCTATTAACAGCTGTGACGTTTTATTTAAAATCAGGATCATTGATAATACTTTTTCAACGTTTATTTCATATTAAACTCAAGGGGAAACAACGATTTTTGTTTCATTTCAATATTTTTTATAAATATTTTATGACATACATACAATAAGTTATATTTTTTATTCTCTTTTATTTTTTTTTTTAAAAAAAGGTGAATGATTGAAAAATAGGTAAAAATTACAAAAAAAAAAAAAAAAAAAACTAATTTCTTTGTTCCAAAAGAAGCCTTAAAGGACTTGGTGTAATTCTTTTCGCCTTTTCTGCTTCTGATGAACGTGGAGTTGAAGGAAAAGGAGATGAAGAAGATGCAGAAGAATGTTGGATTGATTTCCACTGACCTGGTAAACACCAGGCCATAGAATTATCATCTTCGTCACTATCATTTTCTTCCAAATCAATCCTTTTCGTTTCATTTCTATCTTTTTCTTCTTTTTCTTCTTTTTCTTCGATTTTTCGCTTTTCTTTCTTTTCTTCTTCACATTTCTTTTTCAGTTCGCCTTCCTTTTCATTCTGTGAAATATCTGAATAAAAAAAAGAGAAAATATAATGGTTGAAAGAGTTATCAAAAAAAATCAAATAAAAGATAATGAATATAAATATGGGTAAAGTAATGAATAATAAACTGTCTATTTGTGCGTGTAAAGTAGTTATTGTGGGTGTAATTGACAAGCTCGGATTCAATCTATTTTTCAATTTTATTCGATATCTCTCATTCGCTATTTGTCTTGCTTTTTGTTTTTGTAAATGCTCCGTCCACAAGTTGTCCAAAATACGCTGATTTGCTTCCCCATCTGCTCTTGTCAATGGATTTCGTAATATATGAAAATTGGTCAAACAACAAGCCACACAGAAATAATCAGCAACCCTTTCAACTTCAAATGGCCACTGTCTTCGAAAAACTGAAAAGAGGGTCTTCAGACGACCGAAAAACCGTTCCACGATGACTCGATGAGTAGCTAGCTCTGGTGTTCCCACTGGTTTGGTGATAATTGCAGCCAAATCAGGTCTCGCTCCTATGTAAGCCGAATCAGCCAATATTTTTGCCCCTCCCAAACGATCCAAAAATTGAGGATAATGATCTTTAAAGACTGTAAAGTCATGAGTTGAGCCAGAATGAATTGCACTGATAGTACTTGCTGTACCAACTTTGGGATTGACTCCAACCTCAGCTTTCACACAATATGTGTGATGTTTCCCACTAAAAAACTTTTTCCCAAAGTCTAATCGACCTCCAGGTCTGTTGATGGGAATGATTGTGCAGTCCAAAACAATTCCAACCTCCTTCATCACTTCAATCCTGTCAGGGCGAAATGTCAAAAACAAATCTGCTAATGGAGCTCTGATATGAGAAACAATACTGTGAAGAAGTCTGACAAGAGCGTTTTGAGTTTCATAGAAAGGTGTGGATAATAAAAGTGTGAGTGTTGTTGAACCGTGATGAAGAAAAGTGAGTAACAAGAATAACTGTTCATCAAAATTGTTGATTGCTTTCAGTTTCCCTCGACGATGAGGAACTTCCATTTGAAGAATGTGAATGAGAAAATCAAATTCTTCTTTTGTGAATCCAGTAAGTCGAAAAAAAGAAGAAACAGGATCATCAAAAAAGTCACAAGCTTTTTTGATGATGGAAATTTTTTCTTCCTTTTGAAGTGATTCATTCCGTTGTGGAATAATATTTCTCCTCTCCACACTCTTCAAAACGTCCAAAAAATTTGAATGTGACATCAGAAAAAAATAAGAACAACTTTCGTTTGATCAAAACCAAATATTGAAATTTTGTTATTAATGATCACGAAACCAACATTTGTGAATATGAATGTTATTGAATCAAATCAAATAAGTTTGATTCTATTTGGTTTTCAATCGATATTATTAAGTGTTAATATATCTTTTGCGGATGCATCAAATAAAACACAAAAGGTTCTAGTAGAACTTTATTGATTTGACAGAGTCGCGAAAATGTGACTCAGTCAAATCGATTTTTGTCTGGTTTATCGAATTTCTCTATTTTTAATCGAATTTCTCTCAATCTCAACAAGGGCGAAATTGTGATTTTTATGATCACGAATTGTGATCGAACATTTTTTTGTTTTATTAATATTTTTATTATTACAAGTTCATAAACGTTGAATTTTCAATATGTTATTGTTTAAAATACATTTTTTTGATATTCGTTTGATTTTTTGTTGTTTTCTTTGTTTAATTCAGCAATTTTAAAACTTGATTTATTTATCATTGCGACTCTGCAACAAATTTTTCCAACAATAATCGAAATAAAATTGTTAATATAATACATTTTTTACATTTTCATATTCATTTTTTTTGTAAATTTTCAACATTTATGAAAAATTAAACTTTTTTGTGTTTTCTTAACTGTTGTGTGTTTATTAATCAATCATTTTTTGAAATTTTTTCATTTCGAATAAAAAATAAAAAGAATATATGATTCGAAAGCTTCTTTTTTTGAATTTTTTCTTTTTTCTGAAAATATTAGTGAAATGAAAAAAACAAATGAAACTTGTTCAAATTATTGAAAAATGAAATGAAATTAACTTATATCATTTTTATAATTCACCAATAATCATTATCAAACAAAAACAATAAGAATTTCCAGGTTTTTCGGTGAAATATCAATAATTTTAAAAAACATACAAAATAAAAAACCATTCAGAATTAAAAATTGTTAAAATCAATCAAAATGATATTAAATATAACGAAATTTATTGATTTTAATAATAATTTTTTTACAAAAATATTTTGATCATGACACCCAGAATGGAAATGATCGGATGTGACTGAGTCACATCCAATTTGACTGTATCTTAATGGTATTAGATCGATCTTATTGGATGTTGACCGATCTAATGCCACTTGACGCAGTCAAATCAATCAAGTTCTAGTCGGGGAGGAAACCCGATCCAGGGAGGAAACCCGAGCCAGTAATCTTTTCATTTATAAAAATATTTTTTCCATTTTTTGTTAAATTTTTTCAAATTGAGTTTTTATTTATGCAAAATAATAAAAAAAATACAATATTTCTTCATTGCACATGTTGAAAATATTCAATTGAATTGAAAAAAAAGAAAGATAATGAAAAATAAAGAAGAATAACAAAGATCAAAAATTGTTTATTTAAAAAGGTTTTCAAGCCTATCGGAAGCTTTGTAAACTGCTCCATAAGTTGCACCTTCAGGAGCTTTTTTTGGTTCAATTTCGGATTGAGCCCATTCTGGAGGTGAATCTGGAATGTGCTTGAGAATATCTTCTTTATTCACTGGCCACATTCCGCTCACTCTCCATGATGCGATAATCGTATCTGGATAGCTTGCTGCAGCTATTCCATTTTTCAGAACTTTCACAAAGGCTTCTCTTCTCGCAGATGCTGATGTAACCATGCCACAATCCTTTGATTTTGAAAAAACGCGCTTCATATTGGCAAAAATGAATTGATCGTTTGGCTGGAGAATGTGGGATGAATGAGATGGTAATTTTATCAAATCAATTAAGTTATCTCTGCATTCTTTCTTTATATCTTCCTGAAAATGGCCTACTCCTCCATCCATAATAAGAGCTGCATGTCGAAAATTTTCTCCAATCTGATTCTTTTTTTTCAATATTTCCGGCAGAAAATATTTTCTAAATAATTCCAGAAATAGATTTGAAGTTAGATGTCCATTTGCAGTTGGTATAAAAACCTCAAGTGAGGTTGTAGCAAGTCTATATTCGTTGGGAATTGTTTTAAATGGGATCAGAACTGGAGTAATATATCTGCAGCCATCCGCACTAGTCATAAATACGATGGTGGTTGAAGATGGAAGAGATGGCTCAGCAATAAAAGATGAAGGAGTAGGAGAAGATGATGCTACAAAATCTTGCTCCGAGTCGGAAAAGGATGTTGATGTTTCGTCCATGTTAAAAATCAACAGTGGTAGAGGTTTTATTTGCTGTATATACAAATCATAACAATTAAAAAATGGATTCAAAACCATTTTGCATGTGTGCGCCACACGTCCAATTGGTAAAGCTTTAGGCTTGACAAGTTCAATTTTTGGATGTCTGGTTAAAAATCTATCAATCCAATGTTTGTCCACCTTTTTTACATCTTCATCATCTTTTCGCTTCTTCAATAACAACTCGTTGGCCAAAATAAAAAAAATTGTTAAATAAAAATATAAAAACAATGCATTGAAACCATTTGCTCTATGAATTTCTTTGTTGGATTTTTTCCATTGCGCACCTCTTCCAATATTTGCTGTTCAAAATCATCCTCTTCTGAAATGGTAAAAAGAGTCGGTCTTCCGCACTTTCTTATTTTTCTACCTTCGTTTCTCGCTTTGATAGCTCTTTGCAGTGATCCACGTGATATTAATTTACACTCCTCAATTTCTCGCTCAGAAAAGTTTTAAATGTCATAGGCATATATTGCTTTGATAGTATCGTCTTCCATTGAACGCATTTCACTTGTAGCCAACAGCCTGGCCAAAGAGGGTATAACCTTCTCCATCATGATCAAAAAACTTTATTTGAAAATTTTGATCAAAGTGGCTCGGGTTTCCACCCCGACTAGTTATCTCAAATTTCACTCTCATCACTTTATCCAATTCCAAAATTCATCCATTTTTTTATTTTTTAAAATTTTTTGAATCTTCAAAAACATACGAAATAATTTTTTTTTTTGATTGATAAAAATGATCAAAAATAGAACTGAAACATATTTATTTCTTCACATGGTATTTGCCAAATCAAATCCATTAAAGTTACATAAAAAGCAATTTATGGTTGTTCTAAATTGAATTGATTGAATCTTAGCAATTATACACAATTCTGGGTGCAAGGATCATCAAGAAAAATCATGAAAAATGGAAATTTTTGTTTGTCACCTTTTTTTGTCATTAACAATTATGTCACAAATTCCATTGTTGGAAGTTTTGAAAAAAGTGGAGAAAAGAAATGCGATTCCCAATCATGTTGAAAAAATTAAAGAAGAAGAAAAGAAATCAATCATCGATATTGCTTGTCAAAAATTTATCGACCCATCTTTTGGGTTCTATCGTCTGACAGGATTTGTACGAGCACAGTTTGATATGCTGATTCGATTACTTTCTCCGTGTGATTTTCCACGAAGAGGTCGTACTTAATCCATCAACTCGTTTGATGAACAGCTTTTTTTGCTTCTGAATTTCCTTCATCATGGATCTTACACTTTGACACATTTGCTTGCACAACCAAAACAAGATTCAAAATCTTCGACAATTCGCCTTCTCCATTCAACTATTTCGATTGTCAAAAATCAACTGGCTCATTTATTTCCGTCTTTTCGTCCTGACAGAATTGCTGGTTTTGAAGAAGCAGGAATCATTGTTGATTGTACTGTCACACCAATCAATCGTCCGGGGGGAAAGTTAGAGTACGGAAAGAAATATTTTTCTGGCAAACATCATATTTATTGCGTAAAGGCGGAGGTGGGAGTGAATCCTCGAATTGGAACAGCCAGTACGATCAGTTCCATATATTCGGGTTCAACACACGATTTTTCTATATTTAAGGATCACTATCCTACGTTTCAAACACAACTTGGAGGAGCTAAAATATTCGCAGATTCTGCATATATCGGAGCTAAGCCTGAATTAGGAGCAATCATCACAAAACCAATCGGAACTCCGGAGTTGGCTTCACTCAGAGTGATTGTTGAACGGTTTTTTGGTCAACTCAAAACATTATTCACAGTTTTTCGCAGACCATGGGTTTTTGAGATAGAAAAAATTGCTGATTATTTTTCTGTTGCTTGTTGTCTAACAAATTTTCATATTCTTCATAACCCTCTTACAGAAATAGATTCTGAAGCTAATACAAGATTTTTGGATGAAATGACAGAAAAATATTTGGAAAGAAAAGAAGCAAAAAAGATAGCAAATGCCAGATATTTTGCGAAAATGAAGAATAGGCTTAATCCTGGAAAAACATTGACTCCCACAATATCTTCATTTTTCGAAGAAACAGGAGGATTATCTTCACTTTTTTTTCCATTATTTTTAATTTGAACTTGTTAATTTTTCATTTTATATTTATCAATTTTCCATATTTCATATTTCAGATATATCGGATACTGATCAAGGAACTATTTCAGCTGCGATTTCCAAAGAAAGAAGAGAGAAAGCGAATTTAGAAGTTCTGGAAATAAGAAATGAAAAAAGAATTCAAGCTTTGAATGAAGAAAGAAACATTGACAGCGATGAAGATCTCATTTGCAACAATTCGCAAGCATGGCACCTTCCTCTTCAGTGGGATGCAACAAATTCATTTCCATCCTTATCAATTCAACCATTCCCATCACCTCCTTTGTCATTTTCATCGACTGTGACATCATCTCATACGCTGCAACAACAAAGTCAAAATCAACCGACATCATCAACTTCTTCAATTACAGTGTCACTTCCTTTAACATCTTCATCAACATCGGCATCAAATCTCCAAATACCATCTGTATTTTTTTCCTCTTCTCCAAAAAAATAATTGTTGAAAACATTTATTTAAAATCATACCGAAATGAATTTTGAAAGCGAGAACGTATCAAACACTGATTCTCATTTCGTTAAACTGTTTAAAGTTTTTTCACTCTTGACAAATAATTGAATTTTCGATTTTTAACCTTTTTTTGGTAATATTAAAAAATAATCATCAAAATATATTAAACTTTCATGTTATATTTCATTTCAATATGAAAAACTCATTAAGAATTATCAAAAAAAAAAAAAAAAAAAAAAAAAAAAAAATCATTTTTATGTATAGCAAAATTATAATGCCGATAAATAACAATAATAGATGAATACTCCATTCATATGGGTGATTCTTTTTGAAAAGTCGCAAATGTTTAATTTTCTAAGAAATCATAATTTTCATATTTTGCTCAAATGACGGTTTCCACTCACAAATCTTCTTAAGAATGTTTGTAATAGCATTATACAGAAATAGATTCTATATTAGCGAAGTTTGGTATATGTTAACATCAATTTGAGCAAAATATGAAATTTTGGATTTATTTGATAATTAAACATTTGTGACTTTTCAAAAAGAATCACCCATATCAAGTATTTTTTTGTTATGATCATAGACTTTTTGATTCTATGGAACGAGTTCTTCTATAAAACACATGATCCGAATCAGAAATGGAATCTGTAAAAAAAGTGAGTGAATGAAGAAATAATATATTAAAGATGCAGATATCTGGTTAATTCACAAATTGATATTCAAACTTCATCGAAAAAAGCACAAAATAATAAAAAAGATGATCAACACGGTGATATTATAATTTCTGAAAAGATCCGAAATAAGATCAATTCAAATAATATTTGATAAAATCAAATCAAATAAGAACAATTCAAAGCAAAATATCAGAATCAATGAAAACTGATTCGTTCAATTTGAATTAGTTCTAATAAAAAAATTTTTTTAATATTTTTTTAGATTTTAACCTTATGATTATCACCTTTTCTCTATTTTTCATTAGACCTTAAACGAAATTGCCTAATCAATACCCGTTGGCTCATTCTAATACCAATTAGTGGTCCATAAAACCAAAAAGTTAGACTCAAACCCGTTTTGATTGAGTAAATACCGATTGATTCAATTCTGGGTCTCTGATCATTTGCAAACCCCTGATCGAACTTTTGTTTTATGTTGCCTTTTTTGTTCACAATTGAAGTACATAACATTTGCATTGATTAATAAATGTTTATAACAGAAAAAAATTTAGTTTCAAAAATTTTCATTTTTCAAGAATTCAATATTGAACTTCATTTTTGTTCAAATTACAAAAAACCAAAAAAAAAATCATGAAGAACTCATTTTTTGTTAAAATATTGTTGATATGAGAAGTAAAAAAATTATTTGATCACAAAGAAATTGAATAAAAAAACAGAATTTCAAAATTGAGATAACAAACATAACAAAACAAGTGAAGAGATCTTTCTAATCAAAGAAATGGTTACGCATCAATTAATATTATGAAAAAATACAAAAACACAATTTGTTTAATTCTTTGTTCACTAAAAGTCAAATAAAACTTTTTGCTTTTTCGAAAAATCCTTAAAAAACAAAACCACACCATAAATAACAAAGCCATATATAAATGTGACATAATTGCTTCTTAATACGCATGTTAGAATATTTGAAACTAATTTCTTAATTCGGAATTTCAAAAAACAACAACAACAAAAATATCGGATGAATTGTTCATGATTACTGAATTACCTTTTTCAAATATACAAAAAATAACACTTTAAAAAACATATCAAATAATTACTAAAAACAAACTGTTTTCAAACCGAAAACCAGAAAAGAACAACAAGAATTATGATCAAAATTGATATAAAATTTTTGATTTTTTAATCACAAAAAAGATTGAGGGAAAACCGAATCGATTGAGTCAAAACCAATAAAACAAACAAAAAACGTTTCGACTTAATCAATTCGAATTGACCCGCTCAATTCCTTTAAGGTCTATTTTCTTTATGAAATTGAATTTAAAAATAATTTATGACACTTTGGCAGTTAAAAAAATAAAGGAATATAAATAACCCTGCAACAATATTCATTTCTTGAAATATTTTGATATCATTTTTTGATATTTGTTTGAAAAAAAATCATTAAAAATATTAGTCGATTTTTTTTGTTTGGTTCCTTTTGTTTAATTTGCAAACAAAATGAAAGTTCAAACTTCTATTAAATTTCTGTTTCCACTCACCAAATTTTGCTGTTATGAAAACAAAATCTTGACAATGTTATTATTTCCATTTTTTTGAAGTTTCGTGAGTTGGAACAGATATTCGATTAAAAATATGGAATTTTTTTGTGAGATTCGAAAATTAAACAATTGGAACTTTTCAAAAAAATATAGATGTATTATATCTGTCAATATAATTGGGAGATTATTTAAGAAATCACATTTTTTCTTTCAAAAATTTTGGTTCGAACATTCCTTTTGAATATCAATAAATAAAAATTGAAAAAACAATAGGCTTATTGGATACATTTTAATTTTTGATTCGGTAAGACCATTTGTTTTTTTAAACATTTGTCAAACTTTTTCTTTTTTAGTGAAAAAATTCCTTTCAAAAAAATTTATTATGTTCGAAATATCAACTCCCCGAAAAATAATATGATTTCAAAAATAATGACCCACATTTCATTAAAAAAATTTTTTTGTAATTTTTGAGAAAAGATCTTTAGTTTTTTGTGTTTATTTTGAAGATCAAAAACTTGATAGTTGAAGCACTGGTATTTTGTTTTGAGTGCTTTGAGAGTTGAGATTATAATTATACATAACTTTTTAATTTTTTTAGTTTTTCTTTGTTATAAAGCACTTGACTTTTTCATATTTTTTTTTCATTTCTTGAAATATCAATGTTAGTTAAACAATCAGCGAAATAAATTACAGATATCGCATTAAATACCGGACATTGCACAAAATACAGGACAAGATCGATATCTCAATAACCACTTAAAGAGAAAATCTGATAATTTTTCTCAAAACATACCTCATCAATACAAACTCACGTGACATACAAGACTTTTTAAACAGCTTCATTTGTGCTCAGAAAATATTAATGATTGAAATCTCAAAGAACAAGGATTTTGAGTTACTCTGAGATTCGGAAAATAATTTTCTTAGAGCACAAATGAAGCTGTTAAGAAAGTCTTGTATGTCACGTGAGTTTGTATTGATGAGGTATGTTTTGAGGAAAATAAACAAAATTTTTCTTCTTGCGGTTATTGTGAAATCGATCTTGTCCGGTATTTTGTGCGATGTCCGGTATTTTATGCACAAATTGTAAAAATTTTTTTTTTTTTTTTTTTTTTTTTTTTTTTTTTTTTTTTTTTTTTTTTTTTTTTTTTTTAGTGACCGACAGAGTGAATAAGTTGAATGCCGTGTTGCACAGGTCTAAATTGTTTATTTAATTAATTAAAAAAAATCATGGACACTGCAAATTCAACAAATAAAACAAAAATACAAAAATCCTGATTTTATTGAAAATTGATCACGATTTATAAAAATTAATGATTTTCTTTATTGATTTATGATAAGTCCAATATTTTTTGAAAAGATGGACAAAGACGAAATAGCAACATGAACAGTAATTCTTTTGATATTGTCTCAGGCAGCAGGAAGTCCAGCGAAAAAATACTTTCTTGGTAATCCATAATATCCAACACTTTTCTGATCTCCACAAAAACTAACTTTCGGTCTTTTATAATAAGGCTGAATTATATCAATGAAAAAACAAAAAACTTATTTTTTTGATCACCAAACTTTATAAAGTCCTCCTGTGAAACGATTAATAGAATCAGAACTTGTTACTGTTGGACACCTGATAATATTTGATAATGAAAATTTAATAGAATCATTTTGAAAGATATAAAAAGAGCTATTTAATACAATAGAGGCGATAAAAGTTCATCAGCTTCATTTTCCATCACAAAAGCCTCAATTGGACAGCTACACAAAGGTGAAAAATCTACATCATAATCATATTCTTCTGAAAAACATTTCACAAATACTAAGCATGAGATTGAAAATAGCATTGGCATCATAGAATTGAGCGTTTGAATGTAAACTTTGCATTCGTAGAACCATCATAGAAAGATTAATGGATATCCATACCATTTGCTGTAAGCGTCATATATCAAGTTATATAATAGTAGACAGAGAAACGTCATTTGGAGCTTTGATTGATGCGCCTGACTTCGAATCAATAAAGAATGAACTAAATCAACTTCATCCAATTCCAAAAATCACAAAAATATTTTTAACGCATTCACATTATGATCATTCCCTTGGGGTTGTTGATTTTATCCCCGAGTTAATTGTATGTGCCATTGAAAATTTATAATATTTCAATTTTATTCTTATTTGGCCAATAAACAATATTTTTAATGCCAAACATACTTATTCTTAATGTTGTGCTAAATGTACAGAGGAGGGCAGAATTACAGATAGAAGATGAAAAATGTAAAGATATTTCAATATATATAGGAAAAGCGGAAGTGGAATCTTTTTCGTCAAAATTTCCTTCTTCTATATTGAAGCATCTTTCTGCAATTGACGAACATTCAATTATAACAGTTTTATTTCTTTTTTTCATCCAATCTTTTTCGGGTAATTTTTAGCTGGCAATCATGAATAATGTTTTTTGAATGACTGACAGATAGGGTCTGGAATTGAAGTTCGCCCTATTCCAACTCCAGCCCATTCTGAGGGACACATGTGCTTTCATTGTATTGTATGCTCCTGCTATTTATTTATTTATTTATTTATTTTGATTAAAATTTGACATATGAATTTATTACTAAATAATTTGCAGCCTATTCATTCAAACATTGATAGTTTTAGCTCTCACAATCAACATTTCATTACATCTTCATGTTTTGAATCATTCTCTGATTCAGCGAGCACAAGTTCAGCATCTCCTTTTTCATTTGCACCTTATTTAACATCAACAGCTTCGCCAACTTCATTTTCTACGCCTTCCCAACAGTCACTGCTTTTGCCGCAGCCTCCGACTTCAGTTGTGTTTTCGGGAGAATCTTTGCTTAGCGGAGGAGGAATCGGAGATTTCAAAATGGACAAAGCGGAACAGGCCTTCAGTGATCTGCAGGCATTGAAGAAATTATCCGAACAATTCCAAAATGCTCAGCTATTTTCTGGACGTGATGAAACAAGTTTGCCCGCTGAATTTATGAACAATCATGTTTTCATTTTAGAAAATCAAAAATTTTTTGATCTTTGTGCTTTGAACGTTATCATTTTTACAAATTAAAACCAGAAAAACTTTTTTTTTAAATTTCTTTTTTAATGGTGGATTATTCTATTTCTCAAATTTTATTAAATGTCTTCTGTTATTTTATAAATGTTTACAGTAAATTTTCTTTCATGGGCAAAGTATTATCTCGAACAAGAGCAAGCGACCTGCATCAAACTTGGGTCTGCACTTCCTCCTCAGCAGGAGAATATTCTCAGTTACATCAATTCTTCTCTTGACAGTAAATCAGGCGAAACCAAACAAACACATAACTCTTTGTTACGAGATGAAATAAGCCATTCATTATTTTGTCAAGCAAAAAACTTGGAAGAGTTTTGCAAACTTTGCACTTCTTTGAAGTCATATTTTGAGCTCACAAGAGAAGAGCACATTCATCTTTTGTGTGAATAGCGAAGCATAAAGAGGAACTGGACTTTCTGATGAAGCAGAATAAAATTTTTAGAGTTTTCAAAAGTTACAAGCTTTGAAGAAGCGAATATTCTTATCTTTAAACACTGTAACAATATTAATGAGAGAATTTATTTTTCATTTGTGTGTTTGTTCGCATTGAACACGAAGTGATTTAAAAGAAAAAAAAAAGAGATTTGGAAGAAGTTAATCAAAAAATCTGTTTCGAAAAGGGAAGATTGGTGCTCAAGCGCAGCTGCTACAATTTTAGAATGATTTTGTCTCAGGAAGTGAAAGATGAAGATAACATGAAAAAAATGAAGAGGCAGACAGACTGATGCATTGAGTGGATGAATGAGATTGTGGAAGAAAAAATTGAAAGAAAACAGTTTGTGCTGTTTTGGAAATAAATAAAGAGGAGAATGGAGGTTGGAGGGTGAAACAAAGTGAAAAAGAAGAACACTTGAGGAAGTTGCGAAATGGATGTGATACAAAAAATAAAGTCATTTCAGAAAAGAAAAGTGGAAGAAATTATTTGCTGTGGAAGATAAGAATAAAGAATAGAAAAAAATGAAAGAAGGGAAAGGAATGAAGGAAGTTGATAAAATGATAAGAGTGAAATTTGAAATTTCGGGTCGCGATGGTGTAGTTGGTTATCACAATTGCCTAACACGCAATAGGTCTCCGGTTCAATCCCGGATCGCGACATTTTTTCAACTTTCAAGTCTTTTTTTATCTGATTTTCTTTACTTTTTATTAGAAAAGAAATTATAATTTTTTTTCATAAAGTTCGTAATAAGACAAAATGGACTTTTAACGCAATGGGTTAGCGTTTGTTTTTATTTTTGATGAGGTGCATTTCATAATCCACTTTTCATAACTTGACAGAGTGTTTTGTTGTGATTCAAAGAACAAGCTATTTGCTTTTTTCCAGTGCTCAAATATTCATGTTACAACAGATGCGCTTCCCCATCCAAATCCTTTCCGTCTTTTGTCTGCTTTGCACATTTCTCTGAGCATAGCTCATTTTCCTTCCCTCCTTTTTCTTTTCTCACATGCCATAATTCCACTTACTTCTTCTCAAAAAATGCAAGCTGATGTTACTGGTTACATTTCCGTTCATCAGTTCGCTCAGCTTTTATTGACTGGATATGTTAGGCGTTGGATGGTGATATTTGATGTTCGTTCAAAAGCCGATTTTTTTGACAATCATATTTACAGCGCCTTTAACATTGATTTGTCAAATTTTGATGTTTCAGTTGCTAGAAAAGGTAACATCAAAGACTCAATTGTTGCAAGAGCAGACAGAAATGCACAAACTATTTTGCAGTTTCGAGAAACATGTTTTTACATTTGCTGTATTTACGATGAAACTGGACATGAAAACGCAGAATTTCTCGCAAATACCTTAGCAGGATTTCATGTTTTTTCTCCGCTATTTGTTATTGAAGGAGGATTCAAGTCAGTGTTTTTATATTTTCCATCATTTTGTTATGATAGAACCTCAAGATTGAAGATTCGTCTCAGGTCTTTGAGGAGAAGAGATTCAATTCCAGCACTCCCTCCATTTGACAGTAATTTACCATCTGCAGTTTTACCGTACCTGTACCTTGGGAGTTCGTTTCATGCACAAAACCAACAGATATTGGATGATCTTCACATTGAATGTTTACTGAATTGCGCGTCAGAAATTGATATACCAGAAGGAAGCATGGTTGACCAAATATCGATGGCAGGTACAGGTCCTAGGCAAGGGCGTGAAATGTCGCGCAAGGGCATATTTCTTGAACGGCCAGTGCTCCATCTTCTTATATGCGATGAAGACTGGGAAAACATCATCCAATTTTTCTCCGAGGCATTCTACTTTTTGGAGAAGTGTCGAAAGGAAGAGCGGAAAGTGCTTGTGTTCTGCCACTTGGGCGTATCACGTTCTGCCAGCATTGTTCTGATGTATTTGATGATGATGGCCGCATTGACTGTTGGGGGAACACTCGGAAGCAGACAAGGCAGCAGAGACAGAAGAATACAAAGAGAAGAAAGAGAAAGAGAGACACGCTCAGACAAGTCGTATTCCGTCGATGAAGATAAAAGACACGGAAGGAGAATGAGAAAAGAGAGGAGGAGAAGGAAAAGTGACGATGATAACAGAGTTACTGAATTTGATAAAGAAGGATGCGAACGCAAAGACATCAAAGCAGAAAAGGAAAGTGCAGAAGAGCAAAGAGACAAAGCAGCGATGATGACAATGATGATGAATGGCGACGCAGTTAACTTGGCTGCCAGCAAAACGGAATCACTTGAAGCAATACACAATCTGTCTCACTCACTAAACACGAATGAAGATGCAATTCATCTGCCAGACAAGCACTACCAACAAACATACAAACAAAAGCAAAATATATCAGCACCACAAAAAAGTTCATTAGCATCTTCCTCATCTTCACTTTCTTCCTCCTCCTCTCTTTCTGCTTCCTCACCGTCTTCTCTCCAATTCAGTGACAGCCAGTACAGCACTTCATCTCTTCGCCCTTCCACTCGCATCACGCAGCTGCCTGACAAGCAATTTGACTCCATCATTCCCTATCAGTCTGCCCCTCCAATTGTCACTTCGCCTTCTCCTTCGCCAGCATCAACGCCAACACCCACATCCACACAAACATTTACTCCATCTTCTTCCTCTGCTTCTTCTTCTGCTGCTGCTCCTACTCCTATCTCATCTTCTAATTCCTTAAATCAGCCTAATCCTTTGCCTTCTTCTTTATCATTATCTTCTTCTTGTTATGATAACACCCCACTAAATTCAGATACACTTCATCATCAATCTTCTGATAAACATCAACCATTTTCTCTGAATTCAACTCCATTTTCACTTTCTGACAATGCTGAAGCAAACACTGACAATTCAGCAAAAGAATGTTTGATGTCTTCTCAAACAACATTTCCTACTCTTCCTCCCCCTTCTCCACCATCACTCACTCAACCAGATCAACAAAATTCCCAATTAACAACAAAAATGAATCCAAGCGATGACACAACGGACTCAGTTGACGAGCCAATCAGTCCATCAGACATGCTTGTTTCTTCTATTTCTTCCACCTCTCCTTCCTCTCCTTCTTCTCTTCCTTTTTCCCTGAACTATTCCTCTCTCCGTTCTCAGCCTCTTTTCCCTCGTTCCTCCTTCACTTCAGATGTTTCTGCTTTGATTGCCTCTTCTCTCTCTACAAAGCCTCTCTTCAACACACAAACAGCCTCAAATGGCTCTCCTGACACTGAAAACACTTCATTAGCACCCGCAACCTCTTTCTCTGCAAATCTTCCACAACAACAACACACCAACACTTCTTCTTCTTGTTCTTCTTCTTCTTCCAATAACATTTCACCTCAATCCCTCGAACCTTCACCAAGTGAACAATCATCAGTCACACCCATGTTTCCTGTTCTCGTCTCATCTCCTCTTTTCCCTCTGACAAATTCTTCTTCCTCTTTCTCTCCTTCTCATAACACGTCCACATTAACATCTCAATTGATATCCCCTCCTGCGCAGCTTCAACAGCCCAATCCTTTTCCTCCTCTGATTCCTTCTGGTTTCTCTCCTTTGTCATCAGCATCATCACATCCTTTGCTATCTTCTTCTTCTTCTTTCCAGTCCACTCTATTTCCTTCCAATCCTTCTCTTCCTCTTCCTCTTCCTCTCTCTCTCCCTTCTCCTTCTGCCTCATCATCATCATCATCATCCGCCACCTCCTCTTCTTCCTCATCTCTCATCCCCATCCGCTATGTCCTCCGTGCCTCCACCATCACCTTCGCCGATCTCGTCCTTCTTCGCAACGCTTTCTTCTATCTCCGCCTCTGCCGCCCTATCATCAGCCCCAACCCTTCTTTTTTCCGGCAGCTGGAGGAATTCGAGCAGGCAATTACGGTTCTCTCGATTCCAGCAAAGCCGTTATTCCGCTTGTGGCCGGCACAGCATAGAAATAGGCGTTATTCAATGGCTCTGCAGAAGTCAGCACGCAAAGTGAATCAGATGAATCAAGTCAATCAAGTGAAATATGCAACGATTATGAAGCAGTTTATGAGCGACAGACTGAAAAGCATAAACAGAATACACAAGTCGAATGCGTATGCAGCAGGTATTGCTGATGAAGAGGAAGAAGAGGAAGAAGAAGAGGAAGAAGATGAATATTCAGATAAAAGTGGGACAAGTGAAGGTGGAAGCGAAAGCAGCTCAAACGAAAATGAAGAGGAAAATGAAGAGGAAGAAGAAGGAGAAAGTGGGAAAGTCAGCGTTTCATTCGGAGATGACCAGAAAACTTTAGGAAAAGAGAAAAGAAAAAGAAAGAAAATGACAAAAATCAAAACACAAATGAATGCTTCTTCCACTTCCAGTGCTTGCGAATCTGAGACAGACGAAAACGATGATATCACATTCGAACAAGGAAAAGTGAATGACTTGTCCACTTTGCACCAAAGATTACTTCCTTGTAAGATGCACATTGAATCAAAGCTGGCAAAAAGAAAGAGAAAACATCTGCATTCGATGGAAGCAGACAAAGCGATAGCAAAAAAGAGAAAAGAAGGCACAGAATCTGCCAATGCAATGGCAATCATTCCAGCTGCTGGTCAATCTCCATTCAATCCGACTCAACGCACAGCCATTCTTGCACCCCATGCTCAGCTTTCAAACACAATGGAAGAAAGCGCATCAACATATGATCTTGTGCAGGAGATTAAGCCAGACGCAGAGGGATCTTTCCTTCCATTCCTCGATCCATCCCAGCCGCCTGTTGTGCAGACACCCTCAGAGCAGTCTAATGCGCCTTTGTTTCCTTCTCCTCTTCTGCCTGCCCCGCCCTGCCAGCCAAGCGATTCACTGGACGATGCCTCGGCTGTGCTGTACTCGTCAAGCAGCCCGCTGAATGTGTCGTCGCTTTCTTCTCTTCAGCTGAGAGAAGGAAACGAGAAGTCGCTGTTTTATCTGCCGCTGATGCAGTCAGTGGCGTCTGTCGCAAGCAAAGTGGAGAGCATTCAGAGGAGTAAAGGAGAAGACGAAGGAGAAGTTGAGCAGAATGAAGGAGAAGATGGAGATGACAAGATCGGATGTGGCAGCTCTGTGGAGGTGGAAGAAGAAGAAGACGAAGAAGAAGAGGAAAAAGGAGAAGGAGAAGAGGGAGAAAGAAGAAGAAGAAGAAAAGTCAGTTTCAAAAACGATGGAAAAGAAGGACAGAATGACGACGAGAAAACTGAAAGCGGAGAGAGTGATGATAACAAAGATGAGATGGAGTTGACAATTCCTTCTGTGTTTGGAAGCTCAGACAACCAGAAAGTGGATTCATTTAGCGCTTTTAATGAACAGACAGGAAGAAATGAAGAGCTCAAGAAAGAAGCAGAAGAAAAATGTCAATCAAACAAAAAAGATAACAAAACAAAAGAAGAATTTGGCAAAAGTTCAGAAGAGCTTTCTAATGCATTATCACCATCTCAGGAGCTTCTGTCTTCTTTCCCACCTTCCTCTTATGCCTCTTTTGCTCTTCCCTCTTTGCGACAACCAATCATACAGAATTCATCCAATTCACTCACAAATCATGCTTCTGTTCATTCATTACATTCAGCCAGTGACACTTCACTTTGTTTGACTGATAATTCTGCCTCTCCTTCTTTGACGCCTTCTTCTTCGCCTTCTCCTTCTCCAACTACTACAATTACTTCTTCTTCATTTTCACTTCATCCATATCGCACCCCTGTCGTCACAGTCACCTCACCTTCTCCTTCTCCCTCACCTCTTCCGTCTCCTTCGTTTTCCTCCTTCTCCACTTCATCGTCTTCCTGCCTCCCTCTTTCCTCCTCCGCTTCACATCCTCCTTTCCCCATTCCCCCCTCCAGCCAGCCACTTCCTCCAAGCAACTTCCGCCAAGCTCAGCCAAAATACCCTCAAACACGCTCTTTCTCGCACCCTGCTTTGTTCAATCCGTATCTTCTTCTGCTTCTTTCTCTGCTGTCTCCGTCGCTCAATCTAAAGGAGTATCTGGCGCATGCTGAGGAAGTGAAGCTGCTATCTTCACTGAAAGGGTCTGTTCTGCCAATTGAGGCTGTGCTGAAGGAAGAGGAAGAGAAGGAGAAAGCAGAAAGAGCGCGGAATGGAGGAGAAGCGGTTCCGAGCTATGACGGGGAAGAAAATAACAAAGAAGGCAAGGGATTGAAACAAAAGGATGATGAATTGCAAACAAACATCAGTTCTTCACAGCCTGCAGATTCGAAGAAAGAAAACGATGGATTGAGCAAGATTGAAGCAGAAATGCAGCCTTCAGTGCCGGATGATCAAGATCTTGCTTTTCAAATTGATGTTGATTGAGATTGTGGATGAAGACATTTTTCCTGGTTTTCTTTTTTTACACATTTTTTTGCTTCAATAAAATCCTATGTGATGTTAAAGATGATTGAAAAAAATGAAGTTTTATTAAAAACCATATCATTTTTGCAAAAACATCTTTATTTTTATAAGTGTTTGCCATGAAAACAACAACACATATTCAATTCGACTTTATCAAAATGAAATATGAATTGAAACTTTTAGTGCGAAATAAGATTATCATACTTAATTATCAGCAACTCGTTGTTAAAAAAACAAAAACGATAAATTTATTTATTTATTTATTTAGGTTGATGTACAAAAGTACCAATACATCTAACGAATAAAAAAAGAATATCATCTTCAATTGAGATTTTCTCTCAAATTACAAAACAAATCTTATTTGATTGAAAAATAAATAATTAAATAAATAAATAGCTAAAAACCGAAAATATCTCAATGGCTAATAAACAAAAACCAAGTTCAAAACAAACAAACAAACAATAAATGTGTAAATACATTTGAAATGCACAATTGGAATTTCAAATGCGTATGGCCACATGGAAGTGATGACAAACGTGGGACATTGAGCTTCACAATATGATCGTATCAAAACAAAGCCTCAAAGAAAAGTTATCCCAATATCATTTATTAATTTTGGTATTCTATTATTTGTAAGAAAATAATTGAAGAACTCCAACAATAGCCTTCAATAAGCATTATTATTTCACAATCATATTAACGTCAGTCCTTCCTTTTCACAGCAATTCATAAAATGCTGCCTTTTTCATGCTCTTCTCTTCGTTTTTTGGTGAAGTTTGCCTGCAACTTCATTTCACTTTCTCCCCATTGTTATGCTTGCAACCCATTTCTCTTCTCAAATGCTTGTTCTCCCCTTCTTCAAAAAATTCATAATTTCTTTGTCATGTCCATTCCTCTGTTGCTATTTCTGAAGCAGTTCATCGACTTTTGTGGAAGCTCTTCAATTTTTGTTTCATCGTATTCCTGTGTCTCCTTCATCATTTTCTCATCTGCTTCAGTAACCATGTTAATTACATAACTTTTCCCTTCATAACAGCCTAATATTTCAACTCGCCAATTAATGTGGAACCATTCATTCACAAAGTCATTATTCACAACAAACGAAGCATGCTGCACATCAATGCTATGCGCTAATAAATTTGTTGCCACAAGCACTTTGATTTTTCCTTCTATGAAATCTTTCATAGCGCGATCTTTGCCTTCTTTTCCGATTCCACCATGAATCGAACTCATTGAAAACTTTCAACTTCTTATCGCTTCTGTGATATAATCCACTTTCTCTTGGTAATTGCAGAACATGACATATCCAGCAATGGGAATTGTCTCAAAAAGACCGAATGGCACTTCCTTCTTGTATTCTTCTTTTGTAACATCCACATAGAATTGTCGAATTCCGTCAGGCAAATGTTCTTCATAAGGAATCATAATTCGAATCAAATAACGCAAAAATATGGCCAGCTATTTCAATGACTTCAACTGACATCCAGTTGCTTATCACAACCGATTGCGTTTTCTCACGGTAAAGACGAGAAAATGTCTTTTATCATAACATTACACTCTTTTGAAAGATATGTATATGCTCCATCAAGCACACAGATTCGCAGATGCCAAACATCAATAACCTCAGAATATATTATCCTCTCTACAATCTCGGGACCTCCAATAATCATGTGCTGAGGCTTCTCTGCTCCTTTTCGTGTAGCTTCGCGAACGTGGTCCTCATCGAAAATGCAATAAATGTGGATTCCTCTAATGGATTTTGCAAGTCCCTTCGTTGCCTGAAAAAAAGAAACATGTAAAATTATTGTGTATAACAACATAAAAGTGCACACACTCAAAACTCACCCGATGCACGTTCACGACTTGGATTAATAATCACTGCTTAGATGAAGTGCAGGGAAGGATCAGCAATCTGCAAACAAGCAATCAATTAAGCAAAATGTTTTCCCTGTCCTGACTGAGCCTGCAAAAACCATCGCGTCCTCAAATAATTGGCTTGATGGCCATCTGCTGAACAAGAGATGGTGTGTCAAAACCACATGAAAATACACCACGAAGCAATTCATCTTTCAAAAGCATTTCATCAAAGGTTTTGGACATTTCGTTCGGAGCTTCATCAACTTCCATTCCCCCCACCAGAAAGAGTATCACGTGTGTTTGTTGAGGAGGTGAAGGTTCGTAAGGTGGCCTTTGAAAAAGAAACAGAATTGTTATTATGCAAAAAGTTTTTGTAGGTTTGCGAACAAAAAATGTCCCAAAAGAAATATGCATCACAAAGAAAAAGTCATGAGAATTCACACGTTGTTGCCCTTCGAAAAAAGAATCTTTTTTCAATCAAAAACAATAAAATTTTGATATGGGCAAAAATTTTTGAACAATTTTTTGTTTTGTTTTTTCCATATAAATCTCTTCAAAACAGCCAAGGATAACGATATTCAGTATTAAAATTATAAAGAGATACAAAAAAGCAAACCAATTTTCACAATCCGTTTCTTTTGTTCATGTATTCATAGAAGAACGAAAAAACACATCAACAACCGTCACATTGCGTTTTCATGAGTGAAAAACTCAAACAACTATTTTCACTGCTGCATCTTCTTTTGTGCATCGGATTTCAATTATTTATTCTTATTTTGCCTTTTGTTCAATCAAATTTATCTCTTTCAAACATTCAGTCATTTCAAGTTCAGGCGACTGAGAATTCTGATTTCACGTCTTTTCAGAAAGGAAGCACAAAACGTTTGAAACATTTGGGACATGGTTGCTGAGTCCTTGGTTTTTGCTTATTCTTTTTGCTGTAGCAATTTTTATGTTCTTTTTGAAAATCAACAACTGTTCGTGATATACCGCAAGATATTTCCACTTCAATTGAGGAAGAGACACTTCTTCAATGAAAAGAGGATACCAACCATATAATTGAGAACAATCAAAAAGAATGAGGTTGAAAAATAAACATGGAAAAATGAGAATTGGATTTCATGAAAAACAAATTTCTTTGAGAGTTGCTTCAAAAGATTTCTTTTTTGTGAAATTGCAAGAAAAAATAAGTGACATATGTTTCTCGATATTCTGAAGACTTCCAAACATATTCTTCATCATTTTGAAATAATCACTTCGAAAAGGAACGTATTTTGAGAAGATAACTGAAATAATGATGAAGGAAAAATGAAAGAGGTCAACATGCGAAATTTATTTTCTTCATTTTTATTGCGAAAGGAATGAAATGAAATACAAAGCTATTATCAGTTGAAAATTTGATTATATTATAAATGATCAATATGACCCATTATAATAATCGATCAAAAAAAGAAAAAAGAAAATCCATTTTGCACGCCAAAATGAATTTATTGATTGCTATCGCTGCTATTTTGGGGAATGTCATTTGCGAGCAATGCTTTCACGAAGATGCTACAAACGACAAAATTGGAATAATTCCTGATTCGAATATTTTGCAAATTATACCTGCAGATGCCCAGATGACTTCAATGGAAACTGAAAATAGTTCCAATGAAAAGAAAACTCACATTCAAGTTCAATATAACGAGAATTATTCTGAATACGATGAGCCTGTGGAATGGAAAGGTCAATGGAAAATAAAACTTAACAACAGAATTGAATTTCCAAACACAAACACAAATAGTAAAATTATCTCAATTGAAGGAGATGCACAGAATGTTAACGACCGCAATGGAAAGAGGATTTTGATGAGCCTTGAAGAAAGCAAAGTGCTGAGCCATGTTATTCTGTGTAACTCGTCTCTTTCGTGTGCGAATATGGATTTGATAGGAAATGGAAATACAAGTTCTATAACCTTAAGCATTGAAAGTGTTGCAATGGTCATCGGGTGCCGTTTTGAAGTCAGAAATGGAATAAGCCCATTTGATTTGTGTGGGAGTCGATTATTGTTGGCAAACCTGACACTTAGATTTTGGAATTCACAACAAACTCAAATGCCTCCTCTTTTCTCATCACAATTAGGTTCTGCGAAAAGCCACTCTTCCAGTTATGTCTCAATTTTCTCATCTGAATTTTCTTCATTCCAGACTTCTTCACATCCATTTCTGTCTTCTTCAAATGTTGAGAGTGTTTCACTCACTAATTTGTTTTTCTCCAATATTTCAACAGCTCCAACACACAGATTTGTCACTTCATCTTTGCGATGTGGATCAAACACTTTGATCAATGATTGCTCATTTTCATCAGTCTGTGATGTGTATGATGGGGGAATTGTTCCTTCAATCAATAACCCCTTCACCTCCTTGACAGTCTCAAACACCTCATTTATTGAGTCTCGAAGGACAAGAAATGTTTATATAAATGGAACTGCAGAGGTTCCATTTAAGCCAGGGAGACAGAACACTACAAACATAGGAGCTAATTCATTTGTTTGGTGCGAGTGGAACGGATCGAGTACAACAGGAAAGAGTGATTCCACATCAGATGGAATTTCGAGTGGAGGAGCAATCTGCATGTGTAATCAAAGTTCTGGAGAACTTTCAGTTTCTCACTGTTCCTTCAATGAATGCTTTGCATACAGTCGAGGAGGTGGAATAATGATTCATCATGTGAAATCTGTTCATATAGAAAACAACATGTTCAATGCATGCACTGCTCAAAACCATTATGGAGGAGGAATGTATGTAGTTACAATTTCAGAGTGCGTTCGGATAAGCGGATGCGAATTCAAGAGTTGCAAAGCAAAAAGCTATGGAGGAGGGATTAACCTTGATGAATTTCAGGTTTCAGGAATAAACTGCATTGGATTAGAAAATGGAGGAGGTGAGAGTGCATGTGTGTTTGACTGCAGCTTCACTTCATGTTTTGTTGTGAATGATGGAGGTGGAGGCCTACGTTGCCGCAATATTCCCAATCAATTCAAAATGAGGAGCATTCGGTTCATTTCATGCAATGCATCGTCAAATGGAGGAGGCTTGTGTTTGGACCCACAGATGGCAACAGTTTCGAGCAACAGTCATTACTGCTATTTCATCTTTTTTCACAATTGCAATTGCACAAGTTCCACTCCATATGGTCATGATGTGTATTTCGAAGATGACAACAATCTCTTTTCATCAAGCAATCCGTTCTACGAATCTTATACAACAAATTCAAATAACAAAAGAGTGTGTTATTTGGCGAATAGTTATCAGCATACAGAAAAGATGAATTGGTTGAGTTTCGGGATAATTGATCGGTATGTTGGGGTGAGTGGAGATGACTTGAGGAGTTTGTGTGGGGCGAGTGAGGAAGATCCGTGCAAGTCAGTGGAACATGCGGTGGGAGCGAGCATGGTGCATCTAAGCTCAACAATCAAAGTCCTTAGTGGGAAACATCAAAGCGAAATCTCAACAATTGACATCGGAGATAAATTGATTAGTGTTGTGGGGAAGGGAAGAGAAGAAAGTCTGATTGGAACAAAATCGCTTTCTGTATCTTCAACAACACTGTTCAGTGTGAAGAGTGGGCAGCTGAATGTTCAACATTTGGGTATCGATCACAACACGACAAGGAGTTCATCTCCGAGTGTGTTTGTCGTTTCGTCTGGGAGTGGGACACTTTCACTGGAGGATGTTCTGATCAATTCTTCAATATCAGAAGAGAGCGTAATATCTTCATCGGTATTTGTGATAGCTCTGTTGCAATTGAGGATGAGTGACGTTGAGATTAAAAACATGAAAATATCTCAGCAACTGTTTGCTGAACCATCATCAGCAGGATCAACATCTGGAGAGAGTATGCTAGTGAATGTGACAGTTCGAAATGTGAATCGGTCTGAAGGAGATGGAGTCGTGGTGGAAAAGAGTATAAAGGGAGGAGAGAAATTTTCTGTGCAGAATGTGTCAATCGAAAATAGCGTGTGCAAGGAAGGGAATGGAGGGGGAATTTGTGTTTGTTTGACAGATAATGGGGAAGTTGTGATGAATGGAATGAGTGTGATCGATGGATGTGTTGCAGTGGGAATTGAAGGAAATGGAGGGAGAGGAGGAGGGATGTTTGTGGAGATGGAGAGTAGGGGATGTGGATTGACAATTGGTGAGAATGTTGAGTTTTCGAAAGTGAAGGAGAATGGGGCTTCATATGGGAAGGATGTGTTTGTGAGTTGTGGGAGTGGAGTGTTTTTGGAGTCAAAAGTGAATAAAAGCTCATTTTCCTTTTTTGATGCAAGCGCTATTCCATCAGATGCGTTGAAGCTGAGTGGGAATGAAAATGGGGATGAAAGTGGAGTGATTCCACTGTTTGTGTATTTGTGCACAATGGGGACAAAAGTGATTGTTGATGGGAGTGGAGGAAATGGGAAGGACCACAACCATTGTGGATTTGAGGCATTCAGGTGTTTGACAGTTGATTATTGTGCGAACTCAAGATTGAGTGAAAGTTCAAATGAAATAGAGGTTGTCACATCTTCTTCAATAAAGGATGAAATTGCTATATCTTCATTTTGTGTGATAATTTCAGGCAGAATAGAATCATCATCGTCGGAAGAGGGAGAGAGGATGCAAGTGAATGTGAGTGATGGGGGATCAGCTTCACAAGAATGGCTCGTTGGATGTTCGAGTTCACTGACAATGAGCAGACTTTCATTTGTTGTGAAAGGTCAGTTGAAATCAAGGAAAAGTGCATTCATTCACTCAACATCAACAATCAACATGACGAACTGTTCAATCTCATTTGAGAGTGGGGCATTGACTGATGGAAAGATAGGATACAGCATCATTGAGATGGCAGGAGGGAATCTGGTTGTTGATGGATTTGTGATGGAAAGTGGAGTGACACTGACAATGAATGGGAAATCACCAATATCAATGACAAGTGGAGTGAAATTGGAGATTTTGAACAGCAGAATGAGTGGAGTGGAAATGACTGGAGGAAGTGGAAGTGGAAATGGAGGAGGATGTTTGAATATTGTGATGAAGGAAGGAGGAGATGTGAATATTGAAGAAAGCAATTTTTCATCCTCCTGCTCTGGTGGAAGTGGAATGAAAGGGGGAGGGATGATGATATCAATTGGAAGTGAAGGAACATTGAGGGTGAAAGGAGTGAAATTATCAGGATGTGAAGTGCCATCAGAGGATGTTGAGAATGGAGGGAGAGGAATGGGAGGAGGGATGTTTGTGAAGCTGCCAGATGAAATGGGATTATTTGTGTTGGAAGGAATGGAATTTGAAGGATGCGAAGCTTGGAAAGGAAGGAATGTGTTTATATCTGGATGGGATCTGAGTGAGGTTGTGAACAAGGAGCACTTCAAATGGGAGATGAGTTCAGAGGAGTTGATTTCATTGGATGAGTTGTGTGGATGGGAGAGGAAGACAACAGGAGAAGGGGGATATGTGATTCCACTGGTTGTGTATTTGTGGGATAATTGGAGCGGGAATGGGTTTGTTTCAAAGGAGAAAGGAGGAGACTTCAGTGGGTGTGGGTTTTCTGAAGCTCCATGTTTATCGATTGACCACTTGATATCACTGAGATATTCAACACTTGGAGAATGCAAATCACACATCAAAATAGTCAGATCAGGATTGCTTCAGAAATCAATGTCACTGCTGTCATCATCATCATTAACCACTCCTATTGTTTCAGTTGAGGGAGAGAGAGAAGGAACAGATCTGAAAGTGAATGATGGAGGAATGGATAAAGATGAAGAAGGAGAGGGGATGATTTCGTCGAATATTGTTGTTTCATTCATTAATATTTCATTTTCTCTTCCAAATGAATTAGGGATGCATTTGTCATTCATTCATTCATTATCATCCTCCTCTGCAACACTTTCAGTTGTGAGGTGCTCATTTGCTTGTGAGGATGAAACAATGAAAGTGAATTATTGCTTGATAAAAGCAGATGGAGGGAGAACAGTGATTGAGGGTTGCACCCTTTCTCAGTTCCTGTTGGCGAAAGGGTTCGTGGAATTCACAACAGATGTGAAGAGTGTTGATGTGATGAACATGTCGATATCGAACATAACGATATCTGAAAGCAGTCTGATATCACTGAGTCAGTCATCCACAGCAAATATGCTGATCAACAATGCAATGGAGAACACAAAACAAACAGTGAAAGTGAATTGCTCCTCGTTTACGAACATCACATGCTTTGATAACAGAGCATGTGTGATGAGTGCAGGATCGTTCTCAGCTGGGATGGAATGTGAGATTGAAGGATGCACAATGACGAAGTGCATGAGTGAGAAGAGTATGGAAGGAGGAGGGATGAAGATGCTGTTGAAGAGAGGAGTGTCGGAGTTGAAAGTGAGTGGATGTTCATTAGGGATGTGTGTGTGCTCGACAGGCAAAGGAAGGGGAGGAGGGATGATGATTGATGCACTTGATCCAAATGAGAAGAACACCAACACAGAAATATCACCAATTGGATTGAGATTGGAGAACATCCGATTCATGATGAATGATGCATTCATTGGGAAGGATGTGTTTATCAGATGTGTTTCGATTGCTTCGCAGATCAATGAAAGACTGTTTGAACTGGATTTCGACCAGGAAGCGCTGAGGGGGAAGGACTCGATATGTGGGAGTGATGGGGAGGGAAAGACTGATATTAATCTGATCCCATTGATCACATTCTTCTTTGGGCAGCAAGTGTTTATATCAGTGAATGGGAGTAACAATAGGCAGTGTGGAGCGCAGACAAATCCGTGCAAAAGTGTCAGCTGCGGTGTGAGTCACATCCAAAGAGGTATGGGAAATTTCATTTGGATTGATGGCGAAGGAGACATTGGAGGTGAATGTGCGATCGGAGATTTGTGTATGAAGTCAATGAAGAAGGCGAAGGGAACAATTCATTTCAATGAAGTTATTCAAGAGATGGAAAGTGAAGGGAGTGTGATTGTATTTGTGAATGAGTGTGCTGTGGAGAGATGTGTGCATGAGTTTGGAGAGCTCTTTGAAGCAAATCACAAATGCATTATGAAAGTGAAGAATGGGACAACCATAATGAGGGAGTGTGAGTGCTTGTCATCAACATCTGAATTGGTGATTGACAGCATTGTGATGGCAGTTGAAGGAGGAGAACTGGAGATGGACAAATGTTTGGTTTCGAGAATGAAATTGAGAGTGCCATTGATGGAGTTCATTGGGGAATCGAAAGCAGTCATGTCAGAAACAAGAATTGATGATTTGAAATCAGAGGGAAATGTTATTGAAATTGGGGACACCGCAAAAGTGGAATTGAAGGAATTGGATGCTGAGAACATCACAATTTCAAGAAGTGGAAGTGTGGCGAAAATCCAGAATGCGGCAAAGAGAGTTGTTTTGTCGAACTGTTCGTTTGGAAAATGTTTTAGCTCAAAGGAGAAAGGGTCGATTGTGTTTGTGGATAATTGTGATGATATGAATTTTGATTCCTGCAACTTCCTTGGAGATTTGGGAGATGAAGCAAAAGAAGAATCGAGAAGAAACGACAGAACCGATGAGATATGCAAATGGAATGGATCGCTTGTGGATGTTGTGAAGAGTTCTGTATCGATGAAAGACTCAACAATCTCACATTCACCAGATGGTGGAATAACAGTGAGTGGAGGAGAAATGATAATTGAGATGGGATTGTTTGAGAACAATAATCCTTCGATTGAGAAAAACCCATCGCTGAGAAGAAACATCATTTGCTCAGATTCGGGAATATTGAATGTGGTGAGTTTGAAAGGAGGAGATGGATTGGAAAGAAACACTTCACTTTGGATGTTGAATGATGGGTGCAGTTTTGAAGGGATTGTTTCTGAGAGGGCATCTCCATTTTTCATTCCTGTTCTGGAGAGTGTGGAAGCAAAAGAAGAGGCAGATAGAATGAAACTGACATTCAAAGGAATGCTTCTTGTTCCATGCAATTTGTCGTTCTCAGTTGTGAAGAAGAAGGGAGAAGAGAAAGAGATTGAACATTATGATTTTGATTCAAATGGGTTTTTGTCAGAAAGAGAAGTTGAAGGGAGTGTGGGAAAAGATCTCATCAACAGTTGTGGAGATGAAATCGAAGTGAGCGCTCATATTTTATTTGGAAATGTCGAATCTTCTTCGTCAACTCAGTCATTTATTCTGAAGAATGCAAGTGAAATTGTACAAAAAGGGGATGAAAGAATTGTTGAAAGTGGAAAAGAAGGAAATTCTTATTGGATCGTCATTGTTACTGTTTTTGCTGTGTTGTTTTTGATTGTTCTGATTATATCAATTGTTCTAGCTATTCGATGGAGAAAGGCAAGGAATGAAGCGAAAGATTTGAGAGAGATAGTGAATGATAACATCAAGAAGGATCCGAAGGCGTTTGAGATGGTAACGATGGAGATGTCACCTGAGGAGCAGTGGAGAAGAGCAGAAAGAGAGGCAGAGAAGAAGAATGAAGAGAGGATAAAGAAGAGAATATATGATACGAAAAGCTTGGGGCATTCGGAATCATCTGAGCATTTGCTGAGTGAGAGTGGCTCAACAGAATATATCTTGGGAAGAGACTCTGACAAGATTCCTGAATGGGCATTGGAGAAAGAAGAGGAAGAAGAGATAAGGAAGAGAACGCCTTCTCCTTCTATTTCTTCCACTTCAACTACTTCAACAACTGATTCAGATTCAACATTTGTTCGAATGGAGGATATGTGTCCAACCACCTCTTCAATGTCCAATCTGGTGGATGCGATGGCATGCTCGTCTCCTCACGAAAAGCTGATTGTGGATCTGAGGGATTCATTGTTCATGCTTCTGCATGGAAGAAATGAGAAGAAAGAAATGGCAATTGGGACTCTTCAGGAGAGGGAGCAGACAGCTGCCCAAATCCTGTTCTGGGTGGCCAATCTCGCCCTCCACTCCTTTGATGAAATGGAAAACAAGCTTCAGTCATTGTCCAGTCTGAGTCCTCACATTGTACTCTTCTCCGAACACATGGTGATCTGCATTGTGATGCATTCTGACTTATTGTCAGATGATGACACAGATTCCTCATCCATCTCATCATCAACAGTTGTGACATCAGCCAGTGATGATGATGATGACAGTGACTCCCTTCCATCATCAGCATTTGAGGATGAGGATGATTACAAAAAGGAATGTCTGCGATGGATGGCACCAGAATTGCTGATCAACAAGAAGATGGGGGCAACGAAGAAGTCTGTTGTGTTCTCGATCGGGATGATGCTGTGGGAGTGTCTGACACTGGAGATCCCGTTTGGGGAGTATCCAGCAGAGGTGGCGGGACAGAAGATAGCGAATGGGGAGAGGCCGACTGTTCAAAGTTTGGATGAGTGTTCATCGAAAGAAGCGATATGCAAGTGTTGGCAAGGGGAGACAAATGAAAGGATGAGTCTTGTGGATTTGAAGAGAGAGTTTGTCCAACGATTCCCTCCTGGAACAGTGATCATGACGATTTCAGATGCGATTGATTATGATGAGTCTGAAGATGGTGAGAAGGAGAGTGGATGGCTGACAGGTGATGAGCCTTTGATTATTTGTGAATGCAATTGTGGGACAGTGGTAGTTCAACCAAACATGACAAAGGAGTGAAAGTTGTTGGTGAGAGAAATAGAACAAAGGAAAATGGAAAAATGTCACGGTGGCAAATGTGAAACAGTGTTTCTGTGAATTGTTATTTCCAAAGAGGATTGTTGAGGAAGATAATGGGTTTCAAAGGTTATCCAGCTTTACTCTTATGAAGAGTGACAAAGCTTTTGAGTTGAAACATTTACATTCAATGATGGCCCACAAATGAATTGCTTTCTTCTTTTTCAACACATTTTCCTTTCCGATCTTTTTTTCTGTTTCCTTTTCGTTCTGTCTTTATTTGACTTTCTCATTAACTTTGTCAAAGCATTTTTCTTATTTTTTTTCCATTTTTTTCCCCATTTTTTTCTCATTGTTTTTCTCATTGTTTTTCCACTTTTTTTTCCACTTTTTTTTCCACTTTTTTTTCCACTTTTTTTTCCACTTTTTTTATCCTTTTTCCTTGATCTTTTTCTTTCAATTTTTCTATTCATTGTCTTTATCCAGTCAGCATTTTACCCTTTTTTTCTAGTCATTGTAATTCTCGAAAGACAAGGTTTGAGTTGTTTCTCTTTTTGTGTATTTTTGCTTTTTTTAAATGCATTTCTGTTTTGGTTGATACACCAAAAATTATTCAAAATGAGGATTTTTTCAAACGAAATAAAATTTTTTGCATTCGAAATGAAAATATCTAATGTTTTCATATGAATGAAAATTATTAGTAATAATTTAAATTTTCAAGAAAATATAAAAAAATTCAAAATATTTTCTGATGCACAAGATAATTTTGACTGCACAAAATAATTTCAGATTCAAAATTGAAAGAATGATTTTCACAAAATTTCGTTTGAGATTGAATTAAATTTCGTAAGATTTTCAACAATTATTAATTCGAATGCAAAAGTTCTCATTTTGAATAGTTTTAGGTGTATCTTTTGAATTGCAAATATTGTCAGTGTTAATAATTGTTGACTCTTTCAATAACTGTGGACAGTGGCATTATCTCAACAACCGTTGACAGTTTCATTTTGACAATTAATCTAATTATTCATTCATTAAATATGAACTTATAAGACATTAAGAAATGAAACAACTTTCTCCCTAGAATAAAAAACTTACCGTTTTCAATTTTCGGAGAAACTCGGAGAAATAAGATTCTCCAAGTTTCTCCAAAAAGAAAAAATAATTTTTCAAAAATATCATCGTGTTGGATGAGTGATTCAAAAAATTCTTATTTGTTCTTATTCATTGAAGGAATAATTATGTTAATTATCGAAATCCAACTATCAATGGTTGTTGAGATAATACCACTGTCCACAGTTATTGAAAGTGTCCACCATTATTAACTCAAACAATAGATATGAAATGCTTAATATTTTGCTTTCTACGATTTAGATACTGGAAATTTGTTTTTGTTCATATTTGTAAATTGGAGCTATTTGTATTTACAGATTTCTCAAATAATACATCACATGTTTTCTTTATGCTTCTTGAAGATAATTTTCAAACCGTTAGCCATGTACCCATTTTCAGGGGAAATAAAATAAAATATAATGCAATTCAATAAAATAAAGAAAAAATGATAATAATGTTTGTATTGACAAAATTTTTCTTTGGGTGGTTTTTAAATCCACACCTTTTTTTTATCCGTACAAAATTTAAAAATCAAATATCTCAACAAATATTCAATATTAATTTACTGCAATTTGCATAGTTGCGTATTAACATTCATGACATCTATTCATATACAAAATTTTTTAAAGACAGTGTTGCATATTATTTGAAATAAATAATTATTATTTTTCATAATCTGATTTTTGATGAATTTTTCTATTTTAATAAAATGATTAAGCTCATTTTTAAAACACACAATTTATTTTTTCTACGTTATTAACAATTCTGGTTATTTTTTATTTTCGCTTATTTGCTCATTTAAATTGAATGAAAATCTATCATTTATGAAAAATCTTTGTCAATGGGACAACTTTAAATTTTTTTTCATAAAATGCAGGAGCATCTAACTGAAACAAACACTTGCATTGAATAATATTATAGTTATATAAAATCACAACATAGTTGAAATTTCAAATAATTCTATATTCATTTCATAAACTAATATTGTTTTAATTATTAATGATTTTAAATGAACATTTTCTTTGAATTTTCTTTTAAATTGTATTTAATGTAATGAATATAGAATTATTTGAAATTTCAACTATGTTGTGATTTTATATAACTATAATATTATTCAATGCAAGTGTTTGTTTCAGTTAGATGCTCCTGCATTTTATGAAAAAAAATTTAAAGTTGTCCCATTGACAAAGATTTTTCATAAATGATAGATTTTCATTCAATTTAAATGAGCAAATAAGCGAAAATAAAAAATAACCAGAATTGTTAATAACGTAGAAAAAATAAATTGTGTGTTTTAAAAATGAGCTTAATCATTTTATTAAAATAGAAAAATTCATCAAAAATCAGATTATGAAAAATAATAATTATTTATTTCAAATAATATGCAACACTGTCTTTAAAAAATTTTGTATATGAATAGATGTCATGAATGTTAATACGCAACTATGCAAATTGCAGTAAATTAATATTGAATATTTGTTGAGATATTTGATTTTTAAATTTTGTACGGATAAAAAAAAGGTGTGGATTTAAAAACCACCCTATCCAATAAAGTGATAAGCTTGATAACGACTTAAATCATTTGGAAACAAATATATATGTTTTTTAAAACGCTCGATCTTCAAAACCATTTGCTTGATTAAGTTGCATAGAAATAGTTATCTGCTCTTTCACTTCACTTGAAACATTCGTACTATCCATTATCAACTGCAAAAGTGATGGGCAAGAATTGAAGATAACTAAATCACAATTTTGATTTTACATCATCCAAGCATGGAAACACAAAGAAGGATGAAATACAACCAATGCAAAAATCAATTGCAAAATTGCATTTCATTTTTGAGATTAAAATTTTTAACAAAAGCAAAAAAATATTCAATTCAACAATAAAATTCAAAAACTATCGAACAAACCTGCAATCGATTCATCATTGACTCCGGTGCACTTTGAGAGATTGAGAGTCTTTAGCGTTGCAGAAGAAATTGGCAGACCACTCATCTTTTTTGGGATGCCTGAGCAGTTCAGAGAAAGAAGCGAAGGAAGAGATTGCGAAGAAGAAGAAGAAGAAGAAGAAGAAGAAGAAGAAAAGATGGAAGAGAGGCAGGAATCATCGACTCGAAGGCACTCTGATATGTTTAGTTCTTCCAATGTTGGAGGGAAATATGGCAAGAAAGACGAAGATGAAGAAAATGATGATGATGAATCTATATTAGCAACTGCCCCTTTCTGACTTTCCTCGCCTCTCCTCTTGAATACAAGCTGAGGGCAGTGTGACAAGTCGAGGTGTCTGATGGGGCAGCGGTGCAGCTGAACAGAATCTGCATCTGTACCAATGCTCTTATCAGCCTCAAAGCAGATACCAGCAAGTTTGACACAATGTTTGAGCGAAAGAGAAGTCAAACAAGAATGGCTGGGTATGATAGGTAGCACAAGGGCGTTGCATGAGTTGAGGATGAGCGTGTGGAGATGAGGCGATGAAAGAATCAGGCTGAGCGACTCGTCTTTCAGCGACCAGCTTTTGGACAAGTCTATCGTGCTGAATACGGGTGGGATCTGCGGATTAGCCAGCCGCACTGCCCCTGTCAGAATAAGAGTCTTGTTGCCTTTGAATTCACTTGAAGACGAAGATGATGAAGAAGACGAGGAAAAAGAAACAGTTTTCTCCGAATTATCCAGCAGTTCTACATTAAATGTGTTCTGTTCCTTCATTTGATCTTGATAAGCGGATGAGTGCTCTTTTATTTCTTCTCTTTCTTCATCTTTTGTGTGCTTCTCTGCTTCCTCTTCTGTGAAACTTTCCCACATTTTTTTGCATTCAGCGTCTTTCAGCTGTGTTGCTTGTTCGATGCGAAGCAAAGAAATCTGGCTGAGCGGATAATGAACAGATATCTCTGGTGCAGGTGAAGTGATCGGAGAGATGGTAAGCGAATGAAATGAAACATGAGAATGTGAGGAGGAGGAGGAACAAGAAAATGATGATGATGATGATGATGATGATGATGATGATGATTGAATAATTGATTCCAAGTTCTTGTTTGAAGAAGCACTCACTCTTTCTCCAACGCTGCATCTTTGTATTTGATTGCATCTTGTGATTGAAAGCGATGCAAGATAATCAGATGACACAGAAACAGATCTCAGAGCAAAAAGAGAGGTGAAAGAAACATCAAGAACTTGCGAAGAAAGCAAAGATAGTTTTCTCAGTGAAGATTTCCTCTGCTTTGTATGAACAACTTCTGAAGTGTGATGCGAAGAAGAATCAATATCACCTGATTCATTTCGCTCTTTCTTCCTCAAAACAATCTCTTTCACTGTGCTGCAGCGAGCAACAGTAAAACTGACAATATCATTTCCTTCCACACACAAATCCTCCATTTCTGCTGCATCTGACACCCAAAATGATGTCAAATTCACCAAACAAGCCACTTTAGCGTGGACAACAGATGGATGGATAAGCACAAGATGCGACAGGAATGGTGCGAAGGAAGAAAGCCCAGCAAGATGCTTGTCGTTTAACGGTCCAGAAAGAGTGAGGGAAGACAAACGCAGAGGAAGCAGAGGCTGTGGTGCGGTTGTGATTATGCGGAAGGGCGAAAACGAGGTGAGACTGAGTGAAGTGAGGGTGGGAAACAGGACAGGCAGCTGGGCCGCGACTTTGGAGATGGATTCAGATGAAGACATAGATGGATCAGAATAAACATCACTTGCAGCTAAATTCTGCATTGCCTCGCTCATCTTCTTCCTCCTGTTGTCCTCTTCCAAGTCTAAGACACGCAACGACAGCAGGTTGGGTGTGTGGATGTGTTTGATGGCGTCACATGGGAAGCGCGGAAGGAGGAGAGTGGTAAGGTGCGGACACTCCAATCGACAAAAAGAGCGGAAAGAAGAGCAGCTGGGGAAATAGAGAGACGAAAGAGAAGGAAGAGAAAGAGAAGGAGTTTCGAGTGAGATGCAATGAGATAGATTGAGCGATGTGAGGAGTGGAAGCGAGTGGAAGGCAGGGTTGACAAGAGAAGGACAGAAGGAGAGATTTAACGAGGAAAGAAGGGGAAGAGAAGAAGAAGAAGAAGAAGAAGAAACTGAGTAAGTTTCAATGCGATCAGGATCTGATACAGAAGAAATCGCATCTTCCATTGGTACATGCATCTCTTTTTTGATGTTAGCAAGCAGAGTTTTGATTGTGTTGTCGCAAACAGAAGGACAGTGCGACAGTTCGAGTGAAGTTAGCTTTGGAGTGAAAAGAAGAAGAGAAGCAACGTCTGTGTTGGACAAGTCAAGCATCCTCAGATTCTTGTGTGACACAATCACTGAAGGACCAAAGGCAGAAGATGTGGAAGAAGAAGAAGAAGAAGAGCGATTTTGGGGTTTATCCTCCCAAAACAGTTGGTTTTTCGTTTCTGGAAGGAGAGGAGCATCGGTATCTTTCTCGTCTGTTCCATCACTCCCCGTGGAAGAAGAAGAAGATGCTGATGATGATGACGATGAGGAAGATGAGCCAATGACTCCAATAGCAGCGACCGGTCTGCGTGTTCCAGTGAGAGAAAATGATTGCAGAGAAGGACAGTTCATCAGAAGAGGATGGATCGAAGAGAGAGCAAACGAATGATGTGGCGAGGCAATAGAAAGTGTAACCAAATGTCTGCATTTCAGCGAAAGATGAGTGAAAGTGGGGCAGTGGGAAATAGAGAGATAGCTCAGATAAGATGGGGATTGGTCCAAAGGAAGGGCAGAAGACGAGTTTGTGGTTGGAACAAGAACAGTTTTTGTTGGGTCGTTGCTGTCATCGTCTTCTTTCGTCTGTGAAAGGAGGGGCATATCTGCAGCATCAATGCCATCAGCTTGAGTGATGAAGGGAGAGACTGTGCCTGGCGCGTAAGGATAAGGAAGAGCAGAGAAGGAAGAAGGAATGGAAAGAGTGGAGACGTGAGGGCAGCGGGAGATGGTAAGAGAAGTGAGAGAAGGGAAAAGTGCGATTGTCATCTCAATAGAAGTGCCTGGTTGATTGGACAAAAGATAAATAGAAGAAATTGTGAGATTTTTTTGGAAAAAGAAAAGAAAAGAAAAGAAAAGAAATTAATTTGTTTATAAAGCGAATTCATCACAATAAAAACTTTTAAAAATTATCTTTTTCTTTTTCTTTATTAACAAAATCACAAAGATTCCAAGCAAAAAGAATAAAAAAGACTGTTTCTTTACAGTTTTAAAAATAAATTGAATCATACCAGTGAATTCTGAGCAGTTCTCAATCACAAGAGATCTCAGTGATGGCGCAGATAGAGTAAATGTCGAAGCTTCCAGTCCTTTCAGCTGAAGAGACAGAAGATGCGGAAGAGGCGCAAGTGCTGTGTGTTTGTGGAGAGAACAGTTTACCAGAGAAAGATGCTGCAAAGAAGGAAAGAGAGAGGAAAGGAAGAAAGCATCGCCTGTCAGAGCGAATGAAGAGAGAGTGAGGGAAGAGATTGTTGGTGAACGAAGAGGTGTGAGGGGCAGAGAAAGAGAATAAGGTGATTTCGATGAATTATCAGTCAATAATTGAGGTGAAATAGAATTGTTATCTTTTTCTTCATCAGAAGACGCACCAAGAAGCGTGTTGATATCGTCATGGTATGTTGAAAGATCTGGTGGAAGCATCGTGTTCAGCAGTGGAAACTGGTTGGAATCTGTTGGCAGCACTTTTGTCTCTCTCACTTCTCTTCTCATGCCATCCCCAGCCATATTCCACATATTCCCCATCATTCCACCTGGAGGAATATTCATCGGCATCCCTCCCATCAATGGATTAATTGCTCCTGCATTAAACATGGGGAAAGGGGGTTGAGTGGAATTGCTCTGTGGCTTGTAGCTGGAAGCTCCGATGTGCGAAGGGAAAAGAGTGCGCTGGGAAGAAGAGGAAGATGTGAAGTTTGAAAGAGAAGAGAGAAGAGGAGCAGCGGAACTATCTTCATTTGAAAAGAAAGAGATAAGACGATGGAAGAAATTTGTTCTGAAATCTGGCAATGAAGAGCCTGAAGAAGAAGGTGTAGAATTTGAAAAAGAAGAGGAAGAGGAAGAAGCTGATGAAAAAGTGAGCGAAGGAGAAGCCGCAGAAGAAAGGGCAGAAGAGAAGTGTGGATAGATAAGAAGAGAATCCCCCCAAAAGCGAGAGGCAAAAAGAGGAGAGGTGCGAATGATTCGAGTGGCATCTTTTGGCGAGAAGGAAGGAAGAGGCAAGGTGGAAACAAAGAACTTGGGATCTGATGGACCAATGTCTGCGTTGGGATCAAAAGCAGAAGAGGAAGAGGAAGAAGAGGATGCAGAGAAAGAGATGGTTGAAGATGATGGAGGCGAGGAAGAATACTTTTCTGCTTCTGATGAAGAGAATGTCGGAGCTGGAAGATTCGAAAAATCGAATTGAAAATCATCTGCTTCATCTGATGTTGCACTTTTCGATTCATTTTCTTTTTTATCATTCTTTTCATTGTGACTCATTGGAGATTTATTTGAAATAGCTTCTTTCCCTTCTTCATCATCTTCTTTTTCTTCTTCCTCCTCTTTCATTTCTCTTCTTCTCTCCTCTTCTGCCACTAGCCCAACCATCAACACGCCTTCATTCTCTCTTTCCCTCTCTGCCTTCTTCTGCTGTTTGAGCTCTGCTTCTTTCTCTTTTTCCTTCTCCTTCTCTGTTCCTATCTTTTGCTGTCTTTCCACCTCTTCTGCCTCAAAGCTATTGCCATAGCGAAATGTCACCAGCGAAGGCAGCAGATGCACAACACACAGAGATCGGCAGGGCGTCCCAGACAAATCCAGCACAGTCAGCGAATCATGCAAGAAAGGTGGGGAAGATGATGAAGAGGAGCCTGAATGGGCTAAAGTGTGAAACTTGTCTGAACTGCGTAACTCAATCACATCTTCCTCTTCAGACTCGCAATCACATTCGTCCTCTACTGAATGGCTTGAATCACTTGCACTTGATTTGGAAGCTTCCATAGAAGAAGAAGGATTGTGCAGTGATGGTATCAGGACAGACTGTGAAGGCGCCGTGAAGAACAGCTCGTTCGACACATCAATTGGAGCAGACTCAGAATACAACACAGAAATCGCAGAGGGCATCGTGATGGCTGGCACTTTCATCGAATAGACTCCCCTTATATGGGATCTTGGATTGCGCATTCCTTGCTCCTCTCTTCTTTCCTGTCTGGTGCGTCTTCTTGGCCGAACCTCTGCCCCTCCGAACATTTGATCGTCATCCTCTTCCTCACTCTCTCCTTCTTCTCCTTCTTCTTCTCCTCCTTCTGCTGCTCTTCTACCTGCCTCCAAATCAGCCCTCAGTCGCATCGTCCTCTCAAAAGCTGGACCGAGTCTGCGCCACTGCTGTGCCATGGCATCTACTCTCTCTTTCCTCATATTCTCCTTCCGTCTTGCTGCCTCTTCTGCCTCTGCCTCCACAGCACTCTCTAAGGAACTCCATGGATGCGGCTCTTCCTGCATCTGCCCTGCAATCGGAAGCCAGTCTTCCACACTTTGGTTGATCGCTTCAGAAATCTGGTTGAATTTGTTTGTTAGGGAAGCCATCTGTGGATTAAGCTGAGCATGACCAGGCTGCTGAACAGCCGGTGCGGCACCGTGGTGTAATAGTGCGCCTCTTTGTGGTTGGAAGAAGTTTTGGTCGTTAATGTCTCTCATTTGATGGTTGTTGTTTAGTAATAATTCATCATCTTCACCGTTATCTTGTTCTTCCATCACTTCTCCATCCATTTCATGAAACCGATCTCTCCTTTCGTCCGGTATTCCCTCTTGATGTGGTTGAACTGTTGCGTTAAAATTCCCTGTGCCTGCTTGACAGCATTCTAGAACACTATTTAATGGAAGATGCGAATCCCAACGAAGTGGTTGAATTGGTACTCCATTGTTTGAGCAATTTGTTAAAAACAATGATTGCAAATTAGGAAATGAGAGTAGTATATCTTCAACGCATCCATCGTATGCATGAGTCCAATTTCCAATGTGGATCATTTCTAAATGGGGACAGAAATTGACAAAAGAATGAAAAAGTTCCTTTGAGAAAGGTAATTCATGCTCTGGCTCTTCCGATATGTATGTAAATTCTCTGAGTTTTGAAAGCATTTGGACAACATGAAGAAGATCGGATATTTTCCATTTTCTGCTCGGCAATGTCAATTTTGTAATATTCTTTGCCAATGTCCTCCATCGTTCAGAAACCTATAAAAAGTCAAAATTGACAACAAAAATATAATCCACAAATAATTTTTAAGTCAAACATGTAATATAGTGAAAATTTCTTCGGATAAATTCTGAAATATTAGTGTCAAGATATCATCTGAAAGCGACTTGAAAACAACGTCAATTGTTGGTATTTCTTTTGATTGCGATTTGTTTTGATACTTCTTTTCGTCAAATGTTGTTTGAACTTTTCTTTGCATAATAAAAAACTAAATAAAATAAAAGAATAATTAATAAAGGTTAATATGCATCTTTTTATGTTATTTTTTCATAAATTTCTATATTTTTCTATGTACTAGTGCAGTAATTCACTTGTTTGATAATTCACCAAAATCCTCGAATTAAATTATGTATTGGGTTATTAACTTTTAAAGAGAGCGCTTCTTCACCGAAGCAATGGGGACAGGCACATCCAAAGAAGAGCAAATTAATACAGCGACGAGTTTAGAGGAGTTTCACAAGAAAGAAAATTATCCTGAAGAGACAAAGCAATCAATTATTACCAGGCGAATAGAATGGGTTTTTCAACCTGATACTCCACATTATAGTCCGACGGTGGAAGCTTTTGGTCTGAAATGGTACGTACATATCTATCAAAAGGGAATATTAAGCATTTTGAAACATTTCAATCACATTTTTCTATCATGATTTTAACTTGCTGCTTCAGGAGAATTTTTACTAGGCCGGAGGGTGGTGAATTCTCAAAGTACCAGGGATTATATTTGGATTGTGAGGTTTTTTTTATTTGCTTTGAATTTGTTATATCTTTTGATAAAAATTTGATAATCTTCGGCAAAAAAAAAGTCATTTAATGATCTGAAATCTGATTTCTCAAAGCAATTTCGATATCTAATTAAGCTGCATAATGCGGATGATAAAAAATCTATTATTAAGCGTTTGTGCTGTGTTGTTTTGTTTGTATTTCTGACGAAATTCCTTTTTAAATGCAGTTAATACCCATTTATTTACATACAAGGAACGAGACAGAGGCAGTCGGGATTTTGTTTCGAAGTCAAAGCTTTCTGAACAAGGAGGCTTTTTAGCACAGGGCCGTATTTCCATTACATTTCAAATTGAGGTTTTATTTTTGGAGAGTTATTTCTTTGAGAAATTTTCAAAATTATTTTAACTGGATAATAATGTTCTATTCCACATTTTTAGCCTATTGACGATTTTTCAAAGATGAGGATGCGACGGACTAGCCGAAAAGAAACTGGGATGGTGGGGCTGGAGAACCAAGGAGCAACATGCTACATGAACTCTCTTCTGCAAACACTGTTCCACACACCGCTGTTCAGATGGGTTTGCTTTCAAAAGATATTTCTTTGTATTGCATTGCATTTTTGAACAATTATTAATGCTCTTTTTTTAACCTTTAAACTATTCTGGTTTAATACAATGATATGAATTCCCTCTATCATTTCTTTCGCATCCTCACACACATAAAAAGTGTGTCTATCACATGCCAGTGAATGAAATCATCAAGGCGATTGAAGACGAAGACGGAGACGAATTGAAAGAAGACAAAAAGCACAGCCCGTCCAGCCAGCAGAAAGAGGAAAAGAAAGAGGAAAAACCAGACTTGGCTGAAGCACTTCAAAGATTGTTTTATTCTCTGCAGACATCTGAGGAAAGGTGTGAATGCATGGTTTTACATAATTGCCTTGAAATCTTTTTATTCATTGATTCGTTGATTTGTTTTCACGTGAAATTGATTTTCATTATCTTTGAAACAAAATAAATTTTTTGTGTCTTTCTTTTTTGAACTTTGATGAAAAAAATTATATTTCAACAACTAATAATTTTCCATTCTTCTCCCTTCAATCTTCATTTCTCTCTCACTTTCATGCATTTCTATCCAACAGTGTTTCAACAGAGGAACTAACGCAATCATTTGGCTGGTCTTCAAGAGACGCCTTTCAACAGCACGATGTACAGGAATTGAATAGAGTACTGTTGGACAAGCTGATGCAAAAACTGGAGGTTTGATGAATTTTCATAAAAAAAGAAAAGAAAAGAAAAGAAAAAAATACAATCATAATTAATGATATTGTGAAAGAGTCAACCAATGAACTTCTCAATCTCGTTATTTTATTTCTTTTTATTTCTTTATTTTTAAAAAAAAATCTTCATTCAATATTTATTTCCTTTCCTTTCTTTCCTATTTTTTTAACAAAATCCTAATCCTTTTTATTATTTCCTGTATACACGTATTATTGTTCATTTGCATCGTCTCAGCCAACTCCATTCAGAGGATGTTTCAATCTCCTTTTGGAAGGCAGAACATACAGCTCTATCAGATGTGTAGACATCGACTACGAAAGCGCAAAGGAAGAGCCGTTTTTTGACATCAGGTTTGGATAAGATTATTGGTTGAGTTTTGAATTCGTATATAAACAATCACAATTGCAAATTTATTTTTCTTTTTCTTTTTCTTTTTTTCTTCCTCTTTATTTTTCTGAAACTTTTTAATCGCAACATTTTTTTCTTTCTATCTCCAAAACATTCTCTGAATCAATCTTTTTATTGATTATTTTTTTTGCTCTGTTCAACCAATTTTATGTCTCACTCTCTTCTCTCTCACAATTAGCCTGACAGTCAAAGGATGCAAAGACATCTATGCTGCCTTCGACAAATACACAGAAGAGGAGATTTTGGATGGAGACAACAAATATTCAGCTGAAGGGCATGGAATGCAGAGGGCACTGAAGGTGTGATAGAGTCTTTGGAATGTGTTGTGAATTTGTTTTGGCTGTTGAAGATTGTGGTTGTGATCTTCCATTTTGTTTTATGTTTCAATGAGATTTTATTTTTATGATTTTCTCATTCTGACAATTATCATCTTTTCTCCAATTCTGTTAAATCAATTTTTATTTTTCCGATCGCTTTTTTTTATTTTATTTTTTTCTTTTTTTCTTCAACGATCCTCACAATATCCTCCATTTTTTCCCCCTTCTCTCTTCTTCAAAGTCCACCAAATTCCTCCATCTTCCCCCTGTCCTGCACTTGCAGCTGATGCGCTGGGAATACAACTTCGAAGAGGATGCCATGACAAAAGTACACGACAAGTTCGAATTCTATCCAGAAATCGATCTTTCGAAGTATGTTGTGCGTCTGAACGAGAGGCAGAGGCAGAAAGTGACAAAGATGAGGGAGGAACAGGACAAAAACGATGAAGTCGAAAGGAAGAAAAAGAGGATTGCCAAATGGAAAGAAGAGAAGGAGAAGGAGAAGGAGAAAGAGAAAGAGAGAAAGGAACAAGAAAAACAGAAAGAAGGAGAGAAAGAAAATGATAAAAAGGAACAAGAAAATCAACAACATATCAACTCTTCAACCGAAGAGCATTCTCCACACGAAATGGAATCAAACTCCACAGAAAACAATGGTAACAATAACAACGAAGGAAGAGGAGGAGGAGGAGAAGAAGAAGAAGATCCCTCTCTTTCTTCACCTCCACACGACATAACCTCTCCTCCACCACCTCCTGCCATCTCACCCGAAATGATGGACCGCTTCAGTTTTGCGTGGCAGACGCTTTTTCCGCATCAGACGCCGTTTGCGATGACACAGGCAGCAACATCACAGCGCAATGGCAACACTCCCATCGAAAGCATCAGCAGCATCAGCAGAACAGCACGCAATCAGCCAGATCCATTCACATCATACTCACCCGCTGTGGCTGCGACGGAGCTGTTTACACCTCGCGTCCTCCACCCTCCTATCCCTGCTTTCATCTCGCCTGCTGCTGGTGGTGGTGTTCAGCAAAATCCTCAGCTTTATCAGAACAATGCTTCTCATCTGTCTTCTTATTCTTATCCATCATCTTCTTCGTCTCCCTCTTCCATCCAAACTCGTCCATTTCAACCAGTCAGCACCACTCCAAGCATGTCCTATCGCTATGTGCTGCATTCTGTTCTTGTACATTCTGGTTCTGTGGGAGGTGGGCATTACTACGTGTACATCCAGCCACAATGCAACGGGAGATGGTTTCTATTTAACGACGCCTGTGTCACAAAAGCGAGCGAAAAGGAAGCGATTTCTGAGAACTTTGGGCAAAAAATGGAGAAGAAAAAGGGGTTTTTCTACGATTCTGTGTCAATGCCGAAGATCGCATCGGCGTATATGCTTGTGTACATCCGGAAGGACTTGGCGACGCAGCTGCTGAAGGACGTGAGGGAGACAGACATTCCGAGGCACATTCGGGACTCCATCATTGCCTTCCGCGAGGCGAAACTGCGCATCACCTTCAAACTGTTCACAGACGAGTCGCTTTTGGAGCACCCCTCAGAAAACGAGGAGCCGATTTTCAATCCGAAAAAGAACAGCGTCTCGTTTGTGCTGCTGAAGACGTCGACGTTCAAACAGCTGCGTGTGGAGATTGAGAAAGCGACAGGAATCAAAGAGGAAGAAATGCTGATATGGAGGCTGATGAGCAAAGCACCGGGAATTGTGGCAGTGGGGGAGCAAGTGGCTGAGCAGCAGAGAATGTTGGAGAAGATGAAGGCAGAGCAGCAGATGATGCAGCAGCAGCAGATGCTCCTGGAGGAGGCACAGAGACAGGTGCAGAGCGAGAAGGAGAAGGAAGAGAAGGAGAAGGAGAAGGAGGAGAAGGAGAAGGAGGAGAAGGGGAAAGGGAAGGAGAAGGAGAAAGAGAAAGAGAAAGAGAAAGAGAAAGAGAAAGAGAAAGAGAAAGAGAAAGAGATGAAGGAGAAAGATAAGAAGTTGCAGAGTTCATCAGCAGAAAAGAATCCTTTGCTTTTCAAAGTTCCAGAGTCAGTGGCAAAGAATGTGGAAGCACTAAATGAGGAGAAAGTGAACAAGGAGAAAGAAGATGAGAAAGAGAAAGAGAAAGAGAAAGAAAGTGAAGAACTTTCTTCAGAAAACAAAGCAGAACAACAAAAAACTGTTGAATCTCCACAAACAACAGAACAGTCACAAGAAAAGACCTCTGAAGAAAACATTGAAAACAACAAAGAGAAGAAGAAAGAAGAAGCATCAACAGAACAACAACAGCAACAACAATCAAATTCTCAATCCCAATCACAATTTTCTTCTGCTTTTGCTCCTCATCCATCTTCCATGAATCCATACTACACATCTCCCCATCCTCTGATGGCGTATTCTGCTGTTGGCTGCCTCCGCCCATTCAATTCGCTCAACCATCGCTATCAATCAGCCGAGCAGAACGACAAAACACCTCTTTCTCTGCTCTTCTTCAACAACGTGAACTATCTTTTTGTGGAGAGGCTGAAGAGAAAAGAATCGGTTTTATCGAATTTCGAGAAATTGGAGAAAACAGAGGAAAATGGATCAAAACAAGCAGACAATGGAGAAGATAACAAGACAAGCAATCAAACAGCAAGCAGTCCAAACAAAACAGAAGGAGATGATTCAAACGCTGTTCAGACATTCAATCAGACAGAAGATTCTCATTCAAAGACAAATACAAATACTAATGCTAATGCTAATCCCAATCCTAACTCTAATTCTGGTTCATTGGCACAAAAGAAAGAAGACGATGGTTTGGAAGCCAACAACGAAGAAGACAGCATCTCGAGGCAATCAACAACATCAATCGAAAACGAGTTTGTGATCATCGAAGAAAGCGGAGAAAAAGGAAATGCGAACAATTCTTCTTCTCCTTCTTCTTCTCCTTCACAGCAACAGCCAATTCATAATCAGCATAATCAACAACAACAACAACAAAAGGAAAACAATCCAATCATAGAAGGAACTGTTGTTAATTCGACTGCTGCATCACCTCCTCCTCCTCCACCTCGACAATTGCAGACATCACAAGCATTACAGCCATCATCATCAACATTATCATCTCCATCAAGACAAGATCAGCCTTCTTTCTCTAACAAACCCACAAAAGATGATTCTCCTGCTGTTTCCAATGTGCAAAGCTCTCCTTTTTCACTTCAACATTCACAACAGCCACAACAACAACAACAACAACAGAATCGTCTTCATCCTCCTCCTCCTCCTCCTTCAACCCCTCCTCCTCACTCCGCACCTTTCCCTTCATCCTCTCAGCAACAGAAGCGGATGAATACAATCACATCAGCGTCAACATCAGCATCAGCATCCACTCCAAAGCCAACACCCACTCGAAATCCTCAACAGTTTGCTTCTCCTGTTCTGATTGCTCATCAAACATTTGACACACAGAGCCCTCTTCATTCAGGTGAAGCACTTTCTTCTTCTTCTTCTCCATCATCATCTTCTTCTACTCTCTCTTCTTCTTCTTCTTCTTCTTCTTCTTCATATTTATTTCCTTCACCAACTTCTATCTATCTGTTTGTGAAGTTCTTTGACATGATACATCATAAGATCAACTACATCGGAAGAATATCAATCGAAAGCGATGCTCCAATCATTGTGGCGAAGGATTCTATTGTCAAAATGATGGAGCTGGCAGAAAAGAAAGCTGAAGAAGAAGATAAAAAATTAAAAGAGGAAAAAGAGAAAGAAGAGAAAGAAGAGAAAGAAAAAGAACAGAAACTGAAAGAAATTGAAGAAGATGAACAAACTTCTTCAACTTCTAATTCGTCGCAATCAACAACAGACACTTCAAACAAAGATGCACTTACAAAACAAGAAAAAGAAGAAGGAGCAGATAAAAAAGAAGATGAAATTAAGAAAGAAGATGCAGAAAAACCCAAAGAATCCGAAGAAGAATCCTTCGACTTATCCCACCAGCTCCCGTCCTCTTCCTCCACCATCCCCAGCGCCTCCTCCACCCACAGCAACATTTACTCCTCTCTTCTCCTCTTCCACTTCACCCGCCGCATCGAATGGACGCTCAACTGGCTGCAGACACCCACTCAGGCTGGTTTAATCACAGGCGACCAGATTCTCATCCAAAGAAAGCCGACAGAACAGCAGCTGTCGCTTGACTCTTTGTGCCTGTCGCCAAACTGGCAGGATCTGCGGGAGAATGAGATGACTGTGTGTGTATTGCCAAAGGAAGGAGACTTCAAAGAGAAGTTTGAGCTGAGATTGGATGGGCGATTGAGGCAGGATGCGATTGAGAGGGCGATTGCTGACAGGGTGGGTGTGGCGGTGGAGCATTTGAAGCTGTTTTTGGAATCGTATGATGGATGTGCGAGGGAGCTGTCATCGTCGCTGGTGTATGTGAGGAGGGTGGAGGAGGAGAGAGAGAAGGAGAGGATGGAGAGGATGGAGAGGGAGAAGGAAGAAGAAGAGAAAGAGAAAGAGAAAGAAGAGAAAGAAGAAGATGGTGAAAAAGATTTAAAGAAGGAAACAGATGATGAAAAAGAGACGAATGAGAAGAAAGAAAACGAAGAAGAAGTTGAAGCAAAACAAGCCACTGAAGCAAATGAATCAGAAGCTTCTCCACAAAAAACAGCAGAAAATGTTGAGAAAGCAAATGAGGATAACATCAAAACAGAAGAAGAGAAGAAAAAAGACGATGGAGAAGCAAATGATGCAGAGAAAGAAGCAGAAAAAGAAAATGCAGCAGCATCGCCTCAACCAGATGGCAACTCATCAGAAGAAGAAAAGAATAAAGAAAGCACAGAAACAGACAAAGAAAACAAAGATTCAGAACAATCTGAAGAGAAAACTTCTGATAAACAAAAAGCCACAACAACCACCGAAGAAGCAGCAGTAGCAATAGCTACGCCATCAGCTTCTCCAAAGACAATATCATCTGCTGTTTCTTCTTCTATTGCCTCTTCTTCCTCTTCCTTCTCCTCCTCTTCTCCTTCTGAATTATCTTCCATTCTTCTCAATCTCCCCACCATCCGCTGGCTGGTTGATCCCTATTGCAGCAACACCCGCTATGCGAACCAGCCGTTCTTCTTCAACAAGCTTCTGTATCTGCCTCTGGAAGAGAGTGTGTATGAATACGAAAGCATGCACCACTTCTCAATTGCTGTGTGGATTGAAGAGATTGAGCAGAAGAGTCCACTGAATGCAGTGGCTGCATTGAATGGGAGAGGGGAAGGGAATGAAATAGAGAGGGAGAAGGAGAAGAAGGAAAAGGAAAGAGAAAAGAAAGAGAAAGAGAAAGCAAAAGGAGCTGATTCGAACGGAGACAAACAAGAAATCGATTCATTTGTCCGAATTCAGCGGCAGATTGGAATATATTCAGTGAAATTGCCGAGGAAGAGCATGATAAGTGATGTGATAGCAGAGCTGAAGAAGGAGATGAAAAGAGTTGGAGTGAAGAAGTTTGCGTGGGACGGGAAGGAAACAGCCGAGAAGATGGAAGAGGAGAGGAAGAGGATGAGGAAGGAAGAGGAAGATGCGATGGTTTTGAATGGAAGGAAGGAGGTTGTTTGTGAGGAAGGTGAAGAAAAGGAAGAAGAAGAAAAAGAAGATGAAAATGAAATGAAAAAAGATGGGACAGAAGATAAAAAGGAAGCTGATTCTCCAGAGGAAGAGAAAGATGTTAAAGAAGAAAATAAAGCTGAAGAAATGCCAACTGAAAATGCTGAAGATGCTGAAAATGCATCAAAACAAGAGGAACAAGAGAAAAAACAAGAACAAGAGCAGGAGCAAGAGCAAGAGCAAAAACAATCATCTTCAACAGAATCTTCATCTGCTTCATCATCATCCTCCTCTTCTTCCTCTTCTTCTTCCTCTTCAACAGAGCAATTACCATCACTGTCCTCTTCTTCTTCTTCTTCTTCTTCTTCTTCATCCATTTCATCTCCAATCGAATATCTGACAGACAAAGAGATTGACCAACTAGCTATCAAACTGGAGCGCTATCCAATGAAACTAGCTACTCTTCCATTTGTGCTGATGGAGACAAGAAGATCAGATGACTTGTGCGAATTCAGATGGGTAACAAAGGCTGTTGTATGAATCTATTGTTAATTATGTTACATAAGCAATAATTATTTTTTATTTGCTTTTATATAAAATTTCAATTTTGTGTGTATTTCTAAATTCCTTTTCTTTTTCTTTTTTCTTTTCTCTTCTTTTTATTCCAACAGGTTTCGAGCAAAGAGAGGATGCTTATCAATGACAAGAAATCCAAGCTGATTTTTGTGATGTTTGTGAGAGAAGACATTCGATCAATCATCTTCCCTGAATGCTCATTTGTGCTTGTGTACAACAAGGTCTGCCTATTATCTTTTTATTTATTTATTTATTTTGCCTTATTTCGCATTGCATCTGTTTCAATGCATGAAATATCGCTTCTGTTGTCATATTTGATGCAATGCTCTATTAATCTTTTTTTTATTATTTTTCTTTCTTTCCTTCTTTCTTCATTTCATTTCATTTTAAATTGCAAAATAACAGGGCGAAAACAAAAAAGCCGTGTATGACAACGTCCGTCGCAGTGTCTCTCATGTGATGAATGAAGCAACCTTTGACAAAAGTGTCCTCTTCTTCCACGCAAAGTCCAATTTGGACATCAGATACAACGAGCTCAACGACAGCCCAGGTGCTTTGTGGGCAGAATTGGAGTATGTTCTTGTTGCGGTGCCTTATTCTTTCTCCCATCCGAATGCGCAGCAGAAGCAGAAGGCGATTGTGATTGCTTGAAGTTTTGGTGATTTTTTGTTTGAAATGCCGTGTTATTAGTGTGTGTGAAAGAGTTTGCATCGAAGTGTTAATGTGTTAATGTGTTGAGTTTTGTGTATTTGTTCCGCTTTGATTGGTTGAAGAAGATGTACACACTGTGTTTAGTACATAACATTTTGGTTGATAATTTGATTGCTTTTTTTTTTTTTTTAAATTGTTTGGAACTCAAAAATACATTTTGGCTGATCTATTCTCAATAAAAAATACAGTTTTTATTTTTGATTTTGTTTTGTTTTATTTTAATTTTTTTGACTTTTCCTTTTTTTTAAACTTCTTCTTCAACGGAATTTCCATTTGTTCGCTCTTTTGCTGTTTAAAAGCCTTTTTTTCGCAAGGTGTTTTATTCGAACTTATACGATAAATTTCGCATGAAAATAAAGAATGACATCTTTTTTTTGTACTTTTATTGTTTGAAAAAGCTTGTGTTTGTGATTTCTAATTTTTAATTTCTTTATTAATTTTTTCAGAAGTTATTTATTTTTTTAAAAATAAGTTGCATCATTTATATCTTGATGTTTTGTGAAAAAATCTGAAATATGAGAATATTTTGAGAGTTTCTTCTTCAATTTTTTGCTCTTTCAAAAACAATAACAAAAATTTTGTTGAAGTGCAAATAAAGCAATTGAGAAAACACAAGAATGACGCAAATAACAAAGTGAAGTGAAAGTTAAAAGTGAAATGCGAAATAGAAGAAATACAGCTACTGAAATGCAAGTCATCCTTTCTCAGCTGAAAAAGATGCTTTGAGGATCGATCTGTTCAATCTTATCATCCTTTTTAAATTCATCGATTGAAAATGAACTATCTTTCTCCTCATCAAATTCTTCTTCATTTTCGTTGCTTTCTATTTCTGATTCATCTTCAGATCTCTCATCTTCATCTGTATCTTTATCGCCAAATGATCTTCTATGTGAAGGTCTTTTGTACTTCTCGTCTGTGGGCTTGGGTTGGAATAAACCTGTAGGTTTTGCATCCCATTTGATTGATTTTTCGATGCTCTTTATTTCTTGAAGAAATTGCCTCTTATTCATCCTTGGATGCTTAACTTTTTTTGGCAAGTCATCAATCAAGGAATCTATTTCTGATTTGGATGAAATTTTATGTTGTGATTTGTTTTTTGGTAAATCGCTTTTTTTAACAGTTAATGATTTGAGATATTTTTTGGTTAAATCATTCTTTCCTGAGAAAATAACATCATCATTGAAAAACATTTCAAATATTTCAAACCACTGAAAAATGGAGAAACAATTCCGTTTGGAATTGTCCGTTCTGGTGATTTAATTGCACCAGTTCGTTGTATGGGTGGAGGGGTAATTGAATCAAGAAGTGAAAGTGCTCTGGAAAATGTTGGTGAAAGAAATGAAGGATCATTTTCTTTGTCGACTGAAGTTTGTTTTGATTTTTTCTGCAGAAAACGTTTTGTCGGAGAGGATTTATACATATCTCTAGGCTTTTTTTCGGACTTTATTCAAAATACATAGAAATATTCAATAAGCAATTAATGATAAGAACAAAGCTTGAACTTTGAAAAGTCAAACTGTGCTACCGAATATTTTAAGGAACGAGGAACCTCTTTTTGTAGGTTTTGGAAGCACAGGCTCCATCAATCTTCTGTAATCACAATTTGTAATTTAAAAAGAAAATAAAAATATCATTATGGCTATTGTTTGTGATCTTTTGAAATTTTTTACCTTTAAATCAAGAAAAGAGAAAGTTAATTTGTAACCTTTTTATTTCTTAAAGTCATCAAACTATGTCCTGTCCGTTTCAAGAAAAACGGAACCAAAGATTTTCCGATGATACGGATATTGATGAATTTAAGGAAGAAAAAGGAAAGTTTACTTTTGCTCTAAGATATTGCAAACGAAATTCAACCTTGGAGAAGAAAAGGATAGAAGAAGAAGATTTTCCACAAATGCAAGAATCTAATTTTGTGTGCTTTATGCGGATTTTTAAGTTTTATTTAAAACATGATTTATTTATTGACGACTGTTTTTACAGTCCGTGCAATTTCAAGAGAACACACAATCACTGTTTTCTAACGATCTCACAGAAATTATGAAAGGAATAGAATTTTTAAAAGGTTATTTGAAAAGAATTTTTGTTCAAAAAAACTGTTAATAATGACAATTTTGAAAAGATTCTCTTTCGAAACAGAAAAACCTGGATATCCCTGCGCATATCATTGACAGAATTGTAGAAATTCTTAAAGCTTCAAATGACGTGGAATTGAAATATAAAATTCTTGTTATTATAACTAATATTGGTTTGATTGTGTTTATGTTTCAAGCTTTTGATTGCTTTTGTTATTCCTTTGATAGCAACGCTTGCAGATGAAGTGGTAGTATCGCTTGCGTACAGTGGATTTCTGCAATATGCACCAACTCTTTTGAGATGCGACAATGCATTGCTGGTTTCACAAACGGCGTGGGCTATTGGAAACATTGCAATGGGGAATGGAGCGTTACGAGAGTATTGCATTGCCTGTGGAGTCTTACCACCGTTGGTGGAAATACTTAGAGCGAGGCTGAGCAACGAGAAAATCGTGCCGAATGTGATGTTTGCAATGTCCATGTTGTGCTACACTTATTCTTTGCCAAGCGACGAAGAAGAAGCAGAAATGCTGAAAGAAAAGGAAGTTAACGCAGCCGCTGAATCTGAGTCGAATGAAAGTGAAATGAAAGGTGGGGCTGAAGCATCGACTGGGATAATCTCAGCATCAGGAGTGCCTTCTTCTTCTTCTTCCACAGCAGACAAATCTTCTTCTACAACATTAAATGCCTCATCTTCCATCATCATCTCAGAAGAAGAAGCGAACATTTACATCAAGCCCACCATTCCCGTGGAGCTGCTTAAGAGCACGTATCGTGTGATCACTTCGTGCATCCCTCTCTTTCTGCAGTACATTTCACACAGGCAGGAAGTTGTGAGGGATGAAGCATGCCTTTGCCTGAGCATTTTGACAACACACAACCCAGGAAATACTTTGGTGTGATGGAAGAGAGAAAGAAAGAAAGAAAGAAAGAAAGAAAGAAAGAAAGAAAGAAAGAAAAGAAAGAAAGAGAGAGAGAGAGAGAGAGAGAGAGAGAGAGAGAGAGAGAGAGAGAGAGAGAGAAATTGAATGTTTTTGTTATGATTTATGAATGAATTATGAATGGGTGAGTGCTGAAGAGGAAACTTAAAAGAAGGAAAAAGTTTAAAGAAATTGTTCGTTTTTTCTGTTTATTTCATTTTTCTTTAATAAGTTTCTATTTTTTAACAAAATTTTGTGATTTTTTAATTTATTTTTCAATTTATTTTTTTATTCCTTTAATTTTATTCACCTGCTCAGATCCTTCTCAATGAAGAAACATTGAATCTTCTTCTTCAACAAGTAACTGCTCCATCAGCCCCTCCTTCCATCTCCTTATCAACATCACCTCAATCAAACACTTCTTCCTTTTCTGCTTCTTCTTTGCCTGCTCAACAGCCCCCAGTGGCTTCTGCTGGCTGCTCTTTGCGCTTTCTCATTTCATTCACTACCATTCTCCACAACATGACTGAACTCAAAACACAACACTTGAAGGTTTTGAATTAATGTTCTGATTTCTTGTTTTATATCATTTTCTTTCTTTCTTTTTTCTCTTTATTTTTTCTGAAAACATTACTTATGTTTTTAATATTTCTGACATACATATAAATGAATAACAATTCGTTGCATCTATATATAATTCTCAATGAATTACTCTGATTAGCCTCTTTTCACAACAGACTGTGTCCGACTGATGATTCTGCTGCTTTGCCATCAGGCTGTCAGTGTCAGATACCAATGTGCTTGTTCTGTTGCTAATCTTTCATGTCGCGATGCTTATACGGTTTGCAGGAATTCTATTTATTTTGGAGTTATATGGACTTATTTATTTCTAACTTTTCTTTTTCTTTTTTTTTTTTTTTTTTTTTTGAAAAATTTTCTTTTCAAAAATTTCATTTTTTTTTATCACTTTCTCCTCAATCATTAATCTTTCATATCAATCCATACGCATATGTCTAATTTCAATTTCTCCTTTATTTCCCTATTCTACATATCCTCCCCCCTCCCCCCTATCAGTCTTCCCATCTCCTTCAACACGGCCTCCTTCGCCACATCGTCCCTGCGCTTGTGGCTGGTCCAACAGAAGTGGCAATTGAGCTCCTCTTTGCCATTCGCTACCTGTCTGTGCATCCTTCTCCCCCTTCCATCTCATTTGCTGTATTGTCCTGCAAAGAAGTCATCAAGGCAATGATTCTCTGCATCCATCGCTTTTCACTGAAAGTGGATGGAATTGTGTTGTTGGTGCTGAAGGAGATGCTGGACGAGGCAGAACTCGCCAGAAAGAGGCAGATGGCAGAAAGGAGCGAGATAGGGATGGGAATGATGAAAGAGGAGAAGAAGAAGAAGAAGAGAGAAGAGAGAATAACAAGAACTGGAACGATGATGATTGAAGAATTAAGTGACGATGACGAAGAAGGAGATGATGAAGGAGATGATGATAACAGTGCTAGCAACAGGATGCAGGCAGATGAGATGGTCGATGACAGAACAGGAGAAAGTAGCAATGCTCTTCATTTCACTGCTGATTCTGTTCCTTTCAATGTGGTTGCACAAGCTATGGATGAGCCAGAAACAATAGAAGTGCTGGAGCAGTACACACGATGTGGCAATGTACATATTGAGAAGTCAGCAGGGCTGGTGCTGGAAGAGGTTCATAAACACAACAAAAGGAAAGAGGAGTATGAAGCAATGGAACACACAATCATTTCAGATGAAGCTAAAGAGCAAGATGGCATTTCATTAATGGACGAGAATGCTGGAGTGCAATTCACAGGAACGCAGCAAAATACAGCGCAGTATGGGGCTTCGATGGTTACTCCAGGATCGCAAAATCAATTGATAACTGCTCCTCAGTATCCTGTTGATGATTCATTTTTAACTCCGCATTATTAAAAATCATTTCAAAAAAAATTTATTTTTAGAATTTTGTTGTTTTAATTTTTTTTTTAATAAAAATAAAAAATAACACAAATATGAATTCATCGTTTTGATACTTTTGCTGTGTGGATTTATTTCTTTTTGAAACAAATAATAAAAGTTTCAAATATAACCCCATATTTCTTTATTCAAGATTACAAATTTTTCCTTTTCAGCCTATGGAACAAGAAAAGGAAGACAGTATGATATTTTCTGATCTCAAGTTCTTATTTTAAATGATATGTTTTTATTTTTATATAATTTACCCAGATGAAGAAGTCGTAGCAAAGAATTCAGATCTCGAAGACTTAACCGTGGAAGAATACCTCTGCCATATCACGGAACAAAAAATTCAAATAATTCAAAATGAATTTGATGCAGTTATTTCGCAAGCAGAAGATCAAATTAAGCAGCTTTTCGGTGAGAAAGCATTAATTATTGAGAAATGAACGCTGTGTCTGAAATAGCTTTAACTAAACCTTAAATGTTTATATTTTTTAATTTGAGTTTGAATAAAACAAAAATTTTTAAAGATAAAAACGTATTTTCTTGAATAATTGATTCAAAGATTTTTGTGAATGAAAAAAGTGGGGATGATCAAGAAGAATTGTTTTTTCGGCATTTCCAGCTAAATGTCAACGATTGCATCTTCAGTCGATGAGGTTTATTGTATAATATTTAATTAGTAAGATATTTTTTGTTATAAATGTGTTCGATTCGAATTTTATTGAAATCCTACTTTTCAATCAAAACAAATGAATTTTTAAAAATAATAAAAGGATACATCAAAAAGCAATGAACTTCTATCGCAAGGTATAATATATTTGTCAAAAATTATTAAATAATTGTGTTTTATTATGTTTTATAATAAGATTCATCGATAACTTCAGATAAATCAAACTTTCCATCCTCCAGTGATACTTCACCAAAATCTTCATCTCATTATGTTGAACTGATGAAGTCAATGCGGACTTCATTGGAAATCATAAGAAATGGTTCTTCGGGTTTAACAGAACAAGACAAAATGAATTATTCTTGCTTTCATAATACGCAACGTTCGAGATCAAAGTCATCAAACAAAAGCGCAAAGGAAAATGCAAAAGCATGCAAAGTAAATTCTGATTCAAAGGAACAAGTTCCAAAATCAGAAAAACCTCTGTCGGATACAACAGCAAGCTTATTAGAAAAAGCTGTTCAATTACCATCTCCAGAAACAAAATTCAAATATTCTTCTTCCATAATTAGAGAGACGTATAGGTCAACAAGCAAATCTAAGAAGGCAAAATTTTCAACTCAACAATTAGCCACTTCAACAACTTCATTTTCAAATACAAATTCATCAGTGAATGGCCAGGGAAACAAGACAGGTAATAATAAAGCGTCTTTCTCACTATCAACACTTACGCCAAAGCAAATCTCAAAGTTGATGAAAAATCCATTTAGAGTTGGGGATGCTGTCTATATGATCGAAGAACTCAACCCAAAAAGCACTGAAAAAGAAAAATGCCCAACTTCAGAAATTAGCGCCTCAAAGGAGAGAGGCAGCATGCGGTCAGTTCCTGTTGCACGATTAAATTATCCAATAGTCGCAAATTCTGTTGACCAACGCCGCTCTTCTTCTCGGGCGTCGCTTCATTCACAAGACTCGCCATCATCATCTTCTTCTCCCAATGAGCAGTCAACCACAAACAGACACAACAGCACCTTCCCTACCCGCTCACAGCAGAATGAGCGAGGAAGGACAACAGAAAGAGACTCAATGAATCGCACTGCTGCTGCCATCCATCATTCGCTCCAGCCGCGCCGGCAAAAGCAGGCAAACCCACCCACAGCTGCTTTTTCTCGCTCTATTTTCGATTCCGATGAGTCGCCAGTGATTACAATGAAGTTTGCGCAAAGAGGAGGTTTGGGCGGGATGAAGACGAAAGAACTGGAGGAGCTGCTGAAGATGGCGCGGGAAGTGACAGGAACAGACAACGGGGCGGAAAAGGGAGAAGGGAGAAGAGATGGATTTGATTCGAGTTTTAAAAGAAAGGAGAAGGAAAGCAGAGGAAGAAATGAATTGGCAGTGAGTCAGTCTTATGATTCGCAGCATCAGATGGATGTTGAGCAATCAGTGGAAAGCGGTTTAGACCAGACAAACAATCAAATGCTTGCTGCTGTTTCTGCTTCTTCTTCTTCCTCTTCTTCCTCTTCTCCTCTTCCTTCTTCTTCTCAAACACTTCGCACATCAGCAGCATCGCAATCATCTCAAAACAGCAACATAAACAACATCAACAGAACTTCCCTTGACTCTACTGCTCCTTCTTCTTTCTTCCGCTTCCGCAAGTTTGTTCCTTCCAAGTCTCCCAAACAGCAGCAGAAGATCGAAGAAGAGCTGGCAAACCGTCCTCCCTTCAAGACATCACGCTATCTGACATACTGGAACCCTTACAAAGAAGATGAGCTGTGCTTCAAGGGATGGGGCAGCAGAGGAGGAAGAAGAGGAGGAGGGAAATATGGAGATGGATTGGGGTTTGTGCCGGATGATGTGGATTTTGCGCTTTATGGAGGAAGAGACTCGTGTGTGGCGAGTACAGTGTGTGAGACAGTGGTGGAGGAGAGGATGGAGGAAGAGAAGGAGAAAGAAGGAAAAGAAGGAAAAGAAGGAAAAGAAGGAGAAGGAAAAGAAGATGAAACAACAGCAGCAGGAGCAGAAGCAGCGAATGATGGGAAGAGTATGGATAAAAGTGAGATTTCATCGTCTGTTCCTGTTCCTTCATCAACTGCTACGTTTGTCACAGGCTCAGCTGACAGCCTGCAATTCATTGATTCCAAACTAGTTGGTGCTAATCAAACAACAGCTTCTTCCTCTTCTACTGCTTTTGCTGCTTCTTCTTCTCCTTCTCCAAACACCTCCAATGCATATCCATCATATCCAATGAATGCCTCCCTTTCATTGCCTTTTTCTTCTTCATCATCTTCTTCTCATCCATTTGCTGATCGGGGTGTGGTGCTTGTGAATGGACAATACCCCGTGTGGATGGATCAGTCTGCACAGCGCCTCAAAAGACAACAGCTTCTGCTCCACCCTGCATCATCTTCTATTTCTTCTTCTTCCTCCTCTTCTTCGTCTTCTTCTTCTTCTTCTTCTTCCAACAATCTCCGTCGCTCAATGCCAATCACCAAAACAATCAGACGAGGTACCCGATCGCTCAGCCCACAGCGTCTGAGTTTGGAAGCAACCGAACAGACAGATCTGCCAATGATAGCAGTGTTGGCATCAAGAAAAGAATCGCTCATCAAAGCAGGGATAAAGCCAGGGAATGTGCTGTACGAGATGGCAGAGCAGGATCTGAAGAGGGCGGCGAAGGAGGCCGAGCTGAGAGGTGAAGAGGTGTTTGTGCTGACGAGAGAAGAGAGAGAGAGGCAGAAGAAGGAGAGGGAGCTGCTGGAGAGAGAAGAAGAGATTAAGAGGGAGTTGGAAGAAGCAAACAGAAAGGAGAAGGAAGAAGGGAGTGAGAACGAGAACGAGAATGAGAACGAGAATGAGGAAGAGAATGGAAGAGAAAGTTACTTTGAATATATTGTTGAAGGAAGTGGGATGAATACATATAATTTCATGAATGCTTCTTCTACCTCCATCTCTTCTTCTTCCTCCTTCTCTTCTTCTTCTTCTTCCTTCTCAAAATACCCTTCTCAGCCAATTCTATCTTATCCTTCACCACAATTCCCTTATCACACCCTAATGTCTTCTTCTTCTTCTTCATTGTCATCATCATCTTCTTCCTCCTCCTCATCCTCCTCCTCCTCCTCCTCCTCCTCCTCCTCCTCTTCTTCTTCTTCTTCTTCTTCTTCTTCTTCTTCTTCTTCTTCTTCTTCTTCTTCAACAGCCAAACCCAACAAACGTTCCATTCTCCCAGCTGACGTCGTCTTCGAATCAACTTCTGGTTCAATCGTGTCTCTTCGCTCCATTTCACCTCTGTCTTCTTCTCATACTTCTTCTTCTTCCACTCGAAAAGCAGCTCCTTCTTTATCTTCTTCTCTTCTTTCCTCCACTTCCTCTTCCTTCAATCGCGCCTTCTTCGTCACCTCCTCCCCCACTCTATCTGCTCCTTCGCTCGATCCGTCTTCTCTTTCTCTTCTGAAGCAGCAGCCAATCGAACCTCCGATTTCTGCCGTTCATCCTTCGCCTCTGCTGGAAGGGAACAGAGATGTCAATGAAATGGAGGTGCTGAGTGCGACGGTGCTGCATGTGAAGAGGCAGAGCGAGGAGGAGAGGGTGAAAGTGAGGAAGGAGAGGGAGGAGAAGAGGGGGGTTGTGGGGGAGAGGGAGAAGGAAGAGGAAGAAGAGGAGGAGGAAGAAGAAGAGGAAGAAGAAGAGGAAGTTAGAGGCAGCAGAAATGAAACTGAACGATCAATTGAAGAGTCAGAATACTGCCAGACAGAACAAAAAGAAACTGAAGAGAAACAAATAAAAGAAGAAGGAGAAGAAGAAGATGGAAAAGAAGAGACAAATGAAGAAGATGATGAATATGCTGATAAAGCAAAGCAAACACCGTATAGATATAATAATCAATCAGCTTCCTCTTCTCCTTCTTCTTCTCCTTCTTCTTCTCCTTCTTCTTCTCCTTCCAATTCTTGTTCTAATTCTCCCTCATGTTCTCCTTCTCCTTCCTCCTCTCAATCTTCATCTGCTTCTTCTTCTCCAACAAATTCCTATTCACACGCACGATATAGCACTCCTTCTTCTCCTTCTCATTCTCCTTCTTCTTCCTCTTCTTCTTCCTCCTCTTCTTCTTCCTCCTCTTCTTCTCCTTCCTCTTCTTCTCCTTCTCGCCTCGACATCCTCTCCCAGCCAGTTATTCGTCATCAGCAGGCCTTCATCGATTATTCTGCTGTTTTCCATCGAAAATTCCAAAAGACGAAGGAAAAAGACGAATTGCTTGCATCTGCTGCTGCTTCTGGCACACAAATCTTCCACAACACACCTGAAGCAATATACAAGGCAGAAGGGGAGAAGAAGAACAAGAAGAAGAAGAAGAAGAAGGAAGATGATAATTCACCTGTTGCTGTGAATGAGTCATTGGCTCAGCCATCTCCTGCAAGAAATAATGCTGTTGGTGATGATGGAGATGATGTTTCTTCCTCTCCTTCTGCTCCTTCTTCTGCTGCTTCTCCAAAAAAGGAAGATAATTCTTCATCATCTTCTTCTTCTTCCAATGAAGAAATTGAAAACACTCAAAAGGAAGAAATGAATGAAAAATCTGATAACGCCAATGAAGAAATGGCAGACGAATCGAATTTGATGGATGATGGAAACATGCAACAACAATCATCAGATTCTTCTTCCTTTTCTGATACTTCTTCTTCTTCTTCTTCTTCTTCTTCTTCTTCTTCTTCTTCTTCTTCTTCTTCTCATGAAGAAGAAAATGATAATGAAAATAACAATAATGTTAATGAAGATGACAATAATAATAATAACCCATCAGACGATCAGCCACACATGGAGAAGAGCCCATCTGTTGAGGTGATTTGCTTCCATCGCTCTGTTCCTTCGATAATTTACGAGACAAAAGAAGAATTTGATGAAGAAGAAGAAGAGAAGAAAGAAGAAAAGGAAGAAGAAAAGGAAGAAAAGAAGGATGAAGAGAAGGATGAAGAGAAAGAAAAAATGGAAGAAAAAGAAGAGGAAAGAGAGAGGAAGGAGAAAGAAGAAAAAATAAGTGAGGAGGAGAAGGAAGAGAAAGAAAAGGAAGAGAAGGAAGAGAATGAAAAAGAGGGAAAAGAAGAAGAAGATAGAGAAAGAGAAAGAGAATTAGAAGAAAAGAGCCAAAATGTGGAAGAAGCTGAAGAGCAAACAAAGGATGAAGATATCAAAGCAAGTGAGAGTCAAAAAGAGACAGAACAAAATAATGTGCAATTAGAAGAGAAGGAAGAAATGGAAGGAGAAAAAGAAGAGAAAGAAAAAGAAGAAAAAGCAGAAGAAGAGAAAGAAGAAAAAGATGTTGTTGAAAGTGAGATGAATAAAACTGAAGAAAAGATCGAAAAGAATGAACTGTTGAATGAATCAGACACACTTGAAAAAGAAGAGAAGGAGGAGAAAGAAGAGAGAGAAGAAGAGAAAGGTGAAGAGGAAGGTGAAGAAGAAACCAAAAAAGAAGAAAAACAAAAAAGAGAGGAAGAAATTGAACCGCAAAATGCTGAAGTGACAGAAGCAAAAGAAAGCATAGCTGTAAAAGAAGAAGCAGATGAACAAGAAGAAAGAAGAGAAGCAGAACAAGAAAAGGAAAATGAAATTTTGAATGAAGAAGAAGGAAAAGATGAAGGAGAAGAGAAAGAAGAAACAAAAGAAACAGATGAAAATGAAGAAAATGAAGAGAAAAAAGGAGACGAAGATGAAAAAATTGATGAAGCAAAAGAACAATATGAACAAAAAGAAGAAGAAGAAGAAAAAGAAAAAGCAGAGGAAGAAGCTGAAGCAAAAGTAGTTGATGATGATAATGCAGAAGCAGGTAATGAAGACAAGAGCAATGAAGAAAGAAGCGAAAAAGTCGAAGAAAGTGAGTTGGATTCTTCTTCATAGATTGTGTTTCAGCTTCCATTTCATTTGCTTATTTGTTGTTATCTTTCTGTTTTCTTTTTTTTTCTTTCTTTCTTTCTTCAAATTCTTCCTATTTCACTTTATCAGTATTTAACTTATTAATTTTTTCAGTTTATTTTTTCCTCTTTTCATGTTCTATCTTGTGTTAACAATAAAAATACTCTCTTTCAAATAACATGAAAGCAAAAGGCATAAAAAAAGAAATATTTTCATTCAAATTTTATTTAATTTTATGTATTTAATTTTATTCTCGTTTTTTTTTTTTTTTCCCAATTATTTATCTCCTTCTTTGTCAAATATCTTTTATTTCTCAGCTTCATGTAATGTCCAGTGAACATGACAATTGAATATCATCACCAATCTTTTTGACAGAATATTTTAGTGATTTTATCAGAAATTATCTCAAATTCATAAGCTTTTCAAATTTTCTGAATTTTTTTTTTTAATATATTCTTTTACAAGAAATCTGATGCTCTTTCGTTTTCTTTCTTCGTCACTCTTTTGCTGTTTCTCTTTCATTCCGTGAGAATGGATTTAACTCCTTTTTTCTTAAACGTTTGCTAATTTCATTCTTTTTATCTTTCATTTATTAATTCTAAATAAATTGAAAAGCAGCTTTGTTAAAGATTTTTATTTAATTTATGAGAATTATTGCGTTCACCAACGCTGTTATTTAGTGCGTGATGACACATTAGTTGTTAAGAAAATATATTTTCATTTCATTTGTCCGAATATAAAATTCATAATTCTTCTCAATACGAATATTGTTTTGAGATATTCTATTAACATTTCGCACAATTTTTAAAGACAAAATGATTGACCAGTCGAAAATTGAATTTTTGATAAAGAAAAACATATTAAAAATGTCAAGATCAAATATTTAATTTTTTTTATGTCAAGGATAAGATCTCCTTCACCTGATCCTCTTGAAGAAATTGAGGATGAACCAAGCAAACAATCTTCCCCTATTAGAGATTTACCTTCTCCTTCAATGCATCAAGAGGAATCCCCAAACTCTGGGGGAAATGCAGACATTAATGAATATCAACAAGTTTCACCTCAAAAAAATGCAGATTTAGAGGAAGGGGAAATCGAAAGCACGGTCGAGCATCAACAACATATGTCACCTGAACCAGAATATATTCCAATTGAAGATGATGAGCCTTCAAGTAATCAACATTGTTCAAATGAACAATTAAAGGAGATTGATGAAGCTGTGTCTCTTCATGTTTCCAACATATCCGTTTCGACTAGAACTTCAGATTTAAGGGAAATTTTTAAACCTTATGGAAAAGTGCTGAAAATTGGTTTTTTTATTCAGTTTCTTCTTGAACCAACTTTCATTACTTGATTACTCTTTTATTAATATTATTCAACAGAAATGAAACGGGGTTATGCGTTTGTTTTATTGCGTGGAGATCATCAGAAAGCTATTGAAGAACTGACAAATCGTATTTTAGTCAGTGGAGAGAATCCAATTATCGTTCAGCGTTCAATGAACGAAAGTAAGATAAAACAGCATGTGAAAACATCTAATATATAAATATTCATCATTCATCTGTTATCATCTCTTTAGGAGGGTGAAGGAAGAATTGCAACAACGCACAGCGCCACCAAGTAGGACACTGTTTGTTGTTGGTTTTGATCCTGTTCATACACCATATCAGGCTCTTACGAGGCACTTCTCACAATATGGAAGAGTGCTAACCACAGTCAAAAAGGGGTCGTTTGCCCATATTTTATTTGAGACAAAAGAAGAAGCAGAGCGAGCTAAGAAAGCATTGGACAGAACAATGTTTCATGGGTGTGAGCTGATCGTTGCGTATGCAGAGAGAGAACCAATGTTTGCATTAATCACACTCATTCATCATTGTTTTATTAACATTGCAAAACACTTATTTCTTTATCTTCATATCCTTTCAATTTCAAATAATTATGTCAATTCACTTTGTACATGCAATCATTTATTCGCTATGCGATCATCTTCTCAAATGGCATCATTTTTGGTACATGTGATGTATGTGCTGTTGTATGGTCATATTCGGAAAATGATTGTCTGCGTAATAATATATGCTTCATCTTTTATTTGCGTGTGATCATGTGAACTTCTTCATTTATGTAAATTGTTGTTCAATATCTTGCTCAATTTTTTATTCACAATCTTTGGGAAATATGACGTTGCACACAATATTTCTATCAAATGAAATTGGATATTCAAATTTTTGAATCAACAACAACATTGTCATTATTGTATCATCATCATCATCAATCACTTTTGATACAAATATGAATATTTCATTTTTCTTCATCGATTATTTGGATGAATATTTCACGTTTTCTTATGAAACACATATTTATCTATCATCTTCTTGTCATATGTTCTTCTTCAATTTATAACCAATTTGCTTTTCTTCAACTTTTAACTCAACATCTTTTCTTTTTTGATTTGTTCACTTTTCACCTATCTGTTTGAATGATCCATTGAAGGAGTAGATTTAAAGACAGCATCAGCCAGCCAGGTATTTCTCATCAACATCTGCTAGATACACCACCAGTACCACCTCTTTCATCATCATTATCATCATCATCTTCTTCTTCTTCTTCATATAAGTCAAATCGTTCATCATCATCTTCTTCCTCCTCTCCTCTTTCTCATACACCTTCTTTCGCATCTCCCTATTCTCGGATGCCTGTCAATGTTGATCCTCTCCTCAAAACACCTTCAAGCTCCATTATTCCTGTCTCTCTTGCATACAACCGCGGAATGCTTCCGTTGCTCTCAAATTCTTCTCTTTCATTGTCATCATCATCATCTTCTTCTTCTTCTTCTTCTCACTCTCGTTCTCATTCTCATTCACACACTCACGACTCTCACAGACATCGCTCTTCATACAGCCGAGAAAGGCATCTGCCTTCTGGCGATTATGCCTCATATTCTCGTCCCCCTCCGCTTCTGCCTCTGCCTCCGCCACAATTGGATCCTTTCCTCACAAACAGCAGCAGTATCGGAAGAGAGAGGGAAAGAGAAAGAGAAAGAGAAAGAGAAAGAGGCAGAGAGAGAGGAAGACGCAGCTCTCGTGATGAGCAACCTGCTTATTCTGATGCTGCTCTTTCGCAGTCTGCTGCTTCATCTTCTCTTTCATCTGGTGCATCCACAGCACAAACACCTGCCAGGATAGCCAGTCACTCATTCTCCCGCTCCCGCTCCCGCTCCTTCTCTTCTTCCTCTTCTTCCTCCTACAGCACCTCAAACACCTCAGCCTCTGGCTCGTATTCTTCCTCTGGTTATTCCTCATACTCCACCACACCCTCCTGCTCCGTTTCGCGTATCGCTTCTCGTTCAAGGCGGAGACGCCATCACAAACACAGAGCACACAACAGACGGCACAGAAAGAGCCACTCCACCCGCAGACACACACGGCACTCACACGCTCACACTCACACTCACTCAAGATCTCGTTCGCATTCTCGCTCTCGCACTCACCCTCACTCTGGCACTGGTTCTGGAACTGGCACTGGCACTGGCTCGCAAATGTTTCCTGGCTCTTTGTTTGGTGCTGGAAAGGGGACGACACTTGAGCAGCAACTGTTTGGCGGGCTTCTTCCAGGCGCTGTGCTGCCACAGATGTCGCTGCCTGCTCTTGCTGCTGGAGGCGGATTGGCACTTCCATCAGCCGGAGCTCAGTTTGCATCGCTGAATGCAGGCAGTGCAGGGAATGCGGGTGAAGCAAGTGCATCTTCTGTGTCTGGACCGAATGCAGCGGCAGGGAGTGGAGAAGGCGAAGGAGGAGCTGGGGCAGGAGGAATAGGAGGAGCGTTTGGAGGCAAAGGAGCAGAGGCGCTGGCAGCGATGCTGTCGCTGACGAACGAGCAGATGGCTAAGATTGCGCAGATTGTGCAAGGAGGACAGCAGAATCCAGCGATTGCACAAACACTGGCACAACCACAAACTCAAATTCAGAGCCAGCAAATAGCGTCTGACTCTTCTGCTCTTCCACAACAGAATGATTTGCCTGTCCAAGCACAAGCACAGCAACAAATACAGACACCAATTTTGGCAACACCTTCTTCATCGACTTCTTCTTCCACTTCTTCGATTTCTTCTGTAATTCCAGAAAATCTTTCATCATCGCCATCATCTACTCCCTCTTCAGATTTATCATCCTCTTCCACAATTCCTTCTTCTGCTGCATCTCAGCCAACAACCACCACACTGCCAACTCAGCCCATTGCACTCCCTTCTCTCTCTTCTCTCTCTTCTCTTCCTTCTCTCTCATCTGCATCCTCTTTGTCCTCTTTATCTTCTTCTCCTTCCAGCTCATCCCTCCTTCAGTCACTCCAATCGCAAGCCTCACAGCTGCTTGGCACTTCCTCTGATGCTGCAGCACTTGCTACTTCTCTTGCCAACTCTTCCTCGTCTGCTCTGTCTTCTCCACTCAATCTGCAGTCCCTCCTTTCTCTGCTGAGCACCCCGCCATCTGTTTCGCAGCTGCTTCCGTTTGGATTGGGTCAGCAGCATCTGAACATGAACACATCGCCTTCATCACTTTCTGGACAGCCTGTTCAACGAGGCAGCTCATCAGCTGGTGCAATGGCATCGCTGAATAATGTGATTAATTCTTCTTCTTCTTCTTCGACTGCTGCTGCTGCTAATCCATCAACAACATCTCCTTCTTCTTTGAATAGCTCTTCATTAACATCTTCTCATTCTCAACTACCACAATCCACCCATCTGACTCATTCTGATGATGCAGATTCGCCTTCTCCTTCTTCCTCTCCTTCAAATGCCTCTCTCTCCTCCACCCCATCCTCTTCTCCTTCCCGCTCTCCCTCTCGTTCTCGTTCTCGTTCTCGTTCTTCTTCCTCTTCTCGATCTAATTCCAATTCCCTCTCTCATTCACCTTCTCCTGACAACTCGTCCCGCTCTCCATCACCAGCACCACTTCGCCAGAGAGAAACAAGAAAAGCCCCACAAAATGACTCACAGTTGCCTTCTCTCTTTGCACCAGCACAGAACTCTTCCATATCTCTTCTGTCAACGTCCAACGTGTCAGCCATGAAGACAGGACAGAATGACAGCACTTCTGTTCCCCTCGGCACACTGGCTGCTGCTCTGACTGCCAATCCTGTTGTGCAGGCAATGACTGCTCCTTCTGCTTTGCTCACGCCTTCCTCTGCTTCTTCTTCTGCTTCTTCTTCTGCCTCTGCCCAGCTCGCTGCACATGCCCTTACTCAGCCACTTATCGCTGGTGCAACAAATACACAGGCATTTCCTCTGCAAGTGTTGTCTGGTGGTTATTTTACAGACTTTCAATCACTCCAGACGCAGCAGCAGTTGCAGTTGCAGTTACAACAGCTGCAGCAATTGCAGCAGATTCAGCAGCTGCAGCAGATACAGAGACAGCAACAACAGCAGCTCCAACAACAACAACTGCAACAGCAACAGCAACAGCAACAATAAATAGACAGATTTGTCATTATTAAGATAATAATTGTAATTATAACTTTGGAATTAGCAGAGTTTGGTGAAGAAGAAGCAAGAAAAAAGAAGTTATATGCACATTCACGAAGATTTAATGGAATTTTTCTTTATCTTTTATTATTTATTTTTTTTTGATAATTTAATTTAATTGTAAAATTTTTGAAATTGTTTTTCAGTTGTTCAGAGATCCATTGTAAGGAATGATGATTATGCTGTTGATGCAATGTTCGATATTTTTGTCTAACAATTGCATGGAATCGCATTCAGTTGCTATTTCGTTTAGTTATTTGCTTATTTATTTATTTTCTTATTTATTTATTTTTTCATCCTCTCTTCGTTTTGATAAAGCATGTTATAAAAACAAAAAGATAGATAAGGCTTTCATCCAGCATTGGTATAACTTTTTTGATTGAAAAAAACAAAAAGAAAATCCAAAAGAAATTCTCAGAACTAGACTTGAGTTGACAGAACAAAAGAATATCTGATGCAATAAAATATCTCTTTGACCTTTCAAAAAAGGAATTCAATCTGAATTTTTAAAACTATCTGTTAGATTAAGAAAGATAAGGTTTACTGGTGATGTGATTAGAGTAACACAAAACATGTTCAAATAAAAAATACAGCTCATATGGGCAAATGAGTTGAAGATATGTATTTACAAACAGAAAAGCAAGATAATTGAAAATACATCTTTAATGATGAAAAGCATAAAAATTGTTTTATTAAATCAAAAGGCATTGAATACTTTGTAAAGGTACACTTAAAATAATAAAGAAAATATAATTAACTTGATTTCTATGGGAATATTGTCTGTTGCACAATTGAACACAACGATTGAATCAATATTCTTAAATTGCATAGAAATCTAACTATTTCAATCTTAAACAATGTGTTTACCTTTAAATAACTAAGATTATGTATGTTGAACGGAAGATCATCAAAGACAAAGAAAAGAAAATGATGGAAAAATATTTCAAACAAAAATGAATAAAACACCGCAGACTCAATCTAAAAATTAGCTATGTACATAATTATGAAGAGTAAATAAATAGTTGAAAGGAAGGAATAGATTAATTTATAAAAAGAATTATTATTTTCAAAAGAAGAGAAAGAGAAACTCAGCTTAATTTTTACGCGCTAGCTTTCTTCTCAGCGCGACCCATGATTTCGTCTGCAGTTGGAATTTTGAGCGTGCAACCTTCTGGAGGCACACCACCAACGCTGTAAACACCAGCAGGAACACCTTCCACAGCTTGGAATGGAATCTCTCCATTGAATGGATCTGGCATTTTGATGAGGTGGAGGACGAATTTAACAGGCACGATGACTATGGCAAACAAGAATGAGAATCCCCACAACTGAGGTGTGATCGGGATGACTGTGAATGCATCTCTCAAACCTGGCACAAGCATGATAATAATTTGAAGTGCTGCAACAATAACCCAAATAAGAATAAACATAGCGTTCTTGAAAATACGCTTGAAGAAGTTGATCTCGTTGTAGCAACGACGAGAGCAAATCCAATTAAATACTTGAAGCCAAATGAATGTGTTGAAGATGAAGCTGAAGTGCTGCTCAGAGAAGATTGGTACTCTTTGATCCAACAAAAAGCCACGGCAAATGGATTTTGGGAACATAACATGAGAGCATTCAATGATATCTTTGTCTTCAAGCAGAGGGCATGCCACTTTGCTCCAATCTGTATCAACACCATTTGGTCCAACAATTTGTGGTCCCCACAAGAACAAGCACATAATGATGATGATGGCCTGATAAGCAGAACCACCAATGATATTTCTCCACATTGAAGGGCAGATAATTGAATCTGTTCTTCCATAAGGCTTTCTCTTCAACATTTCTTTTGTTGGAGTCTCAGTTGCAAGTGCCAAGGCAGCAAGAGTATCCATAATAAGATTCACCCACAACATCTGCACAGCTCTCAATGGAGTAATGGCAAATATGGCTCCAAACACAGCAATGACAATGGCTGAAACGTTGACAGTCAGCTGGAATTGAATGAATTTTCTGATAGAATCATACACATTTCTTCCCCACATAGCTGCTTTTACAATTGATGCAAAGTTATCATCTGTAATGATGATAGCTGAAGCGTCTTTTGCAACTTCTGTTCCTGTGATTCCCATAGCAAACCCAACATCAGCTTTTGAAAGTGCTGGTGCATCGTTTGTACCATCTCCAGTGACAGCAACAACATGGCCAAGATCCTTTAAGCCACTAACAAGTGTGTGCTTATCAATTGGTGATGAACGAGCAAGGACTTGAAGACGAGGTAATATCTTCTTTCTATCTTCTTCGCTCAGATTTCTGAAGACTGGTCCTTCCATTGCAATTCCTTCCTTTGGATCGTAGATTCCAGCTTCTTCAGCAATGTGCATTGCAGTGATAATATTATCTCCTGTAACCATACGAACAACAATGTGTGCATCGTGGCAATCTTGCATAGCAACTTTCACTTCGGGTCTCAGTGGATCCTTAATTCCTGTGATTCCAATAAGAATAAGGTCAGATTCTGGAGCTTCTTCTCCAAATGGTCCAGATGGTTCTGCATCTGCATCTCCATCTGTGCTTGATGAAGAAGATTTTGGTTGAGATGTTACACTTTCCTTAACTTCTTTATTCTCTGTTTCATTCGAAGATGAAGATGATTCAGAAGATGATTCAGAAGCTGCTTCAGTCGAAGCGGATTCTGTTGAAGTAGCTTCAACAACTGGCTCTGCTTGTTCTTGTACGTCGGCTGTTTTCTTTGATACCATTGAGCTAACTTCGGATTTTGGCACATCTTTGTATGCGATGGCAATGGTACGAAGTCCTTTTGAAGCCATGTCAAGGATAACGTCATTGATCTGTTTCCTCTTCTCTTCGTTTATTTCTTCAGCTTTTCCTCCATCAGCCTTAACGATCATCTTGTTGCAAAGTCCGCTAACAATTTCGCTTGCTCCTTTTGTGAATATTCTGTAGTTATCTCCTTTATCAGTGATGACAGTCATTCTCTTTTTGTCTGAAGAGAAAGGATATGTCTGAACCAATTTTTCATTATGCCTGATAACCTTATAATCTGTTCCTTGTTCGTGAATGAACAAAAGCAATGCGCACTCCGTAACATTTCCAAGATACTCAGTTGCTGTATCAGTAAATTTCAAATCAGCAGAAGAATTCAAGCAAATAGCTTCTGTTAAAATGTCCATATATTCTTTTCTGAACACTGGTTCGCTGGATGATGACGCTGCAGATGCATGTTCAACATCAACCATCTCTCCATCAAAGAATCCTCTTGTAACTTTCATTTTATTTTGAGTCAAAGTTCCCGTCTTATCTGAGCAAATTGTTGTTGCACCACCCATAGTTTCGCAGGCCGAAAGAACACGCACTAAGTTGTTATCCTTAAGCATTCTTCCCATGGAATATGCTAAAGCAATTGTCACAGCTAAAGGCAAACCCTAATCATTTGAAATGAAAAACGATATTTTCGAAATTTAATGCTTCAAAATAAAATACATACTTCTGGAACAGCCATGACAATAATGGACACTGCGATTGTGAAGTAATCAACAAGCAAAATCCAATATTTACCATCAGAGAATTTTGTTGTATCTTGGCAAGCAGGAACCAACCAGAAAATAATAAGAAGCACCAGAACGAATGCTGCTGCTGCCATTCCAACATATCCAATTTGTTTTGCGAGTTTGTCTAATTTTTGTTGAAGTGGAGTGTCCTCTCTTTCTTCAGCAGCAGTAATAATTGCCTTCTTCAAGATACCAAATTGTGTTTCCATTCCCACAGCAACAACAACCATTTTTCCGTATCCTGTTTGAACTTTACATCCACAAAGCATGAATGGGTGCTTTTCTGGTGATTTTCTGATAAGATCAGATTCTCCTGTCATTGCAGCTTCATCGCATGATATGTTATGAGATTCGATGCAAAGGCCATCAGCAGGAATGGCATCTCCGGTGTTGATAATGAAAATGTCACCAACAAGAAGATTAAAAATGGAAATTTTTGTTGGTTGTCCACCTCTAAGAACAAGAATTTGACGATCTTTCTGGCGTTCATTCAATTTTTGGAATTGACGTTCTTGTGACCATGTGTTCCATGCAGAAACGACTGTATTATATTTTTTTCAAATTAATTTAAATAATTATTTCGAATTACGTAATATTGAAAAGAAAATGTTTTAAAATAAATTATAACAAACCAGTTACGATTATAACTGTTACCAAAATAGCTGTTCCATCAAGCCAAGACAAATCTGCCATGTGTTCAACGGCTCCAGCAATAATCAAAGAAATGATTGCAAGTACTATCAAAATAATAAGAGTTGTATCATTGAAAGCTTCTCCCCAAAGACGCAAAAATGATTTTGTTTTCGGTTTCAAAAATTCATTTTTTCCGTAACTTAAGAATTTTTAATTCAATAATTAAAGGCCGGAATTAAATTTATTTATAATCAATTTAAAATATTAATTTCACAAACGTTTCTAAACGATTTGCTTCGTCAAGGTTATTCGGGTCAAGACCTTCAGTTGTAGTTTTAATATTTTCCATGACCTTTTCTATTCCTCCGAAATGCTCTAAGGTCGCCATATCCTTACTCTCCATAATCTTCAATAGATCTTCCTTTTTCATGTACGACATTGTTCTTGATCGTTTAATAAATATGAATCTAATATATGGTTGTAATGATCAAGAATTTTATACGAATAGTGGTAGAATTGATAAGTACACCTCCAGCAGAATGGTCTGTTATTCTTTAAATGGCGTACTAGAACATTATTAATTGCTTGTTTTGCTCATAAATACATTCATTTGCTATATGTACAAATTTTAGACAACAATTCTGGAGAAAGCGAAGAAAGAAGGGCCAACAATTAGAGACACAGAAAAGGAGAGCTTGTTTGGACGCGTTTTAAAGGTGTCCGGGCCTGGTGTGTTTTTTATTTTTTGAATAATTTGTTGAAATTCATATGTTTCGAAATTGTCTTGAAATGTACTCAAAACATTTATCATTTAAAATGATCGTTGTGTGTTAACAATCATTCCTCATTTGATAATTATAGTTGTGGTTGCTGAGGCAATGAGCGGTAGTGCTATGTATGAATTGGTATGAAATGATCACGTTTAATTACAAGAATATCAGTTACGATTTTATTAATAAATATTTTTAATTGTATTTTTGACATTTTCTGGCACATCTTTATCGGTAATATTTGTCATGAATATTTTATAGGTTCGTGTAGGATCTAGCGAGCTTGTGGGAGAAATTATTCGTTTGGAAGGAGATACAGCCACAATTCAAGTTTATGAAGATACAGGTTTATTTTGAAATGTTATTTAACAATAATTGGTAATTGATTAAAATAATAATAATTATAATTTTCGATATGTATTAACAGCTGGTTTAACTGTTGGAGATCAAGTGCTTAGAACTGGTGCACCTTTGTCAGTCGAATTGGGTCCAGGTCTTTTGGGCCAAATTTACGATGGTATTCAGAGACCTATGGAACGTATTGCAGATTTGGCCAAGAGCATTTTCATTCCACGTGGTGTTAATACACCTGCTCTTGATCCAAAATCAACCTGGGAATTCCATCCAAACAACTGGAAGGTTGGCGATAATGTTACTGGAGGTGATATTATCGGGTGGGTTCAAGAGAACAAACTTATGGTTCATTCTATCATGCTTCCACCGTTGTGCATGGGAAAGATCGTGAACATTGTTGAAGAAGGAGAATACGATCTTGAAACCCCTGTTGTTGAGGTTGAGTTTATGGGCAAAGTCTTTTCATACACCATGGCCCACAAATGGCCTGTGCGTAAACCACGTCCAGTTGCCGAGAAACTTCCTGGTAGAAACCCACTGTTGACTGGCCAGAGAGTGTTGGATTGCTTGTTCCCTGTGGTGCAAGGAGGTACCTGTGCCATTCCTGGTGCGTTCGGTTGCGGAAAGACTGTTATTTCTCAGGCACTTAGCAAATACTCTAACTCAGATGCTATTATTTATGTGGGATGCGGAGAACGTGGTAATGAAATGGCTGAAGTGTTGCTGGATTTCCCAGAACTGACCATTCACGTGAAAGGAGAGGAAGTCGGTGTCATGAACAGAACAACACTGATTGCCAACACATCCAACATGCCTGTGGCTGCTCGTGAAGCTTCTATCTACACTGGTATCACTCTGTCTGAATATCTTCGTGATATGGGTATGAACGTGGCTATGATGGCTGATTCCACCTCGCGTTGGGCCGAAGCCTTGAGAGAAATTTCAGGGCGTCTGGCAGAAATGCCCGCAGATTCTGGTTATCCTGCCTATCTGGGAGCTCGTCTGGCTACTTTCTACGAGAGAGCAGGGCGTGTCAGATGCCTTGGTTCCTCAGGCTGCCCACAGCGTGCTGGCCCATCGTCTCGTGAAGGTTCAGTCACAATTGTGGGTGCTGTGTCTCCTCCTGGTGGTGATTTCTCAGATCCTGTTACCACATCCACACTGAACATTGTGCAGGTGTTCTGGGGTCTGGATAAGAAGTTGGCTCAAAGAAAGCATTTCCCATCTGTCAACTGGCTCAAGTCATATTCGAAGTACGAAAGAGCACTCGAACCATTCTACGAGTCGTTGGATCCCGAATTCATTCACCTGAGAACAAAATGCCACGAGATTTTGCAACAAGAAGATGCTTTGAGCGAAATTGTGCAGTTGGTCGGTAAAGATTCATTGGATGAAGCAGGAAAAGTTACATTGGATGTGGCGAAAATGATCAGAGAAGATTTCTTGCAACAGAACAGCTACACAGACTACGATAGATACTGCCCACTGTGGAAGACCATTGCTATGATTAGGAACATTGTAACTTATCACGACTTGGCTCAGAAGGCTGTTACTGTTGGAGCACCTGCTGCTTCTTCTTCTGCCGCATCTGCTTTGGGAGAAACAGAGCACAAAGCCACTTTCATGGCCATCAAGCAGCACATGCCTGATACAATTGCCAAGCTGTCTATGATGAAAATGGTGAATGTATCTAAAGTTGAGGATGAAGACAAAGCCAGGCAGTATTACAAGGAACTTCACGAGGAAGTCATCTCTGCATTTGCTTCACTGACTTACTGAGAAAGTGTATCATGAGAGGAGAGATTAGAGTAAGAAAGTGGGGGATTTATTTGGGATGAGAAGTAGCTAATTATTTCACTGACACACTTTTTCTTTTCGGGAAATTAAATTTTCTCTTTTCACAAATATTTAACTTCATTCAAATACTATTTGAAAATTGAATATTTCAAAAAAATTACATAAAGAATTCCTTTTTTCAAGAAAAAATATGATATGAAAAAAAGACTCAAAGAATCTCCTTTGTTTTTGAAAAAAATTAATTATAAAATCATTCAGCAGGAGTAAAAAAGAAATCAATACTAAAAAATTTAGGGAAAAAATGATTCAAAGTTTTTTTTGATTGATGTTTTATCTTAAAAAAAGAGAGAGAGAGATTCATGTCATTTATTAATGTTTGCAAAAAAAATCAACAAAATACGTAATTGACGTGAATGCGATTCATCATTATTTGAAACGGTTATGGAAAAATGGTTTTCGTTATTGTTATAAAAAAGAAGCGTTTTCAGAGAATACGTTGTTCATTCGTTATCCTCTCATGGTTGACACTAATGATTTCATTAATCCCTCGATTAATAAAAAAAATCAAAAATATGTTGCAGTTTAATTCAAATAATTTTCGTTTTTCAATAACAATTGATATTTTTTAAGTTTTTTAATAATTTGAGAGATTTTTTTTTGTAATTAAACATTTTTTGAAAGAGTTGACGTTTTCAAAAACTCTTTGATTCTGTCTTTAAAAATTGCATTTTGATGGTAAATAAAATTGCAATTGAAACAAAAGCCATTGTTGGAGAAAAAACAAATACAAAAATTTCATATTTTGGTGTTTCCAGATTTCAGTGTCCATGAAATATGACATGGGATATATTTTAAAACTGACTAAACTTGGTGAAAATATATGATTTCAAAAATAATAACCAATATTTGTTGAAATTTTCATGTCTGTGAAAAACTCATAAAGAAATAAAACATTGAATATCCAATTCAAAAGTTTCAAACTCGAAAAAGTCCGAGTTTCGTGTCTATTTATTTCAACAATGACAAAAATTATTCGATTTATTTAATTTCCGAATTATTAGTATTTTTTATTCTATCAGAACAACCGGTGAATATGTCGCATTCAATCAAAAATTCAGAAAAATCAGTTTCATTATAAATAACTCAGAAAAGTCATAAGCATTTTTCATGCAAAAATTTGTGTTTATTTTTGTAATCAAAGGTATTTTTGCGGGAAAGGAATAAGCACCCAGTTTGCAGTCATAATACAAAATAATTTTGAACAGTTTCTTAAAAAAAAATTAAGAGTGCAAATGAAAATAGTACATTTTCATCAAATTTTCAAACTAACTCTTTGAAATTCACAACTTTGGAAATACACTTGAAAATGTTTTTTGTTCTGTTGAGGTGAATTTTGATGAATTGAAATGAATATTTTGGTAATTCTTTTTGAAAAGTCGCATATGTTTAATTTCTAAGTAAATCAAAATATTCATATTTAATTCAAATTTCTGTTTCAGCTCACTAATCTTCTTAAGAATGTTTGAAATAGCATTGTCCAGAAATAGATTCCATATTTGTGATGTTTGATGTTCGCATACAAAAATTTCATAAAAATATGAAAATTTTTATTTATTTGAAAATTAAACATTTGCGACTTTTCAAAAATAATTTCCCATTTAGACGTGAATATTCAAATTTTCATTTTCATTTAATTATTAAATAAAAAATTATCTTTACAAAATAATTATTAATTTATATTTATGAAATGAAAATATTTTTCTTTAAAAAATGAAAAAAATTTTTCAAAGATTTCGCACGAAAACAAAACAATTCAATAGAGTTCAAAAATGTGTTATTCTTTCAAAAATAAAAGACTTCAATGTTTAATTTTCTAAAAAAATAAAAATTTTTTTCTTGATCTAATTCATTTTTCTGCTTGCAAACTTCTCTTGAAAGAATATTATTTCATTGTCAAGTGATAGCTTCTATTTTTGTGAAGTTTTGTGAGCGAGAAATGAAATCCGATCAAGAAATGAAATCAAAAAAAATTGATCGACAATTAAACATTTGTAACTTTCCAAATGGAAAGACGTAAATGTTTGAAATTGTAATTATGAAAAATTAAAATATTCTTTTGAAAGATATTTGGTATTGTTTTCCATCCAAAACTTGCAATAAAGTTAAAAAAAAATAGCAAAAATTATACAGATATCGCATAAAATACTGGACATCGCACAAAATACCGTACAAGATCGATTTCACAATAACTGCAAGAGGAATAATTCTGACAATTTTCCTCAAAATACATCTCTTCAATACAAACTCATTTGAAATACAAAACTTTCAAAATAGCTTCATTTGAGCTAAGTAAAAAATTATTAATGAAATATCGAAGAATCTCAACAACCTATTTTTCCGAAATTTCGACATTAATTTTTCTGAGCTCAAATGAAGCTATTTTGAAAGTTTTGTATTTCAAATGAGTTTGTATTGAAGAGATGTATTTTGAGGAAAATTGTCAGAATTATTCCTCTTGCAGTTATTGTGAAATCGATCTTGTACGGTATTTTGTGCGATGTCCTGAATTATATGCGATATCTGTATTTGGTACAAATTAATTATTTATCAAATTTTTATATGCTTTTATTTTCATGATGGTCGTTTTAAATATTATTCATCTTTGCTTTTTCTTTTTTTACTTTTTGATTCTGGTCTATAATTTGGAGAAAAAAATATGTGTGATTATTTTTGAACACAAAATATTTTTTGTGTGATTCTTATGAAAAGGATTTTTGTCTTTTTGAGATATTTATCATTCTGATGCTGAATGCATGATTTATTTGCAAAACCAAGTGTTTGAGATAAAAATTAGATAGTAATTTCGATTTATGATGCAACAGTACACATTTTTCAATTTTTTTTTTTCGAAACAAATCTTTAGATGGGAAATTTTTCCTAAAACGGAATGGTTTTTATGATTTAATCCCAAAAAAGATAAAGATAATAATAATTTAAAAAGGAAAACACAAAGAATAAAAAAATATTATATGTATTTTATATAAAAAAAAATCAAACAAATATCAGAAGAATTTTATTCTTATTCGAAATGAATTCAAATGATTCGATATTTTCTCTCATGCAGATTTTGATTAACTGTTTTGTCAAATGAGATTTTTTTTCTGCTAAAAATGATAAAATACTTTAATAACTTTTTTCCTTTCGAATAAAAAATTTTTGAAGTATAAAAGGTTATGGTTATATAATTTTTTTTATTTCTCACAAAGATTCTTTTTCCAAGGTTTTGCGTTATATGGGTATGTTGCGATTGAATATTATAAATTGCCACTTAATTAATATTTTTAGAGAAGAAAAAAGGAGAACAAAAGCAAAAGAAATATGGAGTTCGTCGAATGTTTTTGTTTGTTGCAGGTTTGAAAACATCACAAACATTTTCCTTATTCTGATTATTCTCTTAATTATAAAAGTTTCAATAGTCGCTTTTGTGTGTGTACGTGATACTTGGATCGATTTTGCTGACACAATAAAATATAGGTTGACTTAACTTCGAATTTTTTTGCAAATTCGAATTCATTTTTAAAAAATTTATTGTTAGAATGAAGATGAAAAAAACTGAGTGCACACTAAAAGCTTATTTCAACAAAACGGATTCAGATCCTCTGGGAACGGGTTTATACTTATCTTTTTCTTGATATTACAATTGTAATTTTTTGTAAGATTCAACTCAAAAAATATGTAAACATCTTTTTAATGTTTCATACTGGAGCACGGATAAAATGAATCGAAAAATACGATCTAATAGGGTCATAACAGAAGAAACGTTTGCTTTAATTTCATTATTCTCAACAAAACATTGTTTTTTGTTTTATAGAACAGGAGAATGCACAAACACTTCACGAGATCTTACAAGCTGGCCTGCACATCATTCAAATACTGGAAGCGCACCTGATGCTCATTGCTGCTACTATTTTCCAATTAACGATTATCCCCCTTTGCTATCGTTACCTAATCCATTCTTTGTGAGCAATTTAGCTCTTTTTATAACAACATTATCATTTGTGGTTTGGGTATGGGGAATGATACTTTGGCGTATTGCGTCATTTTTCTACCGAAGCTGTTTGAAAGAAGACACAGAAGGAGGTGAAAAAAGTACAAAAGAAGAGATTGAAGTTGCATATAGAAGGAAAATGCTTGAATTAAAACTGAGTAGAGATTTGGTACGACGCGAAAGAATGGACTCTGAATTATTGGTAATATATCAAAAAGAGAAGGAAAAGCAGAAAGCAGAGAAATCCGAGACAAAAGACGAGAACGAAAAGATAAAAGTTGAATGAACAATGAAAAAAAGAAGGCATAAATCACACACATTTCCAAATTTCTCATTACATTTAATTTCTTTTTCCACTTGCGTGTTATTCTTGTTTGCGTTGATATCATATCTTTTAAAATTCATTTTTCGTTTCTTTTTCTTTGTGTTGAATGGGAGTGAATGTCTTGTTGTATTTACACCAAACAGCTTCCAATAGAAAATAATAATGATTTGTCTTGCTTCATTTTATTATTTATTTGCTTTCAATGTTGTGAATGAAAACTTATTGAAATGACTCATATAACAAAGAAGAAAAAGAAGTTTAAAAAATAACAATTGAAACTCAAGGTTTGAAATTTAGTTTATTCAAAAATCAGAAAAAAAAACTTTTTTTTTAATATTTTTAAAAGAATTTCCAGAAAAAATTGAAGTTTTGTAGGAATCTGATTGGATCAACAAATAACACAGAAACAAGAAGCAATGCAAGAAGAATACAAAAAAATACAGTTGATTGGAAAAAATGAAAAAAAGAGGCTGTTTTTGTCAGATAAATGTTTCTCTTCTGACTGAAAATTGATAAACAATAATATTTCTGAATAAAAAAAAAATATGATTCATTTCTTCAACAACACGACAACACCTCAAAAATGAATTTAGAGGAGAAAATGAATCATTTTAACAAAACAAACAAACAAAAAAATGAATAAAATAAAATAAAAATTTCAAAAACACAAACACAGAAATAGTGACAATCAGTAACTCTGTGCAGAAATAACAGCTTAAAAAAATAGAAGCAAATTGAAAGTCATTTCACACTTATCTCTTTGAAGGAAGATGTTTGTTGATCCAATCGATTTTTAAACAGAACTTGAATTACATTTGATGTGATGCATATGGAATGCAAGTTGAACAAGAAGAAATAATGAAAACGAAGAGGAGGAAGAGGAAAAATGAAAAAAAAAATATAAATTGAAAAAAATCTCTAAGTTATTTTGACACATGCAAAGAAGAAGAATGAGAGCAAGAATGAGAGGGAGAGGGAGAGGGAGAAGGAGAAGGAGAAACTGAAGTGTGCCGAGGCGGAGGAGAAGGCAAAGCCAAAGGCAAAAGGGAAGACCCAGTTGTGATTGAATGTGTTGTCTTAGTTGTGACTGTGTTTGCGAGTGTGAGGGCAGGTGGAAGAGAAAACATCACTTTTGGAAGAGAAGATTGGGGATGATTGCGATGATCTGAAGAAGACGCTGGTACAAATAAAGAAGAAGAAGAAGAAGAAGATTTGTGGTCAGTTGCATTCTTCGCATTTTCTCGATCGTATTTCTCTTTTTCCTCTTTCTTTTCTTCTTTCTCTTTCTCTTCTTTCTCTTCTTTTTCGTCTCCTTCTTTTCCTCCTCCTTCTTCAGTCACTTGTGCCAACTTCATTCTCTTCTGGTATTCTTCGTATTCTCTCTTCGACTCTTCAATGGCAGCCAGAAAAGCAGGATCGTTATCATCATCCACATACTGATGGCGATGCCTTGTGCTTTTGTGACGTGAATGTTTAGACGAGGAAGAAGAGGAAGAAGAGGAAGAGGAAGAAGAAGATGATGAAGGATTTGACGTTGGGTAAGACTTCATTGAATAAGGAGGAGGAGGAGGTGGCGGTGAACGAGTGGCAGAAGTAATTTTGGAAGGGCCGTTGGAATGGGAAGAGGAATAACGTGGCTGAAATGGTGAATGACGATCAGATGCAGAGGAAGTGTTCTGTTTGAGGGGAGAAGAAGAAGGAAGTGAATGAGAAGGAGGAGGAGGGAGAGAAGAAGAAGAAGAAGAAGAAGAAGCAGGAGGAGGAGGAGGAGGAGAAGATAAATGAGAAAAATGTGAGGAACTTGCTGAGCTGTGTTCTGTTTGTTTGTTGAATGAGGCAGGCGGAGGGTGGATGCGCGAAGATAAGGGAGAATGTGCCATGTCGAGTGCGAAGCGCGGAGGAGGCGGGAAAGGATGAGAATCAGGGAAAGAAGGGGGAGAGGAGGAAAGGTGTGAATGCGAATGGGAAGAAGAAGAAGAAGAAGGGGAATGAGAAGAAGATGTGCGAGAAGAGGAAGGAAGAGGAGGAGATGGAGCATACGGAGCCGGTGAATGATCACGTGAATTGATTGAGGAATGGCGGGAATGAGGGTGCGGAGGATGCAAAGGAGGCAAAGAAGAAGAAGAAGAATGAGAAGAATGAGAAGAACCAGAAGAACCAGAAGTCTTTCTATTGACTTGCAGTGATGTGATATCCATGTTATTTTTGCTATTCATGATTTCTTCCACAACAGAGCGATGACGCACTTTGTGTCTCATCTGCCTTTCTCTCTCTCTCTGCGCTCTTCTCTTCTCCACCCCTTCAAGAAAGTCCACTGAATTAAGAGACTCTTCACTTCCCGATGGAGTTAAATGCCTTGAAATACTGTCAGTGGATCCTTTATTTGTGCCTATTTCATTGGAAACATTTGAATTATCTTTCTTTCTCTCATTCTTCTCATTTTCTCCATGCTTTCCTTTGAAATCTGAAGCAGAATGAGATCTTTTTGTGACAACTGGAGCATCCAAATGGCGAGATGCTCTGAAGTGATAAGGAGGCAGGTAATCGGAAGATTCAGATGAATCCGAAGAATCAGAAGAAGAAGAAGACAAAGCGGGAGAAGGAGGTGAAGAACTGGCAGCAGATGCGCCTGCCGTGTGCAATTTGTCTTCTTCATCTTCATCTTCATGCGCAGACTGCTTCTGCTTCTCCTTCTGCTTTTGCTGTTTCTTTTTCTCTTTCTTCTTCTTCTTCAGCTTCTTCAATATTTCTGCGTTTAAATCAGCAGCATCGATTTTTCTCTCGTCCTTATCTCCATCGCCCTTCGATCCTTCGTCAGGAAAAGAAAGATATTCAGAAGGCTTCACCGCTGCAAATTCAAAGCTTCCTTCAAAATCAAATATTTCTTCACTGTCTTCACTTTCTCCTGATTCTTCTGTTCGATTTTCCTTTTGTTCGCTTTTGGCAGCTCTTTTCTTTTGATCTTCTTTAATGTCTTCAGATCTATCAGAGTCCGAATCATGTGGAGATGATGTAACTGGAAATTCATATGTCAGCTCTTCCCAGTCTGCAAAATCAGTTTCACCAATTGAATTAGCTTCACCTTCTTTTGAAGGTGTTGCTATTAGATCCCCAGGCACTTTATATCACAGCAACACAAAGCACATTACAAATAAAAAATGTGAAATATTAAAACAAACTTGTTGATTTTCCAATAAATTTCCCAATGAATGAAGCTGTGCTATTTACCCACTTTGGTATCCCCTTTAATAAATTTTTTAGTAAAAAAACTGAAAATATATTAACTGCAAAATAACATACAACTCCACATAATCTGAAGCAAAGATCATTCGCAAAATCATTACAGTTTCGTTTAACAATGTGGTAGGAGGAAGACTGATATTCTTCACTGATTTTTGAAATCAATGCTTGAATTTCTTCACTTGTTTTTGTGCAATTACCAATAAACTTTGTTTCTCTAAACACGCACCCTTTAGGAGCATAAGCAGGAGGTTGAACCCAAACCCCGCTTCCCTTTCTTCCACCTCCAAATGCATATTCTGAAAAAAATAATTGTTAAAGAGTATTTCAAAAATCCTAAAGCAAAAATATCAACCTCTAAAGCCAATTTGGACTCCACTATGATAAAAACTCTGAATAAAGCAAACAAAAGAATAAATACAAATTTAAGCAACGATATAAATTCGTTATTATTTTAAAAAAACATTTTCAAGATACATACAAAAAATCGATTGTTAAAATTTTTGCCTTTAATCAAAAGATCATAAACGTTGATGTAAATGGGTGTTCCTTCGGTAGTTTCAGAATTTTCTGTCATTAATGAAACATGAAAACAAAAATAAGTAATTCATAAAATTAATATGGTCCATAAACGATCACATTTTTTATTTTCATTGAAAATGTCAGATAAAATCGTTTATACACGCACACGTTTTCAATTACGTATGCACATTACATTTTTCTTAACGCTCTTTACAAAAAACTTGGCTTTTTAAGGAATTCATCCTGCTCTCAAGTCTTTAGAGAATCTTAAACTTATTGCAAAGGAATTGAAGCCTTTGATTACTTCCGATGATATCTGTTTGTGCAAGAGATAATTTCGAATAACAATATTTATTTTCATATGTTTCTTTTTTTAAAGGTGTTTTGGCTGCTGCTGTAACTGAAATGATTCCTCTTTTGGAGCTTCGAAATGAAGAAAAAATCGAACAAATTCCTACAAACATATTAATGCATTTATTTTCTTTAATATCATTATCAATGAAAACAATTGCGAAAATCAAGTTTGTTTTTGCCTTTAATCATATTTATGAAATATGTCATTTTTTGAAACAGAGACTATCCTACGGATGAACTGATCGCAATTAGAAAATTTATGAGAAAAGCGCTATCATTTGTGCTCCTTGTTATAAAAACTCAACCTCATTTTACAGAAGCATTTGATCTTCTGGGACAATTTTTCCCTTTTAACTTTGATACACTTACAACTGCTGCTGAGAGAAAGATGAGAAAAGAGCTCAAACCAGTAGAATATGTTCCAGAGAGTAGTTTAAAGGAACTTATGGATCCACATGCCACACTTTCATTCTTTTCTGGCTGTAACATTCATCTGAGTCTAACCAACAAATTGGTTAAGCATCGCTTTAACCAGATTATAACAACAAGAATGTTTACTGACTGGAGCACAAATCCACGCCCACCTCATTGTCCAACGTACCATCAAATGTATTGTATTCTCAAGGCAATGAGAACTGTATGTGAAAATAGGATTATAAAGGCTTAAGACATTTTTGAATAAAACTCACTTTATTGAAATAGAAGAAATTAAAATGAGGATAAAACTGATTAGGTTTTAAGAGTTTTTGATTTTTCCTTGACCGTTGCTTTTCAATTTAGAAATTTGACAACTTTGTTGTTTTTTATTTCATATTTAATTTAATCCTAATCGTTTTTTTCGCCTTTTAATATTATCAACATAAATTCAGTTATCTTTAATAATCCTCCCGCGGCATTTAATACAAACTCAACGATTTGGCACTTGCTTAATGAATATTTTCCTGAGTAACATCAACAAGCAAAGCATTCCCGAAGAGAAAGGACTGACATTAATCAAGAAAACTGTCTGCCTAATCGAGCAGTTTATGATATACGGACTGGTTTGTTCTCAGTTTGATTTTCACACATAATTAAAATACATATTTTTTCAAATTTTGTAACCTTCAAATAAAAATTTTAAATTATTCTTTTCGAATTAAATGAATTGCAATGCACTTTCTGTTATAATTTGTCAATGCACTTCTTTCATTCACCAACAGTGGTCATCAACCACAAAGCAAATGGACACGATCTCAAAGATCGACGACTTCCACCTGCGGATGGGAATAACCCTGCTCAACGCGACCTCCGCACCATACCTTCCGAACTACGGCATCCGAATCATCTATCTCTTCATGAAGACAATGAACGCAAACTACGACCCACTCAGGCCTCTGAAAACGCCTCCATTCAACAAATTCCGGCACCCGCTGTCGGCGATGGGGGACATCCCGATGCCGTCGACGACTGTGATGCCGCTGACAACAGGGCCGAAAGAGGTGAAGACGATCTGCAAGATCTTCGCGATGGTTAATCGACTGCAGCAGGTTCTGGAGGTGCTGAAGACGAGGGCGCAGAAGGAGATTGATGAGGAAAGAGAGGAGAGGAATAGGAGAGAAAAGGAGAAAGAGAGAGAGAAAGTGAAAGAAGCGAGGAGGAAGAGGAGGAGGATTAGAAAAAAGGAAGGGGTTTTTAGTTTCGATTTAATGTGTGAAGGAGGAGAAGACGAATTCGATGAAGACACGGAGGAGGAAGAAGAAGAGGGAGAAGAAGAAGAAGAGGAAGAGGAAGAGGAGGAAGAAGAAGACGAGGAATTTGAAGAAGAAGAGAATGAAGAAGAAGAAAAAGAGGAATCAACACAGGATGAAAATGAGGTTAAAACTAAAAGTGATGGAGATGATAAAGGCACAGAGAAAAAGGCAGAAGCGGATGAAGAATATGACAAAGGCAACGTTGAAACAACCGAAAAGGCAGACAAACCAGACAACTCAGAAGAAGCCGAAGTTTCAGATGAAAAGGAGAAGCAATCAGAGAAACAGGGTGAAAACAGCAGCAGCAGTACTCTTAATGAAAGTGATGCTGAAAATGGTGGTGATTATGATAATAATCATTCAAATGAGACAAGCGAAGGAAAAAGAAACGAGGAAATTGAATCAAAACAGCTGCCGATAGAAAGGACAAAAAGGAATGCAAAGCAAAAAGCTGCAAAAAGATCGCAATTCAAATTGAAGGCAAAGCGAAAGGGAGAATGCAGAGTTAAAGGGCCTCTTGAGAAAGAATACGACCTTATCAACGAGAAAGTGAAGGAGATTGTGGAAGTGGTGGAGAAGTTTTATATTTTGACAACAGAAACAAAAGTTATTGTGCAGCAGATAAAGACGCTTTGCGCGGAGCCGCTTTTTGAAGAAGAGAAAGAGAAAGAGAGAGAGAAAGAGAAGGTGAAGGAGAAAGAAAGAGAAAGAGAAAGAGAAAGAGAAAGAGAGAAAGAGAAGGATAAAGGAAAGGAAAGTGGGAAAGAATCGAGTGAAAGTGGTGAAGGCAAAAAAGAAGAGAAAGAGAAAAAATCAGAATCAAGTTTAGAAAAAGATGAAAGCGAGAAAATTGAAAAGAAAATTGATGATCAACAATCAAGTTCTTCCAATGTCACATCATCATCATCATCATCATCATCATCATCATCATCATCTTCTTCTTCTTCTTCTTCTTCTTCTTCTTCTTCTTCTTCTTCTTCTTCTTCTTCTTCTTCTTCTTCTTCTTCGAATGAAATCGATTTCAGTCCTGATAATCTTCTTCATCCACCTCTTCCATTGGATATCTTATCAACTAATTCTTCTTCTTCTTCATCAGCTTCATTGGAAACAGACAGGCAACCTCAAATTTACGGAAAGATAGAATTTTGTTTGGACACTCATTATTTTGATTATTTAACTTTTCTTTTAACACTCTTTTTTCCCCCTCCACTTTTTCACTTTTTGTTTCTTATACTTGTTTGCAATCGGAACAAAATAATTTCTTCTTCTTCTTCTTTTCGCATTTAAATAAAACATTTTCTTTCTCTCTGTAAAATATTTTGTTGCAGATGACATTTTCCAAAAGTTTAGGATAACACACGACATCATGTGCCTTTACGCCACCAACAAGCACACAACAGAAGATCTGATCATCATCAAAGCACCGAAGCGGATAAATTCCCCAGAGCATCAGCAATCCATACCCAGTGACAGCTATTACTCATTTGCACAAGAACGGCACGACAAGATGCAACAGCAAAGTCAGCTTCAACTTCAGCATGAGCTTCAGTCGCGTTCTGAAAGTTCTGTTCAGAACGAGGCAGAAGTCAGCGATGTGGAAGCTTCTGGGCAGCAAGATGGAGAACAGGAAGGAGAATCTGCAAACACCGAAACACATTCAGACGAGCAGGAACAAGAATTAATACAAAAAGGGCTGCAATCGACTGACGAGTCTAGTGAGTATCATATCAGTTATTTAAGTAATACAGTTAATCCACCTCCCACTCCGCTTATGCGAGCGATTTGGCCGACGGTTATTCGGCCTCTTCCTCCGTTGCCGATCTATCCAGGCAACGAATGCGTCGAAGCTGAGAAATCTTCACCTATTTTGCCTTTTCATTCATCATCTTCATCATCTTCATCATCGTCATCATCATCTTCTTCTTCGTCTTCTTCATCATCATCATCCACAACTTCATCAATTACATCATCATCATCAACAAATGAACTGGCTCTCTTATCTCCAACTCTCGCTCGGCTTATTCCCTCGCATAGTTCCACAAATTTCCCCCAATTTCTTATGGAATCACAACCGTCTGCATTCGACTTAGACAAAATACGAAGCTTTACCACTTTGCGCTCTCCATTTCTTCTTTCTGTTGTGGATGCGTTTGAGGATAATCTGTTTGAATATGCAGCTCTCACAAGGCCAGGCATTGCGCTGGAAGTGTTCGAGAATGAAATGAAGGAGAAGCACAAAACGTGGAGCGAAGAGGTTTGAAAAACGAAAGAGAATGCTGTGGGAAATAGAAGAAATGAAGATTTGTGGTTTCTTTCTTTTACGAGTCATTATTGAAATAGACATTTTCGAGAATAAATTGAATAAGAGCCTTTTTTTTTAACCTTATTTTCCTCATTGTAATCATCATCATTATCGTTTGAACAATTTGCGCCATTCCTAAACTTTCAAACAGCGTCTTTGGCGTTTCATTGCTGAAATGGCAGAAGCACTTTGCACACTCCACTCCCAAAACATTATTCACAATCGCATCTACAAGACTCATGTATTCGTTTTTCACAGGAAACATTTCCAACTCAGTATGCTTATCGTTATAACCTTTTTTTACAAAATGCCATACAATAAATGATTTATTATTTCATGTGGTTTTTCTAAAATTATATCTTTTGTGTCACTCCGACATATTTGCTTTTTACAATTTTCTTTGATTTAATTAGGCGGCTATTCAGAATTTTTACCATGCTATTCGAACACAGCTTCACCTAATCGACCACCAGAATGGGCAGACAACGCAAAGTTTGATAAATTTTCTCTCTTTTGCTTTCTTCCTCATATTCCACAATTTTGTTTAATTATAATTATTTTTTGGATTTTTTGTTTCAAATTTTATTTGTTCACTAATTTATTTGCTGTTGAAAATATCCGTTCCAATTTTTTCTTCCCTATTCAGAGGATCTCCACAAACAGACATTTGGATGTTAGGTGCTTTAATCGCTCAACTTATCTCTGGAGACAGCGCAGATATAGCGCACTTTGAGTTACCAAGCTATTTCTCTGAAAGTTTCCATTCACTTATCGCATCAATGCTAAATGTGGTATGCAAATTCGATTGCAAATTATCCAATCATTCATTTATATTAATCTAAAATACATTTTTTTGAAAATATTGATTTTTGAATATTCAATCGATTTTCTATTTGTTTATGATTTATTTTTTGTGACAAAAGGATCCTTCAAAGCGAATTACTGCTCAAGAAGTCCTTCAAATTCCTGAAGCATCACAAGCTCTTATTCGTTCTGCTGAACATTTGGCCATATCCACAATTGGAGAAAACTTTTTATCAATATTTAGTAAATCAGGAGATAATGCTCAAAGAGGATATGGAAGTTGTTTAGCTGATGAACTGATTGAAAGATGGAAATCATTTTTTATCAAAACTCGATTTTTGAGGAATTAAACGTTAAATAATTTTTTTCTGTTTTAATTTGCACTTTGATTTTTTTTTTTTTTTGAAACTTTCATTTGATTTCTTATTAAATTTAAAAAAAAGTGTTCAGAAAGCGAAGTTTTCAAAAATGATTTGCCCATTGATATTTCATAACTGGAGAGTGATCTGAACTTTTATTAAATATTGATTCTGAAAGACACTTGTCAAAATGAACGATGAAGTAAATGACTCTGTATGCGAAGCATACCACTGGAGAAATTAGATTATTGATGCGTTTTCCTTCCGTTTTCTTTTTAGAATCCGTACAGTCGTTTGATGGCACTTAAAAAGATGGGAATTGCTCCAAATTATGAGCAAATTCGACAAAAAACCGTGGCCGTTATTGGTGTTGGTGGAATCGGAAGCGTTACATGTGAAATGTTAACGAGATGCGGAATTGGAAAATTGATAATTTTTGATTATGATAAAGTTGAACTTGCAAATATGAATAGGCTTTTCTTTACCCCCGATCAAGTTTGATGACATTACTTGCAAAATATTCGAAATTAATGATTTATATGATTTAATGCTTTTTTAAAAATTTTTTTATATATTTACAAAATATTTATTTTTTAAAAAATTTCTTCTTGAAACAAAGGTGGGTATGACAAAAACTGACGCAGCTGCAAAGACATTGGGAAAAATTAATCCTGATGTGGTAATTACTCCATACTGCTATAATATCACAACAGTTCCAAATTATAAACTTTTCGTTAAAACTCTTCAAACAGAAGGACTTCCTGATCCATCTGATCCATCTAAGCCTCGCCCCGTTGATCTAGTTTTGTGTTGCGTGGATAATCACACAGCAAGAATTACCATTAACAGAGCATGTCTGGAATTGGGAATTGTTTGGTTTGAAAGCGGAGTGAGCGAGACAGCCATCTCTGGCCACATTCAGTTTGTGAAGCCTGGCGCAACCCCATGCTTTGAGTGCCTGCCACCATTGTCAGTGTCAATGGATGTGGATGAATCTAAGATAAAGAGAGAAGGCGTTTGTGCAGCGTCTCTTCCAACCACAATGGGAATCGTTGCTGGAATTATGGTTCAAAACACCTTGAAGCATCTGCTGCACTTTGGATCTGTTGTGTCCTACATCGGATATAATGCATTGAAAGATCATTTCCCGCAAGTGGAACTTCATCCCAATGAAAAATGCACGAATGAATTATGCCGGAGGCGACAAGAGGAATTTAAAGCATTTCTCGAGAAAAAGAAACGGGAAGAAGCAGAATCGAAGAGCTCGTCTTCTTCGTCATCCAGCGGAGAATCGGAAAAGCCAAAAAAAGAGATAGAAAATCCATTTGGCATTGTGATTATTGACGAGTCCGTTGACGTTGTAGATACAACTGCCAATCCAGAGCTTGTATTTGAGTATCCACTTGAATCGTATGTGGCTGAAGAGGAAGACGAGGAAGAAGCCAAAAACGAAGACAAAGACGAAGATCTTGCTTCTTTGATGGCAATGGCAAAATCATTACAAGTGAAGAAGCAGTAAAGACCAGATACTTGTTCGTTGTCAAAAACAATGAGAGTTAACTTTATTATATTTTGAAAGCGAGTTGTTTTAAAAATTCAATTTATCCAATAGTTTTTTTTTCACATTTAAATACTTCGTCAAAAAGGAAGAAAAATAAACGAAGCTTCGGAAAAATAAAATATCACATTAATTGGAGTTCTTTTGGAGCTTATAAACGAAAAAATGATTTGTTATTATCTGAAAATGATAAAAAAAAATTTTAGTTAACTTTTCGAGTCATTTTTGATAATATTTATGAAATGTCGTAATACGTTTTCTTTCAATGCTCGTTCCAAAAAAACGAAAAATAAATTAATTAATAGATATATATGTCAAGAAAATTAATTTGATACTTCATGTGCTTTGAAACAAGATCCACATTTTCTCCAAATGATTTCAGATTCACTTTGAATAAAGGAGAAACGGAAATTGATTTAATGATTCATTTACCGATTTTGTGTCTTGAATGTCTGAGCTCTATCGGAGACTGATTTAAACACAAACTCAAAGTATATCATCTCTTATTTGAAAATGGAAAAATCTTAATAAATCTTTTTTATTGGTATTTTTTATTTTGTAAAATCATATCAGACGCATTGTAATTTGTTTTTCGATTGAAAATAACAGAACACTTCAAGAAAAATCTTCAAAATCAAAAATAGAAATCTGTAAATAATAATAAAATAATTGCTACAAAAATTACAAAAATAATAAAAGAAACAAAACATTTGAATGACAAATTAACAAAAACCAACGGAAATATAATGACTAAAGATTATCCAAAAAAATAAAGAGAAATAAAGAGAAGTAAAAACAATTTACAGCCACCAAAGCACACAGTCACTTCATCATTCAATTCAGAACTCGATTCAAAAATAAGTTTATTTTGAAATAAAGAGAGAAAATAAAAAAATGCAAGAAAACACTTTCAAAAAATCACTCAAAAAAACAGCAACAACTCACAAACAAAATCTATAAATAACGCAATTTTCGAATCTTGAATCTTTAAAAATGCAAAGCAATAACAATCATTTCTGCTTTAATTGCTTCTGTTTCGATTGTTTGCATATAAAAAAACCTATCAAAGCAGAAGAGTTTATTTCTTTTGTATGAATTCATGTACTCTTTTCGGCAAATATACTTCTTTTTTTTTAAATTCGATAACTGTCCTCTTTGTTTTCGTTCTCTTCCTCCTTTTTATCTTCTTCATTCTTTTCAGAACACTCCCATTCTTCATCCAGGTATTCGTCTTCAGAAAGCTCATGAAGTGCACGTTCCCACATTTCCGTTCTCAGCTCAAACTTCGCATCGTCCCTTCTCTGCTTTCCTTTTCTCCTTCTTTCTCGAAATCCTTCCTCCTTCTTCAGCTGCATCAGCACCTTTCCTTTGTTCCGCTTTCTCCTTCTGTTCGTCTGCACCCTCCTCCACTTGTGCTTCGACTGGTATTTTCGTTTGCGACCGAAAAATCTGCTCGTGTAAGTGAATTCAAACAATGGCACCACTTCATCTTTTTTCATTTTCCACAATCCATGCGGAGTCTGCACCCATCTGATCTCCTCGCTCTCGTTGCCTGCCTCTGATGAATCAGAGGTTGTGAAATGCTCATACCAATAAGGATCAGGGGAGGTGTCGCTCTCAACATTTCCGCCTTCCAACTCGGAGAATGAAGATGAATCGCTGAGTGTTGAAACATCAAAAGTCCACTTGTGATACGTCGCTCTTCCACGATAGAAATACAACCAAACTAATTGTTCGTCGAATTCGTCATTATGATTCGGTATTCTCAAAATGTTGTGGTTGAACAATTCGTAAGTCTTTCCACGGCTCAGCGTCACAAAGCTGCAAATTAGCTCATACCACAAAAACATGACCTCTGAAAGCCACTCATATGATTCACACATTGCAATGGTAATAGCCACCAACAGATCTCCAAACCCTTCCTCTTCCAACATCTCCCGAAGCGCCAAAATGTCTGCATAAAAGAAAACAGGGCTTACCTTTCCAAAATACCCATTTAGTGTCTTCAGTTTTGCCCAAGGCCGTGTGATTGTTGTTTGAATCATGTCCCCCACAAAACGCAGCCATGTTCGATATTTATATCCTCTACAATCTTTTCCTCTCGTCAGCAGTTCGCAAATGGTCGACAAAACTCCAGAAAGCATCGCTCTTGCTCTGCTTCTTCCTTCATTTCTTCCGGCACGAATTATGGATGTCAGCAGTTTCAATGCCGGCTTATCCACGCTTCGTCTTTGACTTGAGTGCACCGCGGACATTATGCTGCGAACCACCTCATCATCGTTAAAAAGCGTTAATAGTCTCGATCGTCTCTTCCTTTTCAAGCCCATCAGTTTGCCCGCATCATCAGTAATGTCTCTTCTCTCTCCGAGATATTTCTTCCCAAAGCAGCACACCTCAAGCATCCTCATCGCAGTTTCATTCATCATTCTATGAACGGCGCACCACACCTTTCCCCATTTCCTACCCACTCCCTTTCTCACTTCATCATTGCTGAAACAAGTGCATTCTTTTCCATCACCATAGACACATTCGTGCCAGCAGCAAAGCGTGTCACAGGCTGTGTCAAACACAACATCCCCGAATGCTTCTTCATCCTCAACATACGGCGAGCGCGAGAAATACAGCCCGTCAAGGTAACTCATGCTTTTCTTTTCATCATATTCCTCTTTAAGTATTCGCTTGTATTCTTTAAATCCTTGCTCGATCCGTTCTTCCTTGTCTTTTGCCCGAATCGCATTGTCCAAGTTCCACACCAACCTCAATAGCATCCCTTTTGCAAACCCCGACAAGCTCAGTCTTTCGCTTTCGCATTTGCTATGCTGCTTAAGAATGTGAAATATTCGCTTTTTCACAAATTTTTTGTTGCTCAGCAAAACTCCACCTGAACAAACACATAAACAGCGATAAAATATAAATTACCAAAAACAATCTGTAATCATTGAACAAACTAATATTTGTTCGATTAATGCTCTTTTCCGAAATTATGACAAATAAAGAGAACAACCATCCTTCTGACAATATCGGCTTTTCGTTGCTCTGCATTTCCAGAAATGCGCTGTCCAAATAATAGAAAACAATCTGTGATTGAGCTCCTTTACTCATTTCACTGAAAATCCTTCCATATGAAACAACACGAAACAGCAGCTCTACAATAGGAACCACTTCGTTAAACGAACGCCGTGGCACGCTGAAAAAAAATGTTGTCATATCTTCAACCAACTTGGGATAGTTATGGCTCAAAAGCATTCCGAATGCAGGATCATCACGACTGGAATTAGTCAAACAGTAGCAATGCTTTAATATGCATACCAGTCCATTTAGAAGCAATTGAAGCTCCTTTGGCTCATTGCGACATTCCATGATTGCACATCGCAGCTGTTCAAACGGATATTCCTCACAATTTGGAGACTGGGAAGAGAGAAAACTTGACAATTGGTCAATCAGCTTCACTGACAAAGCTTTTTGAGTACACGCATAAAAGCATTGTGCATCATCCAAAAATTGCCCAACTTCTGCAAAACAAAATTATAAATTAAAAAAAACAAATTTTACCGGAAATTCCTCTTTGCTCCAAACCTGCTCTAAAAGCTTTATTCCATTCAAGCATGCAACAAAATTTCCACGTTTATGTTTCCGTCCTAAGCAAGACAGAGAAACTTTTATTTTTGATAAAAACTTTATTATACGGCATTTTAAAAAAAAAGTGGGCAGAATCAACATTTCATTTCTGAGAAACTGTAATTCTTCAAAGGTACTGAGTATCGCACGAATTAAATAATTAAGCAAAAGTCAACAAAAAAGCTCATTGAAAAGGAAAAGAAAAAATAACTCAAACATCAAACTCATAGACAAAACATGAAAGGAAATATCACAGCCAAAATAAAAGAAAATAAACTCAAAACGTCAAAAGATCAGCACAAAAGAATTATATATAACTTTTACACCGCTGAACATTTTATGAAGTTGCCTTTAAATAACAAAATATCTTCACTTTCAATCCTTATTCTTTGCAGCATATCGAATTATTTGATAATTTCAATAATTTCTCCTTTTCCAAACAATGATTATTTGCATTTCATTTCTTCTTCATTTCCAACACAGTCTTCAAAACCTCTTTCTCTTCTCAAATGCTTGTTTTCCCCTTCTTTGAATAATTCATAATTTCTTTATCATGTCCATTCCTCTGTTGCTATTTCAAAAGCAATTCATCAATATTTGCAAAAAGCTCTTTAATTTTTGTTTCGTTGTATTCCTGTATGTCCTTCAGCATTTTCTCATCTGCTTCAGTAACCATGTTAATTACATAACTTTTCCCTTCATGGCAGCCGGATCTTTCAACTCTGTGAATGAATGGTTCCACATTAATTGGCAAGTCAAAATTCACAACAAACGAAGCATGCTGCACATCAATGCTATGCGCTAATAAATCTGTTGCCACAAGTACTTTGATTTTTCCTTCTCTGAAATCTTTCACAATGCGATCTCTGTCTTCTTTTTCCGATTTTTTCACGAATCGAATCCATTGAAAACTTTCAACTTCTTATCGCTTCTGTGATATAATCCACTTTCTCTTGGTAATTGCAGATGGTGACATATCCAGCAATGGGAATTGTCTCAAAAAGACCGAATGGCACTCCCTTCTTGTATTCTTCTTTCACAACATCCACATAGAATTGTCGAATTCTATCAGGTGAAAATTCTTCTAAAGAAATCATTATTCGAATCAAATAACATAAAATTCAATCGAGCGATTTTATTGAATTCAACTGGCATCCTGTTGACGATCACAAACGATTGCGTTATCTCAGGGGAAAATGAGTTAATGTCTTTTATCATAACATTACACTCTTTTGAAAGATATGCACATGCTCCATCAAGCACACAGATTCGTAGATGCCAAACATCAATAACCTCAGAATATATTATCTTCTCCACAATCTCGGGACCTCCAATAATCATGTGCTGAGGCTTCTCGGCTCCTTTTCGTGCAGCTTCATGAACGTGGTCCTCATCGAAAATGCAATAAATGTGGATTCCTCTAATGTATTTTGCAAGTCCCTTCATTGCCTGAAAAAAAAGAAATAAGCGAAATTATTGTGTATAACAACATAAAAGTGCACACACTCAAAACTCACCCGATGCACATTCGCGACTTGGAGAAATAATCACTGCTTGGATGAAGTGCAGAGAAGGATCAGCAATCTGCAAACAAGCAATCAATTAAGCAAAATGTTTTCCCTGTCCTGACTGAGCCTGCAAAAACCATCGCGTCCTCAAATAATTGGCTTGATGGCCATCTGCTGAACAAGAGATGGTGTGTCAAAACCACATGAAAGTACACCACGAAGTAATTTATCTTTCAAATTCATTCCTCAAAGGTTTTGCACAGTTCATTCGGAGCTTTATCAACTTCCTTGTTCCCATCAGAAAGAGTATCACGTATGTTTGCTGAGGAGGTGAAGGCTCGAAAGGTGACCTATGAAAAAGAAGCAAATAAAATGGCAATTGTGCACCAGATTTTTGTAAGTCTGTGAGCAAAAAAGGTTCCAAACGAAATTTGCACTCCAAACAAAAAGTTATGAAAATTCACACGTTGTTGCCCTTCGAAAAAAGAATCTTTTTTCAATCAAAAATAATAAAATTTTGATATGGGCAGAAATATTTGAACAATTTTTTGTTTTGTTTTTTCCATATAAATCTCTTCAAAACAGCCAAGGATAACGATATTCGGTATTTCAATTATAAAGAAATATGAAAAGGCAAATTAATCACGTAATTTGTTTCTTTTGGTCATGTATTCATAGAAGAACGAAAAAACACATCAACAACCGTCTCCTTGCGTTTTCATGAGTGAAAAACTCAAGCAACTATTTTCACTGCTGCATCTTCTTTTGTGCATCGGATTTCAATTATTTATTCTTATTTAGCCTTTTGTTCAATCTAATTTATCTCTTTCAAACATTCAGTCATTTCAAGTTCAGGTGACTGAGAATTCGGATTTCACGTCTTTTCAGAAAGGAAGCATAAAACGTTTGAAACATTTGGGACATGGTTGATGAATCCTTGGTTTTTGCTGCTTCTTATCACTGAAGCAATTTTTATGTTCTTTTAAAAAAAACAATTTCTTTTCGTGATATACCGCAAGATATTTCCACTTCAATTGATAAAGAGGCACTTTTTTCAATGGAAAGAGGATACCAACCATATAATTGAGAACAATCAAAAAGAATGAAGTTGAAAAATAAACATGGAAAAATGAGAATTGGAGATCATGAAAAACAAATTTCTTTTAGAGTTGCTTCAAAAGATTTCTTTTTTGTGAAATTGCAAGAAAAAATAAGTGACATATGTTTCTCGATATTCTGAAGACTTTCAAATATCATCATCATTATTCTGAAATGAAAACTTCGAAAAGGAACATATTTTGAGAAGATAACTGAAATAATGATGAAGGAAAAACGAAAGAGGTCAACATGCGCTATTTATTTTCTTCATTTTTATTGCGAAAGGAATGAAATGAAAGACAAATCTATTTTCAGTTGAAAATCTGATTATAATATTTATGATCAATATGACCCTTAATAATAATTGATCTCTAAAAAGAAAAAAGAAAATCCATTTTGCACGCCAAAATGAATTTGTTGATTTCTATCGCTGCTATTTTGGGGAGTATAATTTACGGACATTGCTTTCACGAAGATGCTACAAACGACAAAATTGGAATAATTCGTGATTTGAATATTTTGCAAATAATTCCTGCAGATGCTTCAATAGCTTCAATGGAAACTGAAAATAGTTCCAATACAAAGAAAACTCACATTCAAGTTCAATACAACGAGAACAAGCCTGAATACTATGAGCCTGTGGAATGGAAAGGTAAATGGAGAAAGAATCAGAACAACAGAATTGAATTTCCAAACACAAACACAAACAGGAATGTTGACTTAATTGAAGGAGATGCACAAAATGTTTATGTGCGCAACAGAAAGAGGATTTGGACGAGCCTTGAAGAAAGCAAAGTGATGAGCCATGTTATTCTGAGTAACTCGTCTCTTTCGTGCGCGAATCTGGATTTGATAGGAAATGGAAATACAAGTTCTATAACCTTAAGCATTAAAAGTGTTGCAATGGTCATCGGGTGCCGTTTTGAAGTCAGAAATGGAATAAGCCCATTTGATTTGTGTGGGAGTCGATTATTGTTGGCAAACTTGACACTTCGATTTTGGAATTCACAACAAACTCAAATGCCTCCTCTTTTCTCCACAAAATTGAGTGATTTAAAAAGCCAGTCTTCCAATTTTGTCTCAATTTTCTCATCTGAATTTTCTTCATTCCAGACTTCTTCACCTCCATTTCTGTCTTCTTCAAATGTTGAGAGTGTTTCACTCACTAATTTGTTTTTCTCCAATATTTCAACAGCTCCAACACACAGATTTGTCACTTCATCTTTGCGATGTGGATCAAACACTTTGATCAATGATTGCTCATTTTCATCAGTCTGTGATGTGTATGATGGGGGAATTGTTCCTTCAATAAATAACCCCTTTGCATCTTTGACAGTCTCAAACACCTCGTTCATAGAGTGTCGAAGGGCAAGAAATGCAGTTATTAATGGAACAGCAGAGGTACCGTTTAAACCAGGGAGACAGAACATAACAGACAATGGAGCAAATATATTCACTTGGTGCGAGTGGAACGGATCGAGCACAACAGGAAAGAGTGATTCTTCTACAGACAAATTATCGAATGGAGGGGCTATATGCATGGTAAATTTGGGGAATAGAGAACTTTCTGTTTCTCACTGTTCCTTTAATGAATGCGTTGCGCACAGTCGCGGAGGGGGAATAATGTGTCATTCAGTTAAATCTGCTCACATAGAATACAATACATTCAACTCATGTACGGCTCAAAACCATTTTGGAGGAGGAATGTATGTTGTTACAATTTCAAAATGCGTTCGGATAAGCAGATGCGAATTCAAGAGTTGCAAAGCAACAAGCAATGGAGGAGGGATTAATCTCGACAACTTTCAGGTTTCAGCAACAAACTGCATTGAATCAGAAAACGGAGGAGGTGAGAGTGCATGTGTGTTTGATTGCCGCTTCATTTCGTGCTCTGTTGTGAATGATAATGGTGGAGGCTTGTCCTGTCGCAATATTCCAAGTGAATTCAAAATGAGGAGCATTCAGTTTATTTCATGCAATGCATCGTCATATGGAGGAGGCTTGCTTTTGGACCCACAAATGGAAACAGTTTCGAGCAACAGTCATTACTGCCATTTCATCTTTTTTCACAATTGCAATTGCACAAGTTCCACTCCATATGGCCATGATGTGTATTTTGAAGATGATAACAACCTCTTTTCGTCAAGCAATCCGTTCTATGAATCGTACACGACAAATACAAATGATGAGAGAGTGTGTTACAATGGGAGTAGTCTTCAAATGACAGAAAAGAAATGGTGGTTAAAGGAAGGGCCAAAGAATCGGTTTGTTGGGGAAAATGGAGACGACACGAGGAGTTTGTGTGGGATGAGCGAGGCAGTGCCGTGCAAAACAGTGGAGTTTGTTGTTTTTGTGAGTTTGATGCAATCGAGCTCGACAATCACAGTCCTTAGTGGGAAACATCAAAGCGAAATCTCAACAATTGACATCGGAGATAAGATAATTAGTGTTGTGGGGAATGGAAGAGAAGAAAGTCTGATTGGAACAAAATCGCTTTCTGTATCTTCAACAACACTGTTCAGTGTGAAGAGTGGGCAGTTGAATGTTCAACATTTGGGTATCGATCACAACACGACAAGGAGCTCATCTCCGAGTGTGTTTGTCGTTTCGTCTGGGAGTGGGACACTTTCACTGGAGGATGTTCTGATCAATTCTTCAATATCAGAAGAGAGCGTAATATCTTCATCGGTATTTGTGATGGCTCTGTCGCAATTGAGGATGAGTGACGTTGAGATCAAAAACATGAAAATATCTCAGCAACTGTTTGTTGAACCATCATCAGCAGGATCAACATCCGGAGAGAGAATGCTAGTGAATGTGACAGTTCGAAATGTGAATCGGACAACAGAAGGAAATGGAGTCGTGGTGGAAAAGAGTATAAAGGGAGGAGAGAAATTTTCTGTGCAGAATGTGTCGATTGAAAATTGCGTGTGTGAAGAAGGAAATGGAGGGGGAATTTGTGTTTGTTTGACAGATAATGGGGAAGTTGTGATGAATGGAATGAGTGTGATCGATGGATGTGTTGCAGTGGGAATTGAAGGAAATGGAGGGAGAGGAGGAGGGATGTTTGTGGAGATGGAGAGTGGGGGATGTGGATTGACAATTGGAGAGAATATTGAATTTTCGAAAGTGATTGAGAATAATGCCACATATGGGAAGGATGTGTTTGTGAGTTGTGGGAGTGGAGTGTTTTTGGAGTCAAAAGTGAATACCAGCTCATTTGCATTCTTCACTCCACTGTCGATTCCATCAGATGTGTTGAAACTGAGTGGGAGTGATAATGGGGATGAAAATGAAGTTATTCCACTGTTTGTGTATTTGTGCACAATGGGAACAAAGGTGATTGTTGATGGGAGTGGAGGAAATGGGATGGATCACAACCATTGTGGATTTGAGGCATTCAGGTGCCAGACAGTTGATTATTGTGCGAACTCAAGATTGAGCAGCACTGTGAATGAAATAGAGGTTATCTCACCTTCGTCAATAACCAAGGAAATCACAGTACCATCATTTGGTGTGTTAATTTCAGGCAGAATAGTTTCTTCCGATGGAGAGAGGATGGGAGTGAATGTAAGTGATGGAGGATCAGACACACAAGATTGGCTCGTTGGATGTTCGAGTTCACTGACAATGAGCAGACTTTCATTTGTTGTGAAAGGTCAGCTGAATTCAAGGAGAAGTGCATTCATCCATTCAACATCATCAACACTCAGTGTGACGAACTGTTCAGTCTCATTTGAAAGTGGGGCATTGACTGATGGAAAGATAGGATACAGCATCATTGAGATGGCAGGAGGAAATCTGATTGTTGATGGATTTGTGATGGAAAGTGGAGTGACACTGAAGATGAATAGGAAATCACCAATCACAATGACAAGTGGAGTGAAACTGGAGATATTGAACAGCAGAATGAATGGAGTGGAGGTGGATATGGCAGGTGGAAATGGAGGAGGGGGATGCTTGAATGTTGGGATGGGCGTTAATGGGAATGTGAAAATTGAAGAAAGCAATATATCCTCAAGATGTTCAGGTGGAAGTGGAATGAAAGGAGGAGGGATGATGATATCAATTGGAAGTGAAGGAAGTTTGGAAATGAAAAATGTGAATTTATCAGGATGTGAAGTTCCATCAGAGGATAGTTCAGAGAAAAAAGGAGGATTAGGAGGAGGGATATTTGCTGAACTTCCAGAAGAGTTAGGATCCTTTGTGATGGAAGGAATGACATTTGAGGGATGCGAAGCTTGGAAAGGAAGGAACGTGTTTGTGTCAGGATGGGATCTGAGAGAGATTGTGAACAAGGAGCACTTCAAATGGGAGATGAGTGAAGGGGAGTTGAAGTCATTGGATGAGTTGTGTGGATGGGAGAGGAAGATGACAGGAGAGGAGAGATATGTGATTCCACTTGTTGTGTATTTGTGGGATAATTGGAGTGGGGATGGGTTTGTTTCAAAGGAGAAAGGAGGAGACTTCAGTGGGTGTGGGCATTCAGAAGCACCATGTTCATCAATTGACTATCTGAAATCACTGAGATATTCAACACTTGGAGAAGGCGAATCACACATCAAAATAGTCAGATCAGGATTGCTTCAGAAATCAATGTCACTGCTGTCATCATCGTTAACCATACCAATTGTTTCCGTTGAGGGAGAGAGAGAAGGAACAGATCTGAAAGTGAGTGAGGGTGGAAGGAATGAAGGTGAAGGAGAAGGAGGGGGAATGATAGCATCGAATATTATTGTTTCATTCACGAATTTGTCATTTTGTTTACCAAATGAATTGGGGAGATATTCTTCGCTCATTCAATCATTTTCAACCTCCTCTGCAACACTTTCAGTTGTGAGGTGCTCATTTATTTGTGAGGATGAAACAATGAAAGTGAATTATTGTCTGATAAAAGCAGATGGAGGGAGTGTGGCGATTGAGGATTGCACACTTTCTCAGTTCCTGTTGGCGAAAGGGTTCGTGGAATTCACAACAGATGTGAACACTGTTGATGTGATGAACATGTCGATATCGAACATAACGATATCTGAAAGCAGTCTGATGTCACTGAGTCAGTCATCCACAGCAAATATGTTGATCAACAATGCAATGGAGAACACAAAACAAACAGTGAAAGTGAATTGCTCCTCGTTTACGAACATCACATGTTTTGATAACAGAGCATGTGTGATGAGTGCAGGATCGTTCTCAGCTGGGATGGAGTGTGTGGTGGAAGGATGCATAATGACGAAGTGCATGAGTGAGAAGAGTGTGGAAGGAGGAGGGATGAAGATGCTGTTGAAGAGAGGAGTGTCGGAGTTGAAAGTGAGTGGATGTTCATTAGGGATGTGTGTGTGCTCAACAGGCAAAGGAAGGGGAGGAGGGATGATGATTGACGCACTTGATCCAAATGAGAAGAACACCAACACAGAAATGTTACCAATTGGATTGAGATTGGAGAACATCCGATTCATGATGAATGATGCGTTTGTGGGGAAGGATGTGTTCATCAGATGTGATTCGATTGATTCACAATTGAATGAAAGACTGTTTGAACTGGATTTCGACCAGGAAGCGCTGAAGGGGAAGGACTCGATATGTGGGAGCGATGGGGAGGGAAAGATTGATATGGCAAAATTTTTTTGAAAAGTGACATCAGATCAAATATTTGACCCATTGAAGTTAATTATTGTTCATTCCGTTACCATTATTCTCATCAAAAACGAAAAAATTCACTATAATGCTTATCAGTTCATTGCAAACTTCAAAATGAGAAAAAACATTTTGTCACAAAAAATTATATATCTGATTTTTTGATCAAAATTTAATTATTTGTTTCACAATGAAAAAGAGTTTTATTATGTTGAACTATTTTGCATTTGCAACTTCATGAATTGTTCATGGTTTGTTTAGATTTTTTAAAGGAATAAACAAATATTCTGATGATCACTTAAGTTTTAACTTAATCAGAATTTTTTTAAACTCAGATTGAATATCATCTTTCATGGAAGCAAATACAGCTTGCACAAGTTGGAGTGAACAAAATTATTTTAAAAAATTGATGGTTTGCTATTTGTTTTTCTTTATGTTTAATTAATTTTGACACTTTCTTTTTTAGTGTTTCAAATGTGTTACAGATTTCTGAGCACCTTTTGAGAAAGAGCTGGCGATGTGGGGATGCACAACCGACTCGTTTATTGGTGAAGTATATCTTCTGCTGAGGGTTATGAGATACCAGAGTGAGACGATATTTGTGTCTATAACTGCAGACAATCACGCAGATAGCAAACAATGTGGAGAGTTGAGTGCTCCCTGTTATTCATTGGATGTTGGAGTTCAACACATCATTCCTTCATCATATTCGCAACTATTGATATCGGAGGAAACCATCATCAATGGATAATGCAGTTTGCAAAATGTTAGCATTCACTCGTTGAAATCTCCCTCAACCGCTCTGATCAATCTGAACTTAACGATTGTCAGCAATGCGGGAAGCCTTATCACAACCACAGAGAATATTCGAATTGAAAGATTGAAATTCAATTTTGGGAAATCGTTTTCATATTCAGGCAATTCAATCATTCATGAAACAAACGGACAACTTTCTCTTTCATCTGTTTATTTTTCTTCGGTTGTCCAATCAGAAAATATTGAATCTGTTATTCTCAATCCAACATTGTTAACCATCGAAAATAAAGTTCTGCATGTTGATAACTGCTCGATAACAATGCTTTCATTCTACAAGCCTTCATTCGTGCTTCGTGGGGATCAGATTTCGTTGATGAATGTGAAATTAGAGCATATTGAGGCAACATCAGATATCATTGAAATTGGACAAAGCAAAGAAGTTACATTTAATTGGGTTGTAGCTGATGATGTGAAGCTATTAAAAGGATACAACATTGTGATACAAGATTCTGATTCTGTAATAATTTCTGTTGAAATCTCCTCATTCAATAATTGTTCAAGAAATTCAGAAAAAACTTCTTTAACTCCTTCATTTCCTGCATTTCAAACATTTTTTTTAGAAGTATTTATTGAGAAAAAACTCATAAAAAAGATTGATAAAATATTTGTTTCTTTCAAAATATACTTTGAAAGAAAATTGATGTGAATTATTAAAGGAGAATTTTGGGAAAATGAGCTGTTGGATGGAACAAAAGCAAATTGGGAAGAAAAATGGAGATTCCAAAATAACAGAGTGTTAAAGATTTGAAGAAAAAGAAGAGAAAGAAAAAGAGGCAGGAAGAAAATTAAAAAGGAAAAGAAGATAACATTAATAATGGCAATTCCGACAAAGCAGTTGGAAAGGCATAGCCTTCTTATCCCTCCTTCAACAACATTATTGCCTCATGAATCTTCACCACGCACTACATGCCCAGCGGAAGCGGACCAAAGAAAATAAAACTCCCACCTCGTTCCTCCCCAGCTGCAGCCCCACCAGCTCCACCAGCAGCCGCGCCATTCGAAACAGCGCCCTCCGCCATTCTTTCTTCCCCACCGCCTACTATACAGCGTTCGCGCACAGCTTCAACCCTATCCCTGCAGATAGCTCCGAAAGCACATACAAAGGTCGTACAGTGCAGGCTTCAGCAGCACAAGGTGCCATTTCACCGTCTCCGCAGCTGCACTGTTCTATAAAGGTGATAGAAACACTTGTCTATCGGTTGAAACAAGCATGTCTTGCAGTCGCAGGAATAGCGCGATGAAGTTGTTAGGCTAGCACGCCTCCAGCACAGACGCAAACGATGGCAGAAAGCACCTCGACAGATGGGATGCATCTCAGAAGGATTGTTGCGACAGCGCCTGTTGCATCTGCGGATAGCGCGCACGCAGAAGAGACTCCAGCTCAGAGTACGTGATCTCTCTGAACACTGTGCCTGATGATAAAGTCAATATATCGCAACTGCATATCACACCATGCAGCTTCTTCATCTCCTCCTTCCGCTTCACTGCCTCTGCCCGGTAGTAATTCAACAGCTATCCAAGAAACACAGATGCGTCGAACTCCCCATTCTCCGACTTCACCCCATCAAACTCCCCAAAAGACATCTTGATCTTATTCTCCGACGGCACTTCAAGCACCGTGCTGATGCATTCTAATACACCTTGAACAATACCATCAGGAAGTTTTCGTTTTTTTCCACAGCTTGCCACGTCTTAATGCTTTCAAACAGAACCGTGTAGCAGTACAGGAAGAACGACAGCTCGCCTTCGGAAAACTCCTGCGGAACATGCTTCCTAACAGCCGCACCTCCGCAAATTCCTTTCGGAATAGTTACATCAAGCAGATCATTGCCATCAGCACAACATTTTTCTTCTATATCTCCGAGCACTTCTCCCACGATCACATATTCTCAAAGTCTTCTTGGCCTGTATTGAAAGCACCACACCTTCCCGGCAAGCTCTGTAGTCGCTCAAATCTGCCAATATCTTGTCTCCATATACCCCCTGAATCTTCGACAGCGTCCACGCCTGCTTCTGCTTAAGTCCTGTCTTTGGAAACTGCTGACTCAGCTGAATCGGAATATGCAACTTATATATGTGCGGCATCCAATGCACATGCGCCGTTTCGTACGCCACCTGCCCCAGCGACCCCGACACTGCGCTCATCAGCCGCTCCATCGCTGTCGGCCCCACCGGCAAAGACACCCCACCTTCCCCAGGCTGCCCTGCCCCCGTTCCACCACACGAAGACACTGGCCACTCCGACTCTTCCCGGTCTCGGCTGTCTGTCGTCTGCTCAAGAAGCATGTTCAGCCGCTGCGCAACAGTCGCCTTCCCTGCCCCTTCCTCTGCCCCAGTTGGCATCCAGTCTTCCCGCTCTCTCTTCGCATCCTCATGCAGCGACAGCTGAATCCCATACACCGCACCCGCATCTCTTTCTTCTGCCTTTTCCCCCTCCTATGCCTCCTTATATTCTCCCCCTCCGCTTCTGCTGCTCCTCCTCCTCCTCCCTGCCCCAACTTTCCTTCTCCCCCGTTTCTCCTCTGCCCTTCCTTCCCTGCCACCGCCAATCTCCCCCCGCAAAACCTGCTCCTCCAGCTCCTTAGCCTGCTTAACCTACCTCTCCACAATTTCTTCGTATAACACCTTCATTTTCTTCTGCTTTTTCTCGCTTTGTATTAGCCCCGTCTTTAGCTTTTCAGTCACATTATTGAACATCACCTTCTGCTCGCTTATCGTCTGCTCCTGCACTTTCATCATCACTGTCCGCATCTTCATTTCCTTCTCCATCTTGTTCATTTTCTCCTGCACTGTTGCATCCACTCCTCATTCGCCTCCTCCACCACTTCCTCCTGCACTCTCAGCCCGACCTCTGTCTTCTTCTCATGCAACACTCATCTCGCTCCCGACTTTCACAGTAACAACCTTCCTGTTCGGATCTTGCCCAAGCATCGCAGCACTTCCATTTTTGATGATCTCTATTAACTTCTCCTACAACTTTTCATGCAGCCCTGAAGGCAGAATCAATAAAGCCGAAGACAGAACTATTCCGCGACCTGCTGAGGCCAACGATGAAGTTTTGGCAAGCGACACACCCAACCCTCTGGCAACAGATTGCTATCCACACTTACCACTACACACAACTGCGTCTTGCACTTTTTTCTCTTTCTCTATCCTTTCATCAATAAATTCAGTCTTATCCTGCGTCTCCAGCAGCTGTTCCTGCAGCTTCTTCAACTCTGTGAAGTTCTTCTCGGTCAACTTTAGAATCTTCTTCTCCAGCATCATATTGATTTTGTCATTCTCCTACATCAGCTCTGCTAGAGCGCTATTCGGCTTCTATATCCGCTTGTCATCTTGGATATTTTGCAACAGCATGCGAATACTGAACACCTCGTCTTCATCTCCTGCTTCACAATCTTGTAACTCTCCTTCTTTTTCTTCTCTTCCTTCCTCTTACTCTTTTCGCTCCTCCAGCACCACCAGCTCAATAGCCGCAGGCGACAGAACCACATCATCCATCCTCAGCCCCTTCTCCATGATCTCCTCCGCTTCACACACTACAACCCCTCGACCCATCGTTTCGTCATTCATCTTCACCATCGCAAGCCTTAACAGCGGAGATCGCAACACCAACAGTATTATCACAGATAGCATCAACGAAGGATAAATCAGATAGTTGTTGGCATGAATGCATACGCATCTTTTGTGAAAAGATCTGAATGCTCACTTCCTCACTCCATGTACTGAAAAAGATGAAAATGAAGTTAAAGAAGAGCAAAGAGATAATTTCTGATTTTCGTTTGCTAAAAGAAGAATTTTGGTCAATTCAATCACATTTTCGGGCATATTTATTGGTGGAGCTGTAACAACTTCGTATTTCATTCCAGTGAAATTAACATGAAAAGAAAATCTCACAATTTTCGAGTGTTGGAAAAAGATAGAGAATGCTTTCTACGGACATCACGTTTAAGAAAGAAGAAAAGTATTTTGAAAAGTCAGATAAATATGGAAACGAAAGTGAATATGAATGCAATTCATGATTTGATTCAACGAGTGAAAAATGTGTTCTTTTCTTGTTTTCACAATTCCAAGGTTTTTAAATTATTAACTTGCTGGTTATTCATATTTATATATATTATAATTTTCATATCAAAAACTGTCCTTTGCAAACAACTGAATGAACATCATTCACATGTTTTGAGATGTGAAATGTCAAGTCTTTTTTGTTCATAAATTTCAAAAAAAAAACCATTCCAAATCAAGCAAATTTTTTCTATAAAATTTCTAACAACCAAGGATATTAAAAAAGAGTAATTATCCAAAAAAGCAAGATGTATATTCAAACTAATGTAATGAAAAAGGCAAATATTAACAAAAACATTTGAATGTTCCAAATAACAACAAAATGATTGTTTTTAATATCAAATATGAAACGAGAGTTTACATCTCATATGATATCAACAAACTTGTATCTTATTTTTCAATAATAAACTCAGAAAATGACAATATGAAATATTAATAAAACAATAATGGGAACGGAATGATCAACATTTTTTGATCAAATGTGATCTTTTGTGGGATAGAATTAAACTCGAGGAACTTTTCAAAAAAATTTTGCCATATTGATCTGATTCCGCGGATCACATTCTTCTTTGGGCAGCAAGTGTTTATTTCAGTAAATGGGAGTAACAATAGGCAGTGTGGAGCGCAGACAAATCCGTGCAAAAGTGTCAGCTGCAGTGTGAGTCACATCCAAAGAGGTGTGGGAAATGTTATTTGGATTGATGGCGAAGGAGACATTGGAGGTGAATGTGTTGTTGGAGATTTGTGTGTGAAGTCAATGAAGAAGGCGAAGGCAACAATTCATTTCAATGAAGCAATTCAAGAGATGGGAAGTGAAGGAAGTGTGATTGTATTTGTGAATGAGTGTGTTGTGGAGAGATGTGTGCATGAGTTTGGAGAGCTCTTTGAAGCAAATCACAAATGCGTTATGAAAGTGAAGAACGGGACAGCCATGATGAGGGAGTGTGAGTGTTTGTCATCAACATCTGAATTAACGATTAAAAGCATTGTGATGGCAGTTGAAGGAGGAGAACTGGAGATGGACAAATGTGTGTCCATGAGAATGAAATTGAGAGTGCCATTGATGGAATTCATTGGGGAATCGAAAGCAATCATTTCAGAAACAAGAATTGATGATTTGAAATCAGAGGGAAACGTGATTGAAATTGGGGACACTGCAAAAGTGGAATTGAAGGAATTGGATGCTGAGAACATCACAATTTCAAGAAGTGGAAGTGTGGCGAAAATCCAGAATGCGGCAAAGAGAGTTGGCTTGTCGAACTGTTCGTTTGGAAAATGTTTTAGCTCAAAGGAGAAAGGGACGATTGTGTTCGTTAATAATTGTGTTGATGCAATTTTTGATTCCTGCAACTTCCTTGGAGATTTGGGAAATGAAGCAAAAGAAGAATCGAGAAGAAACGACAGAACCGATGAGATATGCAAATGGAATGGATCTCTTGTGGATGTTGTGAAGAGTTCCGTGATGATGAAAGACACAACAATTGCAAATTCTCCAGATGGTGGAATAACAATGAGTGGAGGAAAAATGATAATTGAAGCAGGAAATTTCTCAAATAATAATCCATCAATTGAAAAATATACATCATTGAGAAGAAACATCATTTGCTCAGATTCTGGAACATTGAATGTGGTAAGTTTGAAAGGAGGAGATGGATGGAAGGATAACTCTTCACTTTGGATGTTGAATGATGGGTGCAGTTTTGAAGGGATTGTTTCCGAGAGGGCATCTCCATTTTTCATTCCTGTTCTGGAGAGTGTGGAAGCAAAAGAAGAGGCAGATAGAATGAAACTGACATTCAAAGGAATGCTTCTTGTTCCATGCAATATATCGTTCTCAGTTGTGAAGAAGAAGGGAGAAGAGAAAGAGATTGAACATTATGATTTTGATTCAAATGGGTTTTTGTCAGAAAGAGAAGTTGAAGGGAGTGTGGCAAAGGATAAAATCAGCAATTGTGGAAGTGATATTGAGGTGAGTGTGCATATTTTGTTTGAGAATTCGAATACTCTCTTCTCAACAAACTCGTTCATTCTAAAGAATGCAAGTGGTCCTGGATCAAAAGACGATGAAAGAATTGTTAAAGGAGGAAAAGATGAAAAATCATCATGGGCATTGATTGTGATTGTGATATTTGCTGTGTTGTTTCTGATAGCTTTGATTGGATTTATTATGTTTGTTGTTCGATGGAGAAAGGCAAGGAATGAAGCAAAAGATCTGAGAGAGATTGTGAATGACACAGTGAAGAAGGATCCAAAGCTTATTGAGATGATAACGATGGAGATGTCTCCCGAGGAGCAGTGGAGGAGAGCAGAAAGAGAGGCAGAAAAGAAGAATGAAGAGAGAATAAAGAAGAGGGTGTGTGATTCAAATTTGGAACATTCAGAGTCATCTGAGCATCTTCTATCTGAGAGTGGATCGACTGAATACATTCTTGGAAGAGACTCTGACAAGATTCCTGAATGGGCATTGGAGAAAGAAGAGGAAGAAGAGATAAGGAAGAGAACGCCTTCTCCTTCTATTTCTTCCATTTCAACTTCTTCAACAACTGATACTGATACAACTTTTGTTCGAGGTGAAGATCTATGTCCAACCACTTCATCGATGTCGAATCTGGTGGATGCTATGGCATGCTCATCACCACATGAGAAGTTGATTGTGGATCTGAGGGATTCATTGTTCATGCTTCTGCATGGAAGAAATGAGAAGAAAGAAATGGCAATTGGGACTCTTCAGGAGAGGGAGCAGACAGCTGCCCAGATCTTGTTCTGGGTGGCTAATCTTGCTCTTCACTCCTTTGATGAAATGGAAAATGGATTATCTTCTCTTTCCACTCTGAGCCCTCACATTGTATTGTTTTCAGAACACATGGTTATCTGCATTGTGATGCACTCTGACTTCTCATCTTCAGACTCAGATTCCTCATCGATCTCATCAACAACAGTTGTGACATCTGCAAGTGATGATGATGATGACAGTGACTCTCTGCCTTCATCAGCCTTTGGGGATGAGAACGATTACAAAAAGGAAAGTCTGCGATGGATGGCACCAGAATTGCTGATGAACAGGAAGATGGGGGCAACGAAGAAGTCTGTTGTGTTCTCGATAGGGATGATGCTGTGGGAGTGCCTGACGCTGGAGATCCCGTTTGGGGAGTATCCAGCAGAGGTGGCGGGACAGAAGATAGCGAATGGGGAGAGGCCAGATGTTGCGAGGGCAGGCTCGCCAGATGGAGTGAAAGCAGCCATCGCTTGTCTGTCAATGGGCCGGTACGCCAGGCCAACACTCACAGACTTGAAGCGGGCATTCATCAGTCATTTTCCGGCTGGCTGTGCTGTTCTGACAGTGTCTGATGCAATTGGGCTGGAGGAAACAACAGACAGAGGCAAAATAGAAAGTGGAAGTGCACTAAGTGGAAGTGCACAAAGTGGAGATGCACAAAGTGGAAGTGTTGTGAGTGGATACAGCACATTTGAATGAGGAGAGAAGACCAGGGATGGAGGGAATGGAGATAAACGGGAAGAAGAGAAGCAAAGGAATCTCCCAATCAGTTGAAGGAAATGAGACTTGATTTGATGAAACGATTATGTGCTTCGGGAAGGGGAAGATACAAGAGGGATATGAATATTTCGAAAAAAAGAAAAGAAATAAGATGAAGATGCCGTGCAGGATCTGTCTGCATTAATGGATAGCAGGGGTTTTTTTGAAGGGTGTTGCTGTTCGTGAATGGGCAGGCAGATGACTGTTTACACTTTTTGTTTGATGGCAACTGTGCTGTCGGTGAATCACTTCATCCACTTCAAACAACAATCATAATATCCATGTATTCAATAACTGAAATCTTTTTTTCTTTTTTTGTTTTCCCCAAGAAACGAATGAGAAAGGAAAAAATTCAGAAATATTCGTTTTCATAATGATTGCGCATCAAACATATCAGCCAAAAAATATTTGGATATGTTTTTTGAAGGGTCAAAGATTCATTGGGATCAATATTTTTTTGAAAATAAAATCATCAAAATTGCTGTTGTTATTGTTGTTGGGTTTTTATCACAACCTTGAAAACTCATAATATTTTTCTAATAGCAAAACGCTTATTTTACAAAATAAAAATCAAAGAGAAAAAAAAAGAATTGATATCAAAATCGATCAAATGGAAGTTGGATTAGGGTGATTTTTTTATCCGGATGTAATTTTTATTTTTTGATAAAAATATATATATATATATATATATATATTTAAAATCGCAAGTTGAAATTTTAGAAAAAATGCATCAATCAATAGCAAATATAATCCATAAATTCTCTTTTAATAATTTTTCTGGTATTTTTTTTTTTTTCATTATTATCTTCTAAATCATCATCTTTTAAAATTTGGGATTTGGATATTTTTCTTTTTTTTGGCTTCTCTTCAAAAAACAAATCTTTTTCAATTTTTTCTTCAGAAGAATCATCAATTTTCTTTTCATCTTTCATCTTTTTGTATTCTTTCCATTCATCTAAAAATGCTTGGTCGGATATATTTTTTCCATGGAAATTGAAACGATGGGATTTTTTTTCAGCTGAACTGAAGGAGTGTTAGACAACTTCACAAATTCAGAATTGGATTGCCCAGACAACACCCCGATCTTTTCAAATGCAGAGTGAATTGTTGAAGGAAACAATGCAGTTTGCAAAGCCTGTGGCAAGGCATTTGCAACTGCTTTTCGTCTGAGTGCGATCAAAGAAGAAGATGGAACAACATTTTTTGAGTTGAAACATCTTTTAAACACAGCAAAAACTCCGCAGTCAAGTGGCTGTGAAAGATGAGTGCAATGTGGAATAAACGTAACGACACCAATTGATGCAACTTCAAATTTTTGCCAAAGATCTGGCTGTGACCGTGAAGGATGAGAATCCAAGATAAGCAAGCATCTATCTTCGTTCCTATCAAATAATTTTCTTTTTTGGACAATTCCAGTCAGTAGTATCTTTTCAGCATAGCGAGCAAACAATGCATCTGTCATTAATCCGTCATTGCCTGCCCAGGCAAGAAGTTGCGGGCTGAGCAAGACCTTCATTTTTGGTTGTAATTTCTTCGACTGCTAAAGAATAAGATTATGAAAAGAATTACCATCTTCAGCAACTGCAACCACAAGAGTGGAGTTTGACATGTCGATTGGAGCTTTTGAAAATCCAACTGGAACATCCGAAAGATGAACGGCAAGATTTTTTGAAAAGTCGGAGAGACGTAAAGAGGATTCGTCGGTGTTGAAGATGAGTGAAGTGGAGTATTTGTTAGAGTCATTAAGTGATTGCAGAAGAGAGAAGAAAGGTTGAAGAGACTGCTTGTTTGATACCAATAAACGTTGAATATCAACGTTATGAGGAATGGATGTCTTAAGATCTGGATGTCGTTTGACAAATGAGTACGGAGTTGATTTTGAAATTTTAACTTCTTGATCTTATTCTTCTCCACTTCGAATTTTTCTGTCAGTTAGCACTGATTCCATCTTTCATTATAATAAATAACAAATATTGATAAGAAAAAAAATTAATGCAAACCAATCTTTTTGTTGGAGTTAAAGAATAACTCACTCCTGTCATGCTTTCAATTCTGATAACTCCTGTTATCACTTCCTTTTCTTCTTTTGTGAAAAGCTCTGGTCGACCAACTTTTCCCACGGTTCTACCCTTTTCAACTGCAGCAACGGCTCAGTTTACCGATGAATGAGAGAATTCATTGAGATTAGCAGAGTCGATAACATGGGATTTTCCATCAGCAATAATTGTAGCAACACATTCAAATCGATTTTGAATTTGATGATACTGGAAAGATTTCATCAAATCTCTCAATTTCGTCAAACGACTATCTTTTCTTTGTTTCTCTTCGCTCATACGAATAAAATGTTGGTTATGATCTTATTTTTAACTTTTTCAAAAAAAATTTTTTGTTATGAAAAAACAAATAAAAATATTATTTTTTTCGATTAATTTCTAACTTAGTAATACACCTTGCTATCACCTTATTTCTTCAGAGGAGGCACAAATCACAGATGCAGGAGCTAACCCCCCCTACCCATCTCCCCCCATCAGAGATTAGATGTAGTAATTTAATCTATATTTCTAACTGCTGACTTTTCCTTATATACAAAAAACAACATATGAAATATGAAAAGCAGGTTGATTAAACAAATTTTTAAAATTTCTGTCCGGATAAAAAAAATGTCCGGATAAAAAAACCACCCAATATCTTTTGATAGCGTGTATTGCCCATTTGTCAATGATTGTTGGTTTCTTGAGTTTTGCAAAATATTGTCCTTATTAACATTTTATTCATTGAATATTGATGACTTTTTCTAGGGCTTTTCGATTTATTGACACATTTTTCGTTTTTAATCACAGCACCCGAGAAAAGAATAACTTTTTCTGTTGAAAAAATGAGAGATTAAAACATAGTTGATTCAATTCTTTTCAGGTTTATGCTTTTATTTTTGTTTGTGATTTATTGAGATGAAAATATTTTTGCTCATTTTTAATTAGCTTTTCCGACTCAACCAAGCTTTTTCAGAAAATGTGAAATTAAGTTTTCAAAAGAAAAAACATTAATCTGTTTTCAAATTCTAATTCAAGTCTTCGAAATATCAACAAACTTATTTTAATGTTTTTTGTTCATTTCAGTTTTTTACAAATATGATTTTATTGAACAAAAATTACAGAAGATAATATAGGTGATTGCGTTTGAAATCAAAATTTCATAAATCTTTATTTTTGGTTTGAAAATTTTAACAAATAAGATTGAACGAAGAAAAAAAGTTGGCAAATCAAAAAAGAAGTTATTTGTCTTTTTTCAATCTCCGTTCTTAGAAGCTTTTATCATCATAAATATAAATGGACAATTTCGACAAGAATTGATTTTCTACTGATTTGAAACTTTGTCATAATCCTCGCTCCAAAAAGATATCTTGATTCAACTGATAATCATTCATACAACGAAGGGTTAATAAAAAATTGCAATAAAAAATATGCACTCTGATGATTATTAATAATATTAATAATTATTTATTTTTAATAATTTTTTTATTTTGTTGGTTTCCTCATTCAAATGGAACAAAACAGTTTCAAAAATAATCTTAAATATTATTTTTTCTACCAACACATGTGTGTTTCACCTTTTCAAAAAGAATTGACAGAAAAAATCCATCCGCTGTATCGTACAAAATAAGTTTGAGATATCAGTTATTTTTTTATATACAAATTGATCTGAAAATTGTGGATAAAAATTTTCTTTTGGAACTAAAATAGTGAAGATGGCGGAATTGAAAAATGAAAAGAGATATGAGCAAGATAGGCAAATGAATATTATAGGGGAACACGATTTTTTCTAATTTTTTATTATTAACGAATTCAATATAGTATAAGAATCATTTATTAATTAATAAAAATTTGAGATCATCTAATTTTTTTTTGATAAATAATAATCAAGGATTCTTAATATTTATGGGATAGATCAATGAATTTTCATGATATTTTTGAGTGCTAACCCTAAAAAGAAGAACGGGAACAAACCCTAAACCCAAGATTTGTTACGCAAACCCTAGAACCTAAACCAATCTATTAATGTGGAGATTATTTTTGAATTTAAACCCAAATTATTAAAAAAATACTGGGTCAGATCAAAATGTTTTGATTGAATAAAAGAAATTTATATGATTGATGATCTCAAATTTTAATTAATTTATAAATGATTCTTATACAATATTATTTCCGTTTATTATAAAGATTTTGAAAAATTCGTGTTCCCCTATCATATCCTTTTGCCTGTTATTTTTGAAATGGTGATCAAATATGAATCAAAAATTAAAAACAAAACAAAAAAAAAAAAATTAATGTTTGTTGTTTAAATACGCTATTTTACATTTCCTTTTATAAAAAATGATCAAAAAGTCTTGTTTGAACAATGCATCATTTGAAATTATATTTTACCAAATAATTGATCTTCAAAATAAGAAATCAAAGCAAGTATGATTCCAAAATTAAATAAAAGTGAAATCTTTGAGTGAGAGAAAGTCTCAAAATAAAAAAAAAATAAGCAATTGTTAAAAAATCATTTATTTTTTGTTATATCTTACAATTCGACTGATCTTTGTCGTTCGACTGATCTCGACAAAGATCTATCGATAACCCATTATTATTATAAGATTTTCAGAAAAAAAAAGAAAAAATTATGATTACAGATTTCGCATAAAATACCGTGCATCGCACAAAATACCGGACAAGATCGATTTCACAATAACTGCAAGAGGAATAATTCTGACAATTTTCCTCAAAATATATCTTAACAATGCTAACTCATTTGATATACAAAACTTTCAAAATAACTTCATTTGTGCTCAGAAAAATTAATATCGAAATTTCGGAAAAATAGGTTGTTGAGATTCTCCGATATTTCATTAATAATTTTCTCTGAGCACAAATGAAGTTATTTTGAAAGTCTTATATGTCACGTGAGTTTGTATTGATGAGATGTATTTTGAGGAAAATTGTCAGAATTTTTCTTCTTGCGGTTATTGTGAAATCGATCTTGTCCGGTATTTTGTGCGATGTCCGGTATTTAATTCGATATCTGTATTCATTTCCTTATAAAATTTTTAATATTTATAGATAAAAAAACATTGAAAAAGATTTTATTTCGTTTTTTTTAAAAAATAATAAAATTTACATTTTAAATTTTTTATAACAAAATAAAATAGATTCAATAAATTGTCGGTCGAGTTGTCGAGTTGATTTGAAAATGTCGGTCTGTCGCAGAGGCTTAGATCAAATGTTCATTTTATAATCATCAAAAAGAAAAAAACAAAACCAATAAAATCGTGATCAATAAAAACTCTATTAAGGGCTTTATATAGTTGAAAGAATAATAAATCTTAAAATGAATAAAGAATCCTTTGAATCAACTGAACATAATATCCCGCAACCAATAAGGGAATTTGCAATGAGTTTGCCAGAGGATCTTAAGAATAAATGCATAGGCCTCTTTTCAAAGTTCTTGCCTTCTTTGCCTTTGCCAATCGACTTGGAAGAATTTTCCGAAACTCTCAGCATTGCAGAAAAGGCAGAATTTTGGAAAGCAGTCTCTCAAGTTCAGGCTCAATTTGTTAATCCCGTTCCATTGCCAAGTTTGCCCACTTCTGACAACATTAACGCATGTACTGCAACACCACCGAATTTTGACGGAACAAACAATTTGGTGCTAGTTGCAGACGAAGTTTGTTGCGAACCTCCCACAAACGAAGGAGCTGCTGCCCCGAAGAATAAATGGGAATTAAGCTTTGTTGCGCCAATTATTGACGAAGAAGGTGTTCCTTCTCGGCAATTCTTTTCTCAGCTGATGGAAGGGATAAAAGCAGTAAAAGAGCCAGAGAAGGAAAAAACTCCATTTTTACGTTCAACAGACGTTCAACGCGAAGTTGCCAGGAAATCAATAGAAAATAACACTTTTCTAAATGACAGATGCCTTGATGAAGATCAAAAAGCTGTGATAGCTGAATTTAAACGAATTTGGGAAAAAGAGAAGAAAAGAGTTGCTTGCAACGAAAGATTTTGTCTCACAGATTCAAATTTGGGACTATTTGCGATGTTTCTGCTTGTTGCTGGAATTACAATTTTAATTGTTGGATTATCCATAAAGGGGAAATCCACCACGAGGAATGCAAGAATCGCATTGATTGCAACTGGAGCATCTCTAATTGCCTGCTATGTGATTATATTAATTTGTTCATGCTTTTTGGCATGCTTATTTTCATTGGGTGTAATGAGATCCTTGTCGGATGATGAATTTTCGGACGAATTGAAAGGAGTCATGCGTCCGTGTGTGGAGCGGAGAATAAAAGACTGGAGAAGGAAAAAGGAGTGGAGATGGTTTTTGACAAGAAAAGAAAGAAAGATTGAAGAAAAAATTGACAAAGAGGAAGAAGAAAGAAAGAAAAAGGAAGAAAACGAGAAATTAAGTCGCGAGGCAGCAATTGAAATGGAGAAGCTGCAAATGAAACAAGTCATGACAGTTGGTACAAGTGGAGCAGGAAATGATAAGTTCACCAATCAAGCTTTCAGTTCTTCAGTGGCTGTGGAAATGGAAGTGGAACCAAGAGCAATTATGAAAGAAGACGGATATGTTTGAGACTCGCAAACATGCTTTGTTTTTGAGATTTTAATGAGCCGTTTTTTATTTGTCAAATGTTAAATTTGACTGTGTGCTTTAATATTGACAAACATATTTATGTTAGTTTTCTTTTTATTTTGAATTGCGCTTTTAAAGATTATACTTTCTGCTATTTTTGTTGATGTTGATTTTTTATTGGTGATTGCTTTTGAGATGATTGCATTTTATTTTTTTATAACTTCTTCAAAGAAAACATTTCATTATTGTTTTTGTTATGCAGAACAGATTTATTTATTATTGTTTTATTTTAAAAATTTATTTTGATTTTTTAAAAGGAGAATGTTTTTTTTCTAATTTTTCGCAATTTTTAAAGAAAAATTTTGTTTGTCACAAGAATAGAGAACTTGTTGCGTTTACCATTTCTCTCAATCAATAAATGTTCGCTATATGAAAAACAAAAACAAAAACAAAAAATTCTTCTTACAAAAAATAATTATGAGTATAATTATTTTCTTTAATTTTCATAAAAAATGAACAGATTAAAAACTGCTCGAATTGTTTGGGTAAGTTCTATTAAATAAAAAATTACGTTGATGAAAATGTCAAAAAAGAAGATTTTTGTTGAAGATTCAATTTAATAACATTATAAATAAAATAATTAAAAAAAATACATCATTTCTTATATTTACAATTAATTTTGTTTCAAAATAGCCATGTAATTTTTTATCTCTAATAAGACAATTCCAATGACAGGAATTTATTCAAAGCCCCCAACGCAATTAGCCCGTGCTGCGAATGACGGATTTTATTCAGTAAGCTTTTAATCTCTTCCTTCACATGGGGACTGCTGTGCATCAGAAACACGCCAAGAATGTTTATTCCGCCCTCAGCTGACGGAAGATAGGATAACAACTATGTGCGTTAGTTGAATTGACATATAAAACGCATATATAATTCATTGATATTAATCGAACAATTATAAAATTGTGAACAATAGTAAGTAAAAAAAAAAAAAAAAAAAAAAAAAAAAAAAAAAAAAAAAAAAAAAAAAAAACACTTATTCAAACTTCCATGATTTGCACTTCAGAAGTAACAGATTTGTTGAGCTGCTTCAATAAAGTGTACGTGTCTGACGGAGAGATGTGATGATGCGTCTATTTAAACAAAATTTGTATTCATCAAGAAATGTTCACATATATTCGCAATGAGCATAATAAACAATTTTTTCGGTTTTCATGATAAAAACAAACAAGAACAAGATAAGAATAAACAAATCATTGAAAATTCATTCATTCATTCATTCGTCCAATGAAATAAAAAATAAAATAAAATTAAAACAAAACAATTATTAAAAGAAAAAAAAATTATAAAAAAAAAATGAAATAAAAAGTCTCAATCAACACAAAAGTCCTTCCAAGTTTTCTTCTCTTTCACAAACCTTCAGCAGATCCACAATCGCCTCAGCATCGCAATCTTGTATTGTTGTCCTGCTCTTCCTCTCTGCCAGCTCTGCTCGCATCATCTTCCCAGTCGTCGTTCTTCGAAACAGCTCCAGCCGCACCCGGTTGATCTCCTTCTTCTCCATATGCTCTTTCTCCTGCCTCCGAATCTTCCTCTCCAGCTTTTCTATCTTCTGCACTTCTTTTCCTTCTTTTCCTTCCTTCCCTTCTTTCCCTCCACTCACCCCTGATCCCATTCCCATTCCAAATCCAGGTGATGCAGGTGAAGGCGGTGGGGCCAATGGCGGTGTGGCTGTTCTGTGTGATCCAACTACATTCCTCTGCTCACTCGCTTCTCTCTCTCCTTCACTTCCTCTTTCGTCCTCGTCCATTTCTTCTTCAAACGCCAGCGAAACAATCTCCTTTGTGTAGTTGTTGAACATCCACTTCACCCACTCCTCCCCTTTCCTCTGCTCAATGCCTGACTGCACGGCAGAAATGAAGTGCGCATCCATCGAATCCCACGGGAACGACAGCTTCTTCTTCGATTGGCGAGCTTTCTGATTGGAAGAAGAAGAAGAAGAAGAAGAGGAGGAGGAGGAAGGAGAATAACCAGAAGGAGAAGAAGTGGAGATCGAAGACGAAGGCGAATGATGAGGTGGCGGAGACGACGAAGCAGGAGGAGTAGAAGAAGTGCTGCTGTTGCTGCTATTGCCACTGCCACTGCCACTACTACTGTTTGCGCCATTGATGGCTGAAGAGACAGAAGACTTGAAAGAAGACATCGAAGATGAGAAGTCAGCAAACACTGACTGTTGCTTGGAAAGAGACAGCAAAACAGACAACGGATCGAAATATGCACCACGCGAAGCAGAAGGGGAGGCAGCGGGAGAAGGAGAAGGAGATGGGGAAGGAAAAGTGGATGTAGCAGAGGAGGAGGAGGAGGAAGAAGAAGATAATGGAGACGATGAAGGAGCAGAAATAAGCACAGGAGAAGGAGAGCGTACTGGCTGTGGGAAAGATGATGTTAAGTTGGATGAAGGCGGAGGAGGTGGGGCTTGCGGCTTAGTGCGAGTGAATGGAGAAGAAGGAAGAGAAGAAGAAGTGGAAGAAGTGGAAGAAGGAGCAGAAGAAGGAAGAGGAGAAGAAGCAACATCAGCAGCAGCACTCCCTCCATTGCTCATTCTTCCTGTTGGGGTGGAAGCAAAAGGAGCAGAAGGAACAGAAGAAGAAGAAGAAGAAGAAATTGGAGGTGTGTTTGGTGTTCCTGGTGCGCTGTCATCGTAGTCCAACAGCTCAGCCGTGTCAAATGTCTGTGCCGGCATCCATTGCGATGCCTCTCCTTCATCCCTCACATTCCACCTTACCTCGTTCTTTGTCAGATCAATTGTCACATCATACTTCTCTCTCCTCTCGAGAAACAGCGGATGGGTCACGCCAGCCAGGAAAGAAGGGAAAGAGAAGAAGGAGAGATTGCCGTAGTTGGTGTAAGGGAAGACACGAGAAGCAAGCAAAGCAGACGGAGGAATGGCTGGTGAGAACATCTGAGTCAAAGAGAGCACGAAGGAAGACACAGCAAAGGAGTCAGTGGTTAAGGAGGCATACACCATCACCCGCAGCCCCATGAGGATGGCGTTGTAGATTTGCATAGTCTTCTCATGGAAAGTGTTGACGAGACTGACAAGAGCAGAGCCCGCAGACATGCCAGCAGAGGAGGAAGAAAGAAGCTCGCCGGGGAGAAGAAGCTGGGAGATTTTGATGGACAGGGGGAGTTTGACTGTGGGGGGCTGTGAAGAAGAGGAGGAGGAAGATGATGTTGATGATGAAATATCAGGAGGTTTAGAGATAATTGTTGGATTGAATGGAGAAGAAGTGGATGAAGAAGCGAGAGAAGGAGGAGGCGGAGGAGGAGGTTGGGCAGACGGAGGGATCGGGGCATTGACTGTGAATTCGATTGTTTTGGTGTCTGTGAAGTGTCTTTTGAGTGTTGAATCTGTAGCTCTAATACAGCGCTTCTCAATGGTGGAGAGGAGGCTGGATGAGGAGAGGGTGTTGGAAGAGGAAGAGGAAGAAGAGGAAGAAGAGGATGATGATAATGATGGGAAGGAGAGAGAAGAAGTAGTGGAAGTAGAAGAAGAAAAAGACGATAAAGAAGAAGAAGACGAAGAAGACGAAGAAGAAGGATAACTTCCACCAGCAGTTGGAGGCGATGCATAGAGTGTTGGGAAGTTGAGTCGCATAGCCTCGTTCAATGAAGAATAGATGGAGTGAATGAATGGCTGGTTGATTGATTCGAAGTGCTGTGAAAGAAGGCGCATCAGAAAGTCAGATAGACTTGTGATGGCTGGGTCACCTGAGGCAAAACACAGCGCTTTCACTGTGGCTCCTCTGAAAGAAAGAGACACACACACATATATTGATTTAAAAAAAAAATGAGATTCAGAATTTTATTGTAAAAATTATAACATTAAAGAGATATCCATTTTTTATTTGTAGTTTTCAACAAAGATACTTTATAGAATTTAAATCTATTATTTCCTAACAATTTTTTATTCATAAATTCTTTCCATCCCCCCAATCATCAATCATCAATATATATTTATATATATTTTATTCACACAAACACACACCTTTTGTATTGCTTTCCTGTTCTTCTGACAATTGCAGACACACAAAAGAGAGGATGCCCAGGAACAAGAGTGCCCTCAGCTTCATCATATGAATTGCTGTAAGTGTTATTGCTATTGCTATTGCTGCTGCTATGAAGAGAGGAAGAGGAAGAGGAGGAAGAGAAAGTATTTGAAGAAGAAGAAGAAGAAGAAGAAGAGGTGGAAGATGAAGAAGATAAAGGAGAGAGAAACGAAGGCGTCCTCAAATGAACACTTGTTGGCTGTGCAGACACAGATGCTGAGCGTTTGAAGGAGATTGTGGGGATGGAAGAGGACTGAGAGGGAGAGATGGGAGAAGAAGAGGAAGAGGAAGGTGAGGTGGATGAAGAGGAAGAGGAGGAGGAGGAGGAAGAAGAAGGAGAGGAAGTATTTGAAGGAGGAGAAGATGAAGATGCGGAAGAAGAAGAAGAAGAAGGTACTGAAGAGTTTGGAGGACGCTGAGCAGACACAGAAGGCGATCTGCTGAAAGGCGATTGAGTGAGCGAAGGGCGCCTTCCAAATGGCGATGCAACAAGAGAAGAGGAAGAACTGGGCGATGAAACGGCAGCAGAAGAAGAAGATGAAGGAAGAGAGGAAGAAGGAGAGGAAGGAGAAGAAGATGTTGAAGAGGAAGAAGAGGAAGAGGAAGAAGAGGAAGAGGAAGAAGAAGCAGAAGAAGCAGAAGAACAAGAAGAGCCTGCCGATTGAGAATGAGAAGATGCCAATGAGCTCATATGCTTGTGGAATGTCTGTGCATCAGCAGAAGCAGCAAAAGTGAAAGCCAACTTAATGTTTGTGTGGGTGAAGAGCGACACAACAAGAGAAGACTCTTCTTTGAGGGCAAGCGCTGGATGGGCAGGGAATGATAGAAGCAGGCGAGAGGCAGAGGAGGAGGAGGAGGAGGAAGAAGAAGAAGAGAAAGTAGAAGAGGAGGAAGAAGATGGTAAAGTTAGCTCAACTGAAGGCGGGCGTGTGTTTTGCTGCTGGCTGGTCAGCTGAAACGGATTCTTTTTGATGTTAAGAATCTTGTTGGCTGTCTGAGTTGAAGTTCCAACAGAGGTTGATGATCTTTCAGTTCCGGACACATCCCCCTTCTCAGCCGAGTCTGTTGACGATGAAGCTGAAGGTGAAGACTGAGGCTCATCTGTAGCATAAATAGTTACAACATCGCTAAGAACAACTTTGTGTTGAAATGTTGCACAGATTGAACGAGTTGATTCATCATCAACCTGCTCCAACGTGATATCTCTGTTTCCCAGTACTTCCCACTTTAACGTTTCTGTAGAATATTGAAAAATGCAACAACGCATTTCTAAGACAGGTAACGAAGTCTTTGTTGGGACGCTAACAAATGAAGTATTTGGTTTGACATTCACAGTGGTTAAAGTTGGCTGAAATAGTTTAGGCTTTTTTTGCTGAGTCCGAGGCAAAATCCATTTCTCTGAAACAACTCTTTGCGAAGAATTTGGATAAATGTGTCTCAAAATAAATGTTGTAAAATCAGCTTCTCTTGTATGAACTTACAAAAAGCAGTTTAAGAATTAATACAAACAAAAAGACAAACCCTGAAGGACATTTCATCACACATTCAATGCGTTTATTAACATAAGAAACGAAAAGAATGAAACGATGTTGCAAATTCAACAACACACCTGATCTGGTAACATTAAATCAGCAATTTTTCTAAAATTTTCATGCATTGCAACATTCACTTTATGAAAATAAATAAATGATACACACTCTGATTTTGTGGGCAATTGCTCTGGATAAAAAAAACGTAACTCACATCCTGTTCCTAAATCGAATTCAGCACAAAATATGTGCTCCAAAAACGGTGGTTCCATCTCTTTCAATTAATAAATTATATAAATAAATAAATTAATGCTAATGAAAAAACACAACCAATATTATTGATTAACCTTTTATATGTAAGCAACAAAAAGTTAAATAAATGAATAAAAAAATTTATAAAATTATAATGGCTATTGACCATTTTTAATTATTAAACTTAATTTTTGTGTCAAATTTAACAAAACCATTAAAACAATCTGATAATTAAAAATTATATTAATAAATACAAACAATAAAATGAATTTTTGATTATCTTTAAGGTATGATACAAATAACATTTTGAAATACCGAAGCATAAAACAGCCGAAAAGGGAGAACGATTGCACTTGAAGATCTGACCTCCTCAAACATTCGCTTCTTCTGTCTCACAAACAACTCTGGATCAAACCCGCGCTTCTGCATTCGCTTGATTTTGCGAGCTCCATTGACTGTGTCTGTGAACCGCGGGAGTGTCTCGTCCGAGTCAGCAACACACACAGGCATTTGAGGATTGACCGAGAAACATGTGTCTGAAGAGCCACATGGCAACTGATTGTTGTTCAATGGCTGTGTTGGCAATCTGACAGGCGCATCTTCAAGACAGAAACACAACTCAAAAGGATCAGAAAAAGAACAATGACAGCTGGATGCTGCTGTTTTGCTGCTCTTCGGGAGCCGAGCAGGATCACAATGAGATGGATGAAAATGTACATTGGCTGCCATCAAAGACGGAAAACTCTTGGCGGAATGGCGAGCAGAACGATCAAGCGATGCAGAGAGCGCCATCGACAAAACAACCGAAGTCGCCAAGCCAGCTGCATTCTCTGGTGCTTGCAGCGGGCGATGCATCACAGCAACATCTGCATCTTTCTCATTGCCCAACCAAGAGCACAAACACACTTGACATTTCGTTCGCTTGGAAGGCATGTCGCAACTGCTCTCCTCGAAGCTCTGCCTTTTGCTGCTCTGCTCGCAATTTGTGGCTTCTTCAAAAAAAGAATCATCTGATGAGCATATCCCAGAAGAACCAGAACAACAAAAAAGTGGATTGACTTGGCTATCCTCTGTTTTTGTTGTTGAGCTTGGCAACAGCAATGATGAAGTCACTGCAGACGAAGAAGAGGAAGAGGAAGAAGAAGAAGAAACGGGAAAAAGTGAAGGACAGGCTCTGATTGCGATGTTCTTTTGATTCAATGACAGCAAATCATTCTGCTCGTTTTCAGTGTTTGGGGAATTCCTTTCATCATACTCATTGCAAACCTCTTTCGCTTTTCCTTTCTTTCTCTCCCTTTTCCTGCTTTGCCTCAGCCAGAACCTTTCCAAAGTCGTCATGCTCTTTTCCATTTCTTGCCTTCTTTCCTCCCTTTCCTCCTTCGCCAGCATACTCCGAAAGTCTCTTTGCGCTCCACTACCCATCACTCCTTCTGTGCCTTCCTCATCCAAAAGCCTCTTTGCTTCTTCTGCTGTCATCGCAGCTTCCGCCCTTTCATCAGTCTCCTTCCCACAGCCTTGAACAGCTCTTCCGATCTTTGCCTCTGCCTTGTCCCATTCAGCTGCCTCTGCCCCATCAAACATCCACCCCTTTCTGATCCACTCCCCAAACAGCTTCCAGTGCTCCTTCGCCTCTCTGATCTGTCTTTTTGTCAAACGCGCCCTTCTTCTTCTTTTCAATCCGAAGAAGCCTTCATTCCCCAATTCTGCACCATGCGCACAGTCCAATTTCTGCCCGTCATCTTCCAACAACCCCGATCCGAAATTTCCTTTTTCCTTCTGCACAACAACAGCATCAGCATCAGCGCCAGAGTCTGTCTGTCCCTTCGCCACACACTCTGAAACACCTTGCCACTTCTCCAGTCGCATCCACAGCTTGTCTTCCTCTTTCCACTTCGCAACCAGCGCCATCCGACTCGCATGCTCTGCCCGTGACTGCCGCCTCCCTCCGACTGCTGCATCGATGTCTCCACACAGCATTTGATTCCGGACTTCGCTCGGCTGCCAGCTGGCTATCCTTTCACATGCCTCAGCCTCTGATGAAGAAGACACACATTCATCCTCTGCATCTATTGGTGCTTGTGTCAATGCGACTTGTGAGGGTTCATTCTGCACAGTGACTGTCTCTGCCAAAAGGCCTGATTTGTGCCCATTCGCGTCGCTGCCTGCTGAGAAATCTATGATTTCTGTCTCTCTTTCAGTCTGCTTGTTCAATCGCTTGCCAATATCACTTTTCCTTGTCAGTCTGCTTTCCCCGCTTTCCTCTTTCAAAGCACTCTTCTTTCTCAAAAGTGCTGCCCTTATTTCGTCCAGCACCTCAAATTCCTCCATTTTGTTCAGCGAAGGAATAAATCCGGCCTCACATATTTCTTTCCTTGCAGATGCTTCAAAACGCAATTGACCCCCCAAATCCACCCTTTGCTGGAAAAAGCACTCACGCTTTTCATCAGCCCCTTCAACCTTTTCACTCAACAATGCTTCATCCGAACGAAGATTTCCCACTGATAAGAGCCTTTCTCCTTCATTTCCAACTTTGCTTTCTGCTTGCGCCTTGAAAGAAGCGTCGCAAATGGGAACAGAAGACGGATGACGAACATGCGATGCAAGAAAGTCTGCTGATGCGCCTTATTGTTGCAATCAAAAAAGAACGTCTTTTCATCAAATATTCAAAGCAAACATCTCAAACGAAAAACAAACCAGAATTCTGCTCGTGATGCCCAACCTGTGTGAGTGTTTCCATGCTGTATAAAAAGGGAGACGAGGACACGTTGGAACCTGATGGCCCACATTTCATGGCATTATTGGAATCTAGAAGCGAAGAATAAGCAGTTTTTGCCTCAAAACAAATAATCAAACGTTTTCGAACTGATTGTGATTGATTCCGCGATGCAGTTGGAAAATGGCTGCTGCCAGAAAAATGCACGGAATTATCATCACTGAATGAAGCCCCTTGAGTCAAAGTAAACAACGAATGAATCTTCCTTTCCTCTTGAGGCAGCTTCAGTTTTATTTTGAAAAAAAATACAAATATTGCAAATAGATTTTAAATTGGAAAACATCTATGTGCGCATACGTTTTTGTGAGCATCTATGCAAACGAAGCCAGTTTTTCCATCCATTCCATTGACAATAAATAAGTTTGGGTCTTTTCTCTCAAAAATACAACTTTTCATCACTTTCTTCGTTCTTGCAGAAAAATTCAGAAAAGATTCTTCATTTTTTTTCATCAAAGACAAACAATTTTCATTTTATTTCTACTTGTCAATCTTAACAAATATTTTAAAATTCAAATGCTTTGCAATAAATATGAAACATGTTTTAAAACTATTTCTTTGGTAAATTTTTTTTTGCATATTCTTATATTTTTATGCAAAATAACAAGATTAAAACTTTGAACAATCTCATCAATTATCAAAAATGGTTGTGCTAATTCATTTAATAATTTGTGAGATCTTTTATAAATTGTTTTTATTCGTTTCTTTCTTCTAATTTCTTTCCAACTCTCGTCAAAAAGTGAGTGAATGGTGTTGTTTTTTCTTCTCCAACTTTTCTGCTGTGTTGATGTTTTTGCGTCAGGGTTAAAGAACATAAAAGAAGAAAATCAAATAGAAAGACATTTTGTGACAAGTGAGCCTCAAAACTACACAATCACACCAAAAAATAAGATCAATGAGCATTGCCAAGTGAGGACATGCGCTCATCTGGTGAATTCATCCCTTGTTCTTTCCCGGTCGTGTTTGTTGAAAGGGAGTATAGGAGTGGTGGAAACTGTGGATGTTCTGTCTGAAATGAAGATATCTGACTGTGAGCTGGAAGCAGAGGGTGTGATGGGAAGTTCGTTTTTTGTGAGTGTTGCTGGTGTTGTGGAAATGAACAATATTTCAGTTGGATCAGGGAAGCAGGGAATGTGTGTGAATTCGCTTTTTTCGAACAGGCAGATTGGCAGAAAAGATGGGGCAAGTGGCTCAGTTCTTTTGAAATCCTCGAATTTTTTGTCACTCTCCGTTTCAGAGGGGCCGTTCATGGATGCCTATGGAACAAACAGCATCTGGATGTGTGAGACAGTGTTCAGCAACATTTCTGTGGAAAGGAAAGTGGGAGGACACAGAAATGTTGGAAGGGATGGCTGCCAAACAACAATGGTTGGCTGCTGTTTCGTTTCGATGGAAGATGTGTTTTATGGGGGCATCGTCAACCCAGGCTGTTGTACTATGTCTCATTTGAACTCGATCAACAACACATACACAAACATCAACAGAGTCAAGAATGCGAATCAAACATATTCCGATGTTGAAGGGCATCAGTCTTTGAATTGCTCGGGATCCTTTGAAGATGACACTTTCATCAATTGCTCAGCAACATCTGGTGGCGCAATTTCAATTTCAGGGTTAGAATCTGCTCTCACAGCCACAAGATGTCAATTCCAAAAGTGTTCAGCAAGGAACAATGGAGGGGCTATCAGTGGGGAAAGAATGCTTTCAACGAGAGTGAATTCGAGTGTTTTCAACAACATTTCAGGGGGGAAAATACTTCAATTGGATATGGAGGATGTTTGCATTTTCTTGAGGTTTTAGATGGATCCTTGATTGAGAATTCTGTATTCAACAATATCTATCAATGCACCTCCGGTGGGTCGATTTATTTCAGAGCATTAAGCAGTTATCAATATTCAAATACACCGGATTCCATTTCAAATTGTACCTTTGCGAACAGCACAGTTAGAAATGGAACTGATGGTTGTGTTGGATATGAGCAAACAAAATCAAACTTCACAGTTACAGAATATTATTGTCAGAATTCAAGTTGCCAGCATGATGCGGGATCTCTTTTTTTTGCGGTATTTCCAGGAAAGGATTATTCCAATTCAAGAGTATCATTTTGTTTTTTCCACAACAATTCATGTGGAGCGAATTTCAATGGAAATGATGTGTATGTGCAAGATGGATCAGGATTGTTTTTGGGAGACAAATTCGTTGAATGCTTTTCCACCACTTTGTCCAAAAGATTGCATCACACTCTGAAAGGGACACAGAATGAATGGATTCCGTTGTTTGACACCCGATTTGTGGATGTGGTCTCTGGAGATGATGAAGAGTGGACATGTGGGATGAGAGCAGACCAGCCATGCAAAACAGTGAAAGGTGCGCTGGACCACTCGGGAGAGGAGCACTCGTGGGTTGTGAAAGTGGGGAGCGAAATCACATATGAATCGGGAATGGAGATTGGGGGGAAAGTGGTTGGGATTGAATCGACAGAACACAGCAGAGAAGCGAGAAATGCGATGATGTGGAATGGAGAGGGGGGAAGGCTGTTTGGGATTGGGGCAGGAAGGCTGAAGATAAGGTGGATGAATGTGAGTGTGAAGATGGCAGGGTGGGTGAGTGTGTCAGTGTTTGTGATGAGTGGAGACGGGGAGCTGAGAGTGGACGAGAGTGTTGTGGGGTGTGTTTGCGATGGGGAGGATTGTGGGATGGAAAGAGCAGTGTTTGTGCTTGGGGGTGGAGAGACACGGATTGTGAGCTCGTTGATTGTGGGGATGAGATTCAGGATGGGAGGGAGTGTTTTTGGGATGAGTGGAAGGGCGAGGGTTGTGATGGAGGGATCGGAGGTGAGCGGGGTTGTGAAGACAGAAGGGAACGGAAGCGTGGTAGAGAGGGTTGTTGGGGAGGGAGAGGTGTTTGAGTTTGACAACTGCACAGTGCGGGGGTGTGAGTGCAGGGAGGGAGATGGGGGAGGAATATATGTGTGTGTGAAGAAGGGAGGGAAGGTGGGGGTGGGAAACAGCACATCGACAGAAAACACTGTGGAGTTTGTGGGGTGCCAGGCAGGGAGTGGGGGTGGTGAAAGGGGAGGGAGGGGAGGGAGAGGAGGAGGGGTGTATTTGCGGGTGGAGGATGAGGATGTGGATCTGTGTGTGAAGAATGTGGGATTTGTCGAGAACAGAGGGGAGGAAGGGAAGGATTTGTTTGTGGAATCGGGGGATCTGAAAGGGTGTGTGAATGTGAAGAGATTTGTGCATGTGAAGGAATGGAGCAATGGGAGTGTGGAGAGTTGTGTGGGGGTTGATGAGAAGTGGCCGGATGTGATGATTCCGCTGGTGTTCTATGTGATGGAGAGGGAGGAGAGGGTGGTGGTGGGGAGCGGAGGGCATGATGTGTCAGCGTGTGGATTCATGGAGTATCCGTGTCGGAGCGTGTGGTATTCGATGGAGCAGCAGGGTGGAGGGAGGAAGGAGGTGGTGGTGGTTGGGGAGTACCGGATGGAGGAGAATGTTTTGTTTGGTGGAGGACAGGAGTATGTGTTGAATGGAGGAGGAAGGGAAGGAGAAAGGGCAGAAGTGGTGGTTGTGGGGAGCACGTCAGGAGCAGCTGGGGTTGTGACGATCGGAGGGGTTGGGAGGATGGAGGAGCTGGGGCTGGTGCTGGAGGCAGAGCTGGCAGAAGAAGGGATGAGTGTGGCCAGTGTGAGCGGAGATGGTGGGGAGGTGGAGATGGCGAAATGCACAGTGCGAGGGGATGGGTGCGAAAATGGAGTGGGGTTCAGTTTTGTGAGGGCGAGTGGGGGAAAAGTGACGCTGAGCGAGTTGGAAGTGTTTGTTGTTGCAGGATATGAGGAGTCGAGATCGTTTGTGGAGGTGAGTGGAGGAGGATGCATTGTCAGCGTGAGGAATTCGAGTGTGGAAGGAGGAGGAGGTGGAGCGGGAAAGAGGAGCCGGTTTCTGAAAAGTGAGGGAGCAGGGAGTGTTGAGCTGTGGAACAGCACATTGAGAGGATTGTTGTGGGAGGGGGGAGATGGGGGGATTGTGTCAGGGGTTGTGGGGCTTGGGCAGAAAATAAGTATTGATGGGGGAACATTGAATGGGGTGTGCATGGAGGGGAATGGCGGGGGAGTGGAGGTGGTTGTGTCGGATGGCGGAACAGTGGAAGTTGGGAGGCGGCTGAGCACGGAGTTTTCATTGTGCAGTGCGGGGATGAGAAATGAGGGAGGGGGAGTTGGAGGGGGAGTTGGAGTGGGAAGAGGAGGGTTTGGAGGGGGGATGATGGTGAAGATGGAGGAAGGGAGCAGAGAGATATATGTGAAGACAGTGAAGTTCAGCGGGTGCAGTGCAGGAAAGGCGGGGAGAGACATATTCATGGAGGCAGAAAAGCTGTCGGAGGTGGTGGACAGCGAAAGGATGGGATGGATCACGAATGTGTCAGACCGGGCAGGGGCGATGGGGTATGAGAATGGATGTGAGCACGGGATCCCGCTTGTGCTGTATCTGCAGCCAGAGCCGTCGGTGATTGCAGTCGGGGGAGCAGAGAGCTGGGATTTTGAGCGATGTGGATACGAAGGAGCTGGGTGCAGAACACTGGACTATGCGATGGAGAAGCGGGGAAGCATCCTGGGGCTTCGGAGCACGATTGAGATGAGTGTGAGTCTGGAGCGGGAGCATGTGATTGGGGAAGGGACTGTTGTTGTGGAAGGGAAAGGGGCAGGGTGTGTGGTGGATGTGGGGGAAGCGGGGAAAAGAAGCAGGATGAGCTGGTGGTGAACAAGGCGACGACCACAATTGGGAATGTGGGGATTCAGGTGCCTTGTGGGTTGAACGGGAGAAGAAGTTTTGTGAAGAGCATTGGAGGGGCGCTGACGATGAGGAGTGTGGTTGTTGTTGCGAAGGAGGGGAGCATGGTGGGGTTCAGGATTGTTGAGGCGACAGGAGGGAGTGTGATTCTGTCTCAGGTGGAGATGAGCGGGATCTGTTTCGGCGAGTGTCCGTTCTGTGAAGCGAGGGATGAAGGATGGGTGACAGTGTCATCGTGCACAGTGAGTGGGTGCAGCACCACATGTGGAGGAGGGCTTGTGCATGTGGAGGGAGGAGGGTCGATGAGCGTGCAAGGATCGGAGCTGACAGGGGTGGGAAGAGTGGGTGGTGGGAGGGCAGTGTGTGGGAAGGGAGGAAAGAGTGTGGAGATCTTGAACTCGAACATGAGTCTGTGGAAGGTGGGAGACGGGGATGGCGGGGCAGCGTATGTGGAGGTTGGGGAAGGGAGTGTGTTTGTGTGGAAGGGGAATGTTGTGAGAGACAGCATATCGGAAGGGGGGGTGTGGAGGGGGATTGAAGATTGGAGTTGAGGGAAGCGGGAAGGTGAGGGTTGGGCAGAGCGGGGTGGTGACAAAGTTTGTGGGATGCAGGGCATTGAAGAAGGAAAACAGAGGAGGATGTGGAGGAGGGGTGGCGATGGAGTTTATTGGGGAAGGTGAAGTGGGAAGAGACTATTTGGTGGAAGGTTTGACATTCGAAGACAACATGGCAGAAAGAGGGGCAAAGATGTTTGTGGAAGCAGAGGAGCTGTGGAGGGTTGTGACAGCGGAGAGTGTGAAAGTGGGAGGGGTGGAGGCAGCAGGGACAAGCAATGAGCATGTTGGATTCGACAAAGGGGAGGAGCTGGATGTTCCGCTTTGGGTGTGTGTGAGTGAATGGGAAGAGCCGGGGTATGTGGGGGAAGAAGGGGTGGACTACAGGGTGTGTGGGTTTGAGAGGTATCCGTGCGGGTCAGTTGGGTTTGCGATCGGGGCGCGGTTTGGGGTGGGGAAGGTGCACATCCGACTTGTGGAGTCATACATGATAAGGGCAGAGATAGTGGCAGAAAGGCAGGAGGTGGATATTGAAGGGGCAGTTGAAGGGGCGGGTGTTGGAGTGGCGAGGGATGTGGAAGGGGGTGGAGAGTGTGTGTTTGGAACGAGAGGAGGGGTGGGGCGATTTTGCGGGATGAAAATGGGAGTGCCGAGCTCGTTTGCACCAGCTCGGAGAAGCTTGTTTTGCTGCAGCGGAGGGGAGCTGTGTGTGGAGAAGTGGGAGATGGAAGCAGAGGGAGGGGCTGCGACATATTGTGTGGCAGAGTGCACAGCAGGGCTGATGACGCTGCGGAATGTGACGGTGAAGGATGTGAACATTTTGACAGAGACTGGTGTTGTTGTGGTTGTTGTGAAGGGCGATGGAGCAAAAGGGGTGATTGACTTGCTGGTGTTGGAGAACATAACGGGAGGAGGGAGGGGAGGATTGGTGGAGCTTGGGGGAGGGGCAACAGCGAAGTGGGGCAACTCAACAGTTGGGTCATGTGTGTTTGGGGAGCATGGGGCAGTGAGATTTGAGAGAGGGGTGAGCATGGAAATGGGGAACAACACGTTTGAAGGGGTGGCTCGAGAGAGTGGGAAAGGAGGGGTGATGGAAGGGGTCGTTGGGGGGTTGGAGAAGGTGGTTGTGAAGGATTGTCGGCTGATTGAAGTGGAGTGCCGGGAAGGGAGCGGAAAGGGAGGAGGGGGATACGTGGAGGTTGAGGAAGGAGGAGAGTTTTTGTTTGATTCGAACAGGGTTTGGGGGAACAAGGTGAACAGTGGGGATGGGCAGGGGGGCGGGATGTATCTGGTGCTGGGATCGAGGAATGTGAAATACAGTGTGAAGATGGTGGAGTTTGGGGAGAACGAGGCGTATGAGGGGAAGAACGCGTATGTTGTGTGTGCGGATGCACGAGCACTGGTGAACGAGAAGTGGTGGAGTGGGTCGGCGAGGGAGTCGGATGGAGAAGAGAAGCAGCTGTGGGTGTATGATGAGGCGAGCGGGCGGAGCCTGTCGATGCTGCCGTATCTGTTTCCGGCAGACGAAGCGATTGTGTTTGTGAATGGAGGGGAGGGGAGCAACACAAAGGATTGCGGGGAGGAGGTGCGGCCGTGCTTGGATGTGGTGTATGGGGTGAAGCAAATGGGGGAAGGGCAAAGGATAGTGCAGATTGTGGGGAATGGAAGGGTGGATGGGGCGGCGAAGGGAAAGGGAGGATGGCTGACGATTCAGGGGAAGAAGGAGACAAGGGCTTTGGTGGCGGTTGGAAGGGAGGGGCATTTGGAGTTGACAGGAGAGGCAGGGATGGTGGGGCTGATGCTGAGCAGACTGAGGTTTTGCCTTCCATGCACATCGACACATGGGGAGGTGATAGAGGTGAGGGCCGGGGAGTGTTCGATTGTGAACTGCTCATTTGAGGCAGGAGAGGAAGGAGCAGGAGCAGGAGGAGGAGCAGAGACAACAGGAATGGGGATGTGGATAGGAAGGGGAAGTGGGGGGTCATTGGAGATGAGCGGAATCAGGATAGAGGATGTCAGGTTTGGAGCAGGATGTGGGGTGTTTGATGTGGAAGGAGGAGAAGTGAGTGTTGAAGGGGCATTTATTGGCGGGGTGGATGGAGAGGGCAGTTCGGTGATTGTGTGTGAGAAGTGTGAGAGAGTGAATGTGAGTGGGGTAGAGATGGGAAACTGCAGTTGTGGAGAGGCGGTTGTTGTGCTGAGGGGAGTGAAGAGAGGGTGGATTGGGAATGGGAGCATGGTGGATGGGTGTGTGTCATCAAAGGGAAAGGGGGGCTGGCTGAGGTGGGAGGCAAGCGAGGAGGAGGAGGAGGAGGAGGAGGAGAAAGAGAATGAAAAAGAAGAAGAAGAAGGAGAGGTGATGATCGAAGGAATAGAGGTGAAGGGGTGTGTGGCAGAGGGGGAGGAAGGGAAAGGAGGAGGAATATGGATGAGGCTGAATGGGAGGAAGGAGGGGGAGTTGTTGTTGAGGGATGTTGTGTTTGGGAGGAACAGAGCGAGAGAGGGGAGGGATTTGTATGTGGAATGTGAGTCACTGAACAGGACAGTGAAGGCAGAGTGGATAGTGAATGTTGTGTGTGGAGAAGGAGAAGGGGAAGGAGAAGTGGAGATGAGAGGGAGAGACAGGGAGCACTTTTTTGGAGAAGCAGTGGACTTGATGATGTTTGTTCTGCAATATGTGAGCAGGAGTGTTTGTGTGGGGAGGAAGGGGTTTGACATGGTTGGGTGCGGGAGCACAGCGTACCCCTGTGCAACATTCTGGAGAGGATTCATGAACACAGAGGCGAGCAGCGAGAAGAAGGAAATGATTATTGACGGGGAGTGCGAGGTGAGGAGGAGCTATGACTTGTCGCGGTTTGTGATCCGATCGGCAGGCGGAGCGAGTGGAGAAGAGAAGATGGGAACACTGAAATTTGGAGGGGCTTGGATGAAGAGGCAGGAGGAGGAGGAGAAGGAGTTGTTCGGAACATGGAAGGATTGAAGGTTGAGAAGATAAAGTTTTTGGTGGGGGCGCAGCTGCCTGGGAGCAAAGGGTGTGTGATCTATTCGTACTCGTATGTGGGAGGGGTGGAGCTGTCAGAGAGCATTGTTGAGGAGGAAATGGGGGTGTGGCTGGGGTTCAGCTTTGTGGTTGTGGAATGTGGGGAGTTGACAGTGAGAGGGTGCGTGGTGAAAGGGATTTGGACGTTGGCTCCTGTGTTGAAGGTGTCAGTGGCAGGGAGCGGATTGATTGAAAACACGCAGTTTGAGGATGTGAGTATTGGAGACAGCAGTGTTGTGGAAGTGGTTGGGACAGGGAGCAAGGGAGGTGGGAGATGGAACGGGGAGAACAGGATGGCTGTGAATGGATGCTCGTTTGTGGGGCTGAAGTCGGAGGTTGGAGGAGAAGGGGTGGTGCTGAGAGGAAGTGTGTTTGGAGAAGTGGTTGTGAATGGGTGCAAGGTGGAGGATGTGTTTGCCGGAGGGTCGTTGAGGGGAGGCGGGATAGGGATATGTGTGAAAGGGGAAGGGAGAATGGAGGTGAATGGAACGAGTGTGAAGAAGTGTATGTGCGAGAGGAGGAGTGGGAAAGGAGGAGGGATGTATTTGATGTGCACGGAAGCGCTGAGGGAATTGCCATTTGGAGTGAAGAACATGATATTTGGAGGGAATGAGGCATGGATGGGGAGGAACATGTTTGTGGTGGCAGCAGACCTGAATGGAAGTGTGAATGAAGAGAGTCTGAATGTGTTGTTGGAAGGAATGGGATGGGACGAGAAATCGTTTTGTGGGGAAGATGAGATGGTGGGGGTTGTGGACCTGCTGATGTTTGTGATGAGTTATGAGAGCAGCACAGTGCATGTGTCGACAAGGGGGCTGGATGTGAGGCGGTGTGGAAGCGAGAAGGAGCCGTGCAAGACATTTTATGGAGGGTTCATGCACATTGGAGGAGAAGGAGAAGAGGATGATGGGGAGAAGAAGGTTGTGGTGGAGGATGCGAGTGTGATGAGGGAAGGATACGACTTGTCGGGTTTTGGAATTGAGGGGGGTGATGGTGAGGTTGAGACAGGGAAGAAAGCGATTCTGTTGATGGAGAACGGAGGGGCAGGAGGAGAGAGCGAGGCATGGATGGAAAACCGGGGAAGGCTGGGGATAAGGGAGATTGGAATTGAGGTGGGGAAAGGGTTTGAGAGCAGAAAGGGGGCGATTATTGTGAATGAAGGGGGAAAGCTGGAGCTGGGGAAATGTGAGTTTGTGTCGGAGAGCAGTGCGAACATGCCGGGGAGGTATTCATTTGTGGTGTGCATGGGAGGAGAGATGGAGGCAGAAGAGGTGAGAGTGAAGGATGTGTTTTGCGAGAGAAGTGTGTTTGTGATTCGGGGAGTGAGGGAGTGCAAAGTGGAGAAGATGCATGGATCGTCTGTGAGCCTGTGGGGAGGGGCAGTGTTTGAGATTGATTGCGAGGAAGGGGCAGAATGTTCGGGGGAGAGGTCGGGAGTGGTTGTGAATGGGAGCACATTGGAAGGGATCAAGCGGAATGGGGAAGGGGCGAGTGTGATGGAGTGCGGGACGTCGAGGTGTGTGGATGTGGAGATAGTGGGGTGTGTGTTTGAGGTGTGTGTGTCGTCGGAGAGCGAGAAAGGGGGGATGATGATGATGTGTGTGGAGGAAGGAGGGAGGATTGGGGTGAGGAAGTCGGAGGTGCGGCAGTGCAGCTGCTCGACGAGGAATGGGAAAGGAGGAGGGATGTATGTGAGGAGCACAGTTGAAGGAGACGTGGAGATGATGTTTTCGGGGATCGAGTTTGAATCGAACACGGCGCATGTGGGGCGAGACATGTTCATCGAGTGCCACGACATCGGATCGCAGATAAATGAGACGCAGTTCAAGCTGGTGCTGAGCAGCGAGGTGTACAACCAAATCAACGCGATCTACGGGATGGATGAATGCGAGCATGCGCTTGAGCCGGTGAACCTGCTGGAGTTCATTATGACGTACCAGGCAGACACGATATTTGTGTCAGGCAGCGGGGCAGGAGCTGGGCTGGACACAAAGAAGTGTGGGAGCCGGGCACTTCCGTGTGCTTCGATCGGGTATGGGCTGGGCCACATGACGAAGATATATGAGAGCAAGCTAGTTGTGGATGGGGAAAGCGAGATTGAAAGCGAAATTGAGCTGGCAGAAGTGGGAGTGCAGTCGAAGTGGAAAGAGCAAGCAGAGGTGCATGTGAGGTCTGGGATGAAGCAGACGAAGGATTGTGTGGTGGAGAGTGTGGGAGAGGTGGAGCTTGAGCAGCTGGTGTTTGTCTTTTCTGGTTCGTTTGTGTCTTCGCACAAAATGTTCATGGAGGTGGCATCAGGAACAGCTGAGCTGAGGAGCATTGGTGTGAGCAGCGAAGGCGAGGCAGGTGTTGGGAGAGTTCCATTTGTGCTGTTTAGCATCGGAAGCGGGGAGCACGGCGGAGAGAGTGGGATGAAGATGTGGGGATGCTCGATTGGAGGGATCAGCTGCGAACACGCGTTGATTGAAATTGGGAAGTGTGGCTCGCTGATGGCAACAGAAGTGGTGCTGAAGGATATTGAGTGCGCAAAGTCGCTTGTTCAGATTGGGGCTTTGAGCGGGAATGTGTCTGTGAAAGAGGTGGAAGTGAAAAGAGCAAAGTTGGTGGAGGGTGCAGTGATAAGCCATGTGTGGACTGGAGGAAATGAGAATGAAGACTCAGAAGTCTCATCCATTTGCGGGATATCGCTGAGCCGCTTCGAGAACATCAGCAGAGAGACAAGCTCTCCATCGGTGATTTGTTGGGAGAGCGGTGCATCAGAGGGGCTGGAATTGGTGAACTGCACGTGCACTGGATGCACATCGGAGGCAGAGAGAGGAAAGGATGTTGGCATCTGTGGAGCAAATCATGTGGTGATGGGTGCATGCTTGTTTGCACTGGAAGACACACAAAGGATGGAGAAAGGGGTGGAATGGGATGGAGGTGTGTGCGAGTGGAGTGGATCGTTGGTGGATTGCACAGACTCATTGGTGATGATGAGAGACACAACGATTGCGAATGCGTCGTGTGGAGGGCTGTCGATGTGTGGGGGAAGCGTGACGATTGTGAAAGGAGAATTCATCAACAACAACCCATCAATGGCAAAGTACCCTTCGATGCGGCGGAATGTGCTGTGTAGTGGAAATGGGATGGTGGATGTTCAGAGCCTGAAGGGAGGGGATGGGATGCAGCCGAGCACATCGCTGTGGATTATGGATGGTGGATGCGAGCTGATGGGGATTCCAGCAGAACGGGCATCGGCACTGTTCATCCCTCGGTTGGAGACAGTGAATATGGAAGAGAGCGGAAAAGAAATGAAGCTGATTCTGGGCGGGATGCTGCTTCTCCCGTGCAATCTGAGCGTGCGTGTTGTTTCTGCTGTTGGGAGCACAGAATCTCTGGAAACATATGAACTGGAAGAGGAAGCAATTGTTTCAGAGACGGAAGCACATTATTGGATTGAGAAAGCAATGATCTGCTCTGCACCAGCCGAAGCAGAAGTTTCTGTGTGCATTCTGTTTGGAAACGGTGATTCCGGTTCGTCGACTGCAAGGCATGTTCTGAAGAACCGAACAGAGACAAAAGCAAATGGAGATAAAAAACTTGTTGAAAGTGGAAAAGAAGAAAACACTTTTTGGCCAATTATTGTAATTGCACTTGTTGTCATATTGTTGATTGTTCTGATTGTTTCGATTATTCTTGCTGTTCGATGGAGAAAGGCAAGGAATGAAGCGAAAGATTTGAGAGAGATAGTGAATGATAACATCAGAAAAGATCCGAAGGCGTTTGAGATGATAACGATGGAGATGTCTCCCGAGGAGCAGTGGAGGAGAGCAGAAAGAGAGGCAGAGAAGAAGAATGAAGAGAGGATAAAGAAGAGGGTGTATGATTCAAATATGGAACATTCAGAGTCATCAGAACATCTTCTATCTGAGAGTGGCTCAACTGAATACATATTGGGGAGAGACTCAGACAAAATCCCAGAATGGGCATTGGAGAAAGAAGAAGAAGAAGAGATAAGAAAGCGAACACCTTCTCCATCTATCTCATCCACTTCAACTACTTCAACAACTGATTCAGATTCAACATTTGTTCGAATGGAGGATATGTGTCCAACAACCTCTTCAATGTCGAATCTGGTAGATGCAATGGCCTGTTCATCACCACATGAGAAACTGATTGTGGATCTGAGGGATTCGCTATTTTTGTTGCTTCATGGAAGAAATGAGAAAAAAGAAATGGCGATCGGAAGTCTTCAGGAGAGGGAGCAAACAGCTTCCCAGATCCTGTTCTGGGTAGCTAGCCTTGCTCTCCACTCCTTTGATGAAATGGAAAACAAGCTTCAGTCATTGTCCAGTCTGAGTCCTCACATTGTACTCTTCTCTGAGCACATGGTGATCTGCATTGTGATGCACTCTGATTTCATTTCATCTGATGATTCTGATTCATCATCCATCTCATCATCAACAGTTGTCACTTCAGCAAGTGATGATGATGATGACAGTGACTCCCTTCCACCATCAGCATTTGAGGATGAGGATGATTACAAGAAAGAGTGCTTGAGGTGGATGGCACCAGAATTGCTGATGAACAGGAAGATGGGGGCAACGAAGAAGTCTGTTGTGTTCTCGATAGGGATGATGCTGTGGGAGTGCCTGACGCTGGAGATCCCGTTTGGGGAGTATCCAGCAGAGGTGGCGGGACAGAAGATAGCGAATGGGGAGAGGCCAGATGTTGCGAGGGCAGGCTCGCCAGATGGTGTGAAAGCAATCATCGCTTGTCTGTCAATGGGCCGGTACGCCAGGCCAACACTCACAGACTTGAAGCGGGCATTCATCAGTCATTTTCCGGCTGGCTGTGCTGTTCTGACAGTGTCTGATGCAATTGGGCTGGAGGAAACAACAGACAGAGGCAAAAGAGAAAGTGGAAGTGCACAAAGTGGAAGTGCACAAAGTGGAAGTGCACAAAGTGGAAGTCTTGTGAGTGGGTACAGCACATTTGAATGAGGAGAGAAGACCAGGGATGGAGGGAATGGAGATAAACGGGAAGAAGAGAAGCAAAGGAATCTCCCAATCAGTTGAAGGAAATGAGACTAGATTTGATGAAATGATTATGTGCTTCGGGAAGGGGAAGATGCAAGAGGGATATGAATATTTCGAAAAAAAAAAGAAAAGAAATAAGATGAAGATGCCGTGCAGGATCTGTCTGCATTAATGGATAGCAGAGTTTTTTTGAAGGGTGTTGCTGTTCGTGAATGGGCAGGCAGATGACTGTTTACACTTTTTGTTTGATGGCAACTGTGCTGTCGGTGAATCACTTCATCCACTTCAAACAACAATCATAATATCCATGTATTCAATAACTGAAATCTTTTTTTCTTTTTTTGTTTTCCCCAAGAAACGAATGAGAAAGGAAAAAAATTCAGAAATATTCGTTTTCATAATGATTGCGCATCAAACATATCAGCCAAAAAATATTTGGATATGTTTTTTGAAGGGTCAAAGATTCATTGGGATCAATATTTTTTTGAAAATAAAATCATCAAAATTGCTGTTGTTATTGTTGTTGTTGAATTTTTATCACAACCTTGAAAACTCATAATATTTTTAAAATAACAAATCACTTCTTTTAATTATTAAAAAAAATTAAACATAGAATAAAAGAATAATATCAAAATCGATCAAATGGAAGTTGGATTATATATTCTTTCAAATTCTTTGTTCATTTGTTAAAAATCGTTGGTTGTTTGAACTTTCCAAAATAAAGTCCTCAATAACATTTCATTTTTGAAATATAAATAACATATGGCTGTTCCTCTTTGTAATCACGCTTTCGTTCGATATCGGATTAAATAATTTTCCTCAGTGGGAAAACGAAAATTAAATTGCTTTTGAATGAACAATTGAAATAAAATGAATTTATTTGTTTTTCTTTCTTTTTTTTTTCATTCTATTTTTCCCCTCATAATTGTAAGGCTTTGAATTTTACATAAAATAGGAGATAATCGCATAGAACAATCACAATTTTTTAAGACAATATTTATATGTGGTTGTGTTCGATAATTCTTTTCAAAGAAAAAATTTTATATTTTATATGTGTTATTCTTTTTGAAAAGTTGCAAATGTTTAATTTTCGAATGAAATAAAAATCTCACATCCAATCCAAACCAAATATAATCACCCAGTTGATTATTTTGAAATCATATTTTTACACACAATAATTTCGGTGCATAAATATTTTTTGAATATCAATAGAAAAAATTGAAAAGTGAATAGGCTTATTGAATGCATTTTTATCTTTGATTCAAAAAAACCATTTGTATTTGAAATGGTTTTGATGAATTTTCTCATTAAAATACAAAATCTTCATACAATGACAAACAATCTTTGAAAAATCAACACCTCAAAAAACGATATGATTTCTAAATAATCAACTGGGTGATTATATTTGGTTTGGATTGGATGTGAGATTTTTATTTCATTCGAAAATTAAACATTTGCAACTTTTCAAAAAGAATAACACATATAAAATATAAAATTTTTTCTTTGAAAAGAATTATCGAACACAACCACATATAAATATTGTCTTAAAAAATTGTGATTGTTCTATGCGATTATCTCCTATTTTATGTAAAATTCAAAGCCTTACAATTATGAGGGGAAAAATAGAATGAAAAAAAAAAGAAAGAAAAACAAATAAATTCATTTTATTTCAATTGTTCATTCAAAAGCAATTTAATTTTCGTTTTCCCACTGAGGAAAATTATTTAATCCGATATCGAACGAAAGCGTGATTACAAAGAGGAACAGCCATATGTTATTTATATTTCAAAAATGAAATGTTATTGAGGACTTTATTTTGGAAAGTTCAAACAACCAACGATTTTTAACAAATGAACAAAGAATTTGAAAGAATATATAATCCAACTTCCATTTGATCGATTTTGATATTATTCTTTTATTCTATGTTTAATTTTTTTAATAATTAAAAGAAGTGATTTGTTATTTTAAAAATATTATGAGTTTTCAAGGTTGTGATAAAAATTCAACAACAACAATAACAACAGCAATTTTGATGATTTTATTTTCAAAAAATATTGATCCCAATGAATCTTTGACCCTTCAAAAACATATCCAAATATTTTTGGCTGATATGTTTGATGCGCAATCATTATGAAAACGAATATTTCTGAATTTTTTCCTTTCTCATTCGTTTCTTGGGGAAAACAAAAAAGAAAAAAGATTTCAGTTATTGAATACATGGATATTATGATTGTTGTTTGAAGTGGATGAAGTGATTCACCGACAGCACAGTTGCCATCAAACAAAAAGTGTAAACAGTCATCTGCCTGCCCATTCACGAACAGCAACACCCTTCAAAAAAACTCTGCTATCCATTAATGCAGACAGATCCTGCACGGCATCTTCATCTTATTTCTTTTCTTTTTTTCGAAATATTCATATCCCTCTTGCATCTTCCCTTCCCGAAGCACATAATCATTTCATCAAATCTAGTCTCATTTCCTTCAACTGATTGGGAGATTCCTTTGCTTCTCTTCTTCCCGTTTATCTCCATTCCCTCCATCCCTGGTCTTCTCTCCTCATTCAAATGTGCTGTACCCACTCACAAGACTTCCACTTTGTGCACTTCCACTTTGTGCACTTCCACTTTGTGCACTTCCACTTTCTCTTTTGCCTCTGTCTGTTGTTTCCTCCAGCCCAATTGCATCAGACACTGTCAGAACAGCACAGCCAGCCGGAAAATGACTGATGAATGCCCGCTTCAAGTCTGTGAGTGTTGGCCTGGCGTACCGGCCCATTGACAGACAAGCGATGATTGCTTTCACACCATCTGGCGAGCCTGCCCTCGCAACATCTGGCCTCTCCCCATTCGCTATCTTCTGTCCCGCCACCTCTGCTGGATACTCCCCAAACGGGATCTCCAGCGTCAGGCACCCCACAGCATCATCCCTATCGAGAACACAACAGACTTCTTCGTTGCCCCCATCTTCCTGTTCATCAGCAATTCTGGTGCCATCCACCTCAAGCACTCTTTCTTGTAATCATCCTCATCCTCAAATGCTGATGGTGGAAGGGAGTCACTGTCATCATCATCATCACTTGCTGAAGTGACAACTGTTGATGATGAGATGGATGATGAATCAGAATCATCAGATGAAATGAAATCAGAGTGCATCACAATGCAGATCACCATGTGCTCAGAGAAGAGTACAATGTGAGGACTCAGACTGGACAATGACTGAAGCTTGTTTTCCATTTCATCAAAGGAGTGGAGAGCAAGGCTAGCTACCCAGAACAGGATCTGGGAAGCTGTTTGCTCCCTCTCCTGAAGACTTCCGATCGCCATTTCTTTTTCTCATTTCTTCCATGAAGCAACAAAAATAGCGAATCCCTCAGATCCACAATCAGTTTCTCATGTGGTGATGAACAGGCCATTGCATCTACCAGATTCGACATTGAAGAGGTTGTTGGACACATATCCTCCATTCGAACAAATGTTGAATCTGAATCAGTTGTTGAAGTAGTTGAAGTGGATGAGATAGATGGAGAAGGTGTTCGCTTTCTTATCTCTTCTTCTTCTTCTTTCTCCAATGCCCATTCTGGGATTTTGTCTGAGTCTCTCCCCAATATGTATTCAGTTGAGCCACTCTCAGATAGAAGATGTTCTGATGACTCTGAATGTTCCATATTTGAATCATACACCCTCTTCTTTATCCTCTCTTCATTCTTCTTCTCTGCCTCTCTTTCTGCTCTCCTCCACTGCTCCTCGGGAGACATCTCCATCGTTATCATCTCAAACGCCTTCGGATCTTTTCTGATGTTATCATTCACTATCTCTCTCAAATCTTTCGCTTCATTCCTTGCCTTTCTCCATCGAACAGCAAGAATAATCGAAACAATCAGAACAATCAACAATATGACAACAAGTGCAATTACAATAATTGGCCAAAAAGTGTTTTCTTCTTTTCCACTTTCAACAAGTTTTTATCTCCATTTGCTTTTGTCTCTGTTCGGTTCTTCAGAACATGCCTTGCAGTCGACGAACCGGAATCACCGTTTCAAACAGAATGCACACAGAAACTTCTGCTTCGGCTGGTGCAGAGCAGATCATTGCTTTCTCAATCCAATAATGTGCTTCCGTCTCTGAAACAATTGCTTCCTCTTCCAGTTCATATGTTTCCAGAGATTCTGTGCTCCCAACAGCAGAAACAACACGCACGCTCAGATTGCACGGGAGAAGCAGCATCCCGCCCAGAATCAGCTTCATTTCTTTTCCGCTCTCTTCCATATTCACTGTCTCCAACCGAGGGATGAACAGTGCCGATGCCCGTTCTGCTGGAATCCCCATCAGCTCGCATCCACCATCCATAATCCACAGCGATGTGCTCGGCTGCATCCCATCCCCTCCCTTCAGGCTCTGAACATCCACCATCCCATTTCCACTACACAGCACATTCCGCCGCATCGAAGGGTACTTTGCCATTGATGGGTTGTTGTTGATGAATTCTCCTTTCACAATCGTCACGCTTCCCCACACATCGACAGCCCTCCACACGACGCATTCGCAATCGTTGTGTCTCTCATCATCACCAATGAGTCTGTGCAATCCACCAACGATCCACTCCACTCGCACACACCTCCATCCCATTCCACCCCTTTCTCCATCCTTTGTGTGTCTTCCAGTGCAAACAAGCATGCACCCATCACCACATGATTTGCTCCACAGATGCCAACATCCTTTCCTCTCTGCCTCCGATGTGCATCCAGTGCACGTGCAGTTCACCAATTCCAGCCCTCTGATGCACCGCTCTCCCAACAAATCACCGATGGAGAGCTTGTCTCTCTGCTGATGTTCTCGAAGCGGCTCAGCGATATCCCGCAAATGGATGAGACTTCTGAGTCTTCATTCTCATTTCCTCCAGTCCACACATGGCTTATCACTGCACCCTCCACCAACTTTGCTCTTTTCACTTCCACCTCTTTCACAGACACATTCCCGCTCAAAGCCCCAATCTGAACAAGCGACTTTGCGCACTCAATATCCTTCAGCACCACTTCTGTTGCCATCAGCGAGCCACACTTCCCAATTTCAATCAACGCGTGTTCGCAGCTGATCCCTCCAATCGAGCATCCCCACATCTTCATCCCACTCTCTCCGCCGTGCTCCCCGCTTCCGATGCTAAACAGCACAAATGGAACTCTCCCAACACCTGCCTCGCCTTCGCTGCTCACACCAATGCTCCTCAGCTCAGCTGTTCCTGATGCCACCTCCATGAACATTTTGTGCGAAGACACAAACGAACCAGAAAAGACAAACACCAGCTGCTCAAGCTCCACCTCTCCCACACTCTCCACCACACAATCCTTCGTCTGCTTCATCCCAGACCTCACATGCACCTCTGCTTGCTCTTTCCACTTCGACTGCACTCCCACTTCTGCCAGCTCAATTTCGCTTTCAATCTCGCTTTCCCCATCCACAACTAGCTTGCTCTCATATATCTTCGTCATGTGGCCCAGCCCATACCCGATCGAAGCACACGGAAGTGCCCGGCTCCCACACTTCTTTGTGTCCAGCCCAGCTCCTGCCCCGCTGCCTGACACAAATATCGTGTCTGCCTGGTACGTCATAATGAACTCCAGCAGGTTCACCGGCTCAAGCGCATGCTCGCATTCATCCATCCCGTAGATCGCGTTGATTTGGTTGTACACCTCGCTGCTCAGCACCAGCTTGAACTGCGTCTCATTTATCTGCGATCCGATGTCGTGGCACTCGATGAACATGTCTCGCCCCACATGCGCCGTGTTCGATTCAAACTCGATCCCCGAAAACATCATCTCCACGTCTCCTTCAACTGTGCTCCTCACATACATCCCTCCTCCTTTCCCATTCCTCGTCGAGCAGCTGCACTGCCGCACCTCCGACTTCCTCACCCCAATCCTCCCTCCTTCCTCCACACACATCATCATCATCCCCCCTTTCTCGCTCTCCGACGACACACACACCTCAAACACACACCCCACTATCTCCACATCCACACACCTCGACGTCCCGCACTCCATCACACTCGCCCCTTCCCCATTCCGCTTGATCCCTTCCAATGTGCTCCCATTCACAACCACTCCCGACCTCTCCCCGAACATTCTGCCCCTTCCTCGCAATCAATCTCAAACACTGCCCCTCCCCACAGGCTCACAGACGATCCATGCATCTTCTCCACTTTGCACTCCCTCACTCCCCGAATCACAAACACACTTCTCTCATAAAACACATCCTTCACTCTCACCTCTTCTGCCTCCATCTCTCCTCCCATGCACACCACAAATGAATACCTCCCCGGCATGTTCGCACTGCTCTCCGACACAAACTCACATTTCCCCAGCTCCAGCTTTCCCCTTCATTCACAATAATCGCCCCCTTTCTGCTCTCAAACCCTTTCCCCACCTCAATTCCAATCTCCCTTATCCCCAGCCTTCCCCGGTTTTCCATCCATGCCTCGCTCTCTCCTCCTGCCCCTCCGTTCTCCATCAACAGAATCGCTTTCTTCCCTGTCTCAACCTCACCATCACCCCCTCAATTCCAAAACCCGACAAGTCGTATCCTTCCCTCATCACACTCGCATCCTCCACCACAACCTTCTTCTCCCCATCATCCTCTTCTCCTTCTCCTCCAATGTGCATGAACCCTCCATAAAATGTCTTGCACGGCTCCTTCTCGCTTCCACACCGCCTCACATCCAGCCCCCTTGTCGACACATGCACTGTGCTGCTCTCATAACTCATCACAAACATCAGCAGGTCCACAACCCCCACCATCTCATCTTCCCCACAAAACGATTTCTCGTCCCATCCCATTCCTTCCAACAACACATTCAGACTCTCTTCATTCACACTTCCATTCAGGTCTGCTGCCACCACAAACATGTTCCTCCCCATCCATGCCTCATTCCCTCCAAATATCATGTTCTTCACTCCAAATGGCAATTCCCTCAGCGCTTCCGTGCACATCAAATACATCCTCCTCCTTTCCCACTCCTCCTCTCGCACATACACTTCTTCACACTCGTTCCATTCACCTCCATTCTCCCTTCCCCTTTCACACATATCCCTATCCCGCCTCCCTCAACGACCCTCCGGCAAACACATCCTCCACCTTGCACCCATTCACAACCACTTCTCCAAACACACTTCCTCTCAGCACCACCCCTTCTCCTCCAACCTCCGACTTCAGCCCCACAAACGAGCATCCATTCACAGCCATCCTGTTCTCCCCGTTCCATCTCCCACCTCCCTTGCTCCCTGTCCCAACCACTTCCACAACACTGCTGTCTCCAATACTCACATCCTCAAACTGCGTGTTTTCAATCAATCCGCTCCCTGCCACTGACACCTTCAACACAGGAGCCAACGTCCAAATCCCTTTCACCACGCACCCTCTCACTGTCAACTCCCCACATTCCACAACCACAAAGCTGAACCCCAGCCACACCCCCATTTCCTCCTCAACAATGCTCTCTGACAGCTCCACCCCTCCCACATACGAGTACGAATAGATCACACACCCTTTGCTCCCAGGCAGCTGCGCCCCCACCAAAAACTTTATCTTCTCAACCTTCAATCCTTCCATGTTCCGAACAACTCCTTCTCCTCCTCCTCCTGCCTCTTCATCCAAGCCCCCTCCAAATTTCAGTGTTCCCATCTTCTCTTCTCCACTCGCTCCGCCTGCCGATCGGATCACAAACCGCGACAAGTCATAGCTCCTCCTCACCTCGCACTCCCCGTCAATAATCATTTCCTTCTTCTCGCTGCTCGCCTCTGTGTTCATGAATCCTCTCCAGAATGTTGCACAGGGGTACGCTGTGCTCCCGCACCCAACCATGTCAAACCCCTTCCTCCCCACACAAACACTCCTGCTCACATATTGCAGAACAAACATCATCAAGTCCACTGCTTCTCCAAAAAAGTGCTCCCTGTCTCTCCCTCTCATCTCCACTTCTCCTTCCCCTTCTCCTTCTCCACACACAACATTCACTATCCACTCTGCCTTCACTGTCCTGTTCAGTGACTCACATTCCACATACAAATCCCTCCCCTCTCTCGCTCTGTTCCTCCCAAACACAACATCCCTCAACAACAACTCCCCCTCCTTCCTCCCATTCAGCCTCATCCATATTCCTCCTCCTTTCCCTTCCTCCCCCTCTGCCACACACCCCTTCACCTCTATTCCTTCGATCATCACCTCTCCTTCTTCTTCTTCTTTTTCATTCTCTTTCTCCTCCTCCTCCTCCTCCTCCTCCTCGCTTGCCTCCCACCTCAGCCAGCCCCCCTTTCCCTTTGATGACACACACCCATCCACCATGCTCCCATTCCCAATCCACCCTCTCTTCACTCCCCTCAGCACAACAACCGCCTCTCCACAACTGCAGTTTCCCATCTCTACCCCACTCACATTCACTCTCTCACACTTCTCACACACAATCACCGAACTGCCCTCTCCATCCACCCCGCCAATAAATGCCCTTCAACACTCACTTCTCCTCCTTCCACATCAAACACCCCACATCCTGCTCCAAACCTGACATCCTCTATCCTGATTCCGCTCATCTCCAATGACCCCCACTTCCCCTTCCTATCCACATCCCCATTCCTGTTGTCTCTGCTCCTCCTCCTGCTCCTGCTCCTTCCTCTCCTGCCTCAAATGAGCAGTTCACAATCGAACACTCCCCGGCCCTCACCTCTATCACCTCCCCATGTGTCGATGTGCATGGAAGGCAAAACCTCAGTCTGCTCAGCATCAGCCCCACCATCCCTGCCTCTCCTGTCAACTCCAAATGCCCCTCCCTTCCAACCGCCACCAAAGCCCTTGTCTCCTTCTTCCCTGAATCGTCAGCCATCCTCCCTTTCCCTTCGCCGCCCCATCCACCCTTCCATTCCCCACAATCTGCACTATCCTTTGCCCTTCCCCCATTTGCTTCACCCCATACACCACATCCAAGCACGGCCGCACCTCCTCCCCGCAATCCTTTGTGTTGCTCCCCTCCCTCCATTCACAAACACAATCGCTTCGTCTGCCGGAAACAGATACGGCAGCATCGACAGGCTCCGCCCGCTCGCCTCATCATACACCCACAGCTGCTTCTCTTCTCCATCCGACTCCCTCGCCGACCCACTCCACCACTTCTCGTTCACCAGTGCTCGTGCATCCGCACACACAACATACGCGTTCTTCCCCTCATACGCCTCGTTCTCCCCAAACTCCACCATCTTCACACTGTATTTCACATTCCTCGATCCCAGCACCAGATACATCCCGCCCCCTGCCCATCCCCACTGTTCACCTTGTTCCCCCAAACCCTGTTCGAATCAAACAAAACTCTCCTCCTTCCTCAACCTCCACGTATCCCCCTCCTCCCTTTCCGCTCCCTTCCCGGCACTCCACTTCAATCAGCCGACAATCCTTCACAACCACCTTCTCCAACCCCCAACGACCCCTTCCATCACCCCTCCTTTCCCACTCTCTCGAGCCACCCCTTCAAACGTGTTGTTCCCCATTTCCATGCTCACCCCTCTCTCAAATCTCACTGCCCCATGCTCCCCAAACACACATGACCCAACTGTTGAGTTGCCCCACTTCGCTGTTGCCCCTCCCCCAAGCTCCACCAATCCTCCCTCCCTCCTCCCGTTATGTTCTCCAACACCAGCAAGTCAATCACCCCTTTTGCTCCATCGCCCTTCACAACAACCACAACAACACCAGTCTCTGTCAAAATGTTCACATCCTTCACTGTCACATTCCGCAGCGTCATCAGCCCTGCTGTGCACTCTGCCACACAATATGTCGCAGCCCCTCCCTCTGCTTCCATCTCCCACTTCTCCACACACAGCTCCCCTCCGCTGCAGCAAAACAAGCTTCTCCGAGCTGGTGCAAACGAGCTCGGCACTCCCATTTTCATCCCGCAAAATCGCCCCACCCCTCCTCTCGTTCCAAACACACACTCTCCACCCCTTCCACATCCCTCGCCACTCCAACACCTGCCCCTTCAACTGCCCCTTCAATATCCACCTCCTGCCTTTCTGCCACTATCTCTGCCCTTATCACGTATGACTCCACAAGTCGGATGTGCACCTTCCCCACCCCAAACCGCGCCCCGATCGCAAACCCAACTGACCCGCACGGATACCTCTCAAACCCACACACCCTGTAGTCCACCCCTTCTTCCCCCACATACCCCGGCTCTTCCCATTCACTCACACACACCCAAAGCGGAACATCCAGCTCCTCCCCTTTGTCGAATCCAACATGCTCATTGCTTGTCCCTGCTGCCTCCACCCCTCCCACTTTCACACTCTCCGCTGTCACAACCCTCCACAGCTCCTCTGCTTCCACAAACATCTTTGCCCCTCTTTCTGCCATGTTGTCTTCGAATGTCAAACCTTCCACCAAATAGTCTCTTCCCACTTCACCTTCCCCAATAAACTCCATCGCCACCCCTCCTCCACATCCTCCTCTGTTTTCCTTCTTCAATGCCCTGCATCCCACAAACTTTGTCACCACCCCGCTCTGCCCAACCCTCACCTTCCCGCTTCCCTCAACTCCAATCTTCAATCCCCCTCCACACCCCCCTTCCGATATGCTGTCTCTCACAACATTCCCCTTCCACACAAACACACTCCCTTCCCCAACCTCCACATACGCTGCCCCGCCATCCCCGTCTCCCACCTTCCACAGACTCATGTTCGAGTTCAAGATCTCCACACTCTTTCCTCCCTTCCCACACACTGCCCTCCCACCACCCACTCTTCCCACCCCTGTCAGCTCCGATCCTTGCACGCTCATCGACCCTCCTCCCTCCACATGCACAAGCCCTCCTCCACATGTGGTGCTGCACCCACTCACTGTGCACGATGACACTGTCACCCATCCTTCATCCCTCGCTTCACAGAACGGACACTCGCCGAAACAGATCCCGCTCATCTCCACCTGAGACAGAATCACACTCCCTCCTGTCGCCTCAACAATCCTGAACCCCACCATGCTCCCCTCCTTCGCAACAACAACCACACTCCTCATCGTCAGCGCCCCTCCAATGCTCTTCACAAAACTTCTTCTCCCGTTCAACCCACAAGGCACCTGAATCCCCACATTCCCAATTGTGGTCGTCGCCTTGTTCACCACCAGCTCATCCTGCTTCTTTTCCCCGCTTCCCCCCACATCCACCACACACCCTGCCCCTTTCCCTTCCACAACAACAGTCCCTTCCCCAATCACATGCTCCCGCTCCAGACTCACACTCATCTCAATCGTGCTCCGAAGCCCCAGGATGCTTCCCCGCTTCTCCATCGCATAGTCCAGTGTTCTGCACCCAGCTCCTTCGTATCCACATCGCTCAAAATCCCAGCTCTCTGCTCCCCCGACTGCAATCACCGACGGCTCTGGCTGCAGATACAGCACAAGCGGGATCCCGTGCTCACATCCATTCTCATACCCCATCGCCCCTGCCCGGTCTGACACATTCGTGATCCATCCCATCCTTTCGCTGTCCACCACCTCCGACAGCTTTTCTGCCTCCATGAATATGTCTCTCCCCGCCTTTCCTGCACTGCACCCGCTGAACTTCACTGTCTTCACATATATCTCTCTGCTCCCTTCCTCCATCTTCACCATCATCCCCCCTCCAAACCCTCCTCTTCCCACTCCAACTCCCCCTCCAACTCCCCCTCCCTCATTTCTCATCCCCGCACTGCACAATGAAAACTCCGTGCTCAGCCGCCTCCCAACTTCCACTGTTCCGCCATCCGACACAACCACCTCCACTCCCCCGCCATTCCCCTCCATGCACACCCCATTCAATGTTCCCCCATCAATACTTATTTTCTGCCCAAGCCCCACAACCCCTGACACAATCCCCCCATCTCCCCCTCCCACAACAATCCCTCTCAATGTGCTGTTCCACAGCTCAACACTCCCTGCTCCCTCACTTTTCAGAAACCGGCTCCTCTTTCCCGCTCCACCTCCTCCTCCTTCCACACTCGAATTCCTCACGCTGACAATGCATCCTCCTCCACTCACCTCCACAAACGATCTCGACTCCTCATATCCTGCAACAACAAACACTTCCAACTCGCTCAGCGTCACTTTTCCCCCACTCGCCCTCACAAAACTGAACCCCACTCCATTTTCGCACCCATCCCCTCGCACTGTGCATTTCGCCATCTCCACCTCCCCACCATCTCCGCTCACACTGGCCACACTCATCCCTTCTTCTGCCAGCTCTGCCTCCAGCACCAGCCCCAGCTCCTCCATCCTCCCAACCCCTCCGATCGTCACAACCCCAGCTGCTCCTGACGTGCTCCCCACAACCACCACTTCTGCCCTTTTCTCCTTCCCTTCCTCCTCCATTCAACACATACTCCTGTCCTCCACCAAACAAAACATTCTCCTCCATCCGGTACTCCCCAACCACCACCACCTCCTTCCTCCCTCCACCCTGCTGCTCCATCGAATACCACACGCTCCGACACGGATACTCCATGAATCCACACGCTGACACATCATGCCCTCCGCTCCCCACCACCACCCTCTCCTCCCTCTCCATCACATAGAACACCAGCGGAATCATCACATCCGGCCACTTCTCATCAACCCCCACACAACTCTCCACACTCCCATTGCTCCATTCCTTCACATGCACAAATCTCTTCACATTCACACACCCTTTCAGATCCCCCGATTCCACAAACAAATCCTTCCCTTCCTCCCCTCTGTTCTCGACAAATCCCACATTCTTCACACACAGATCCACATCCTCATCCTCCACCCGCAAATACACCCCTCCTCCTCTCCCTCCCCTCCCTCCCCTTTCACCACCCCCACTCCCTGCCTGGCACCCCACAAACTCCACAGTGTTTTCTGTCGATGTGCTGTTTCCCACCCCACCTTCCCTCCCTTCTTCACACACACATATATTCCTCCCCCATCTCCCTCCCTGCACTCACACCCCCGCACTGTGCAGTTGTCAAACTCAAACACCTCTCCCTCCCCAACAACCCTCTCTACCACGCTTCCGTTCCCTTCTGTCTTCACAACCCCGCTCACCTCCGATCCCTCCATCACAACCCTCGCCCTTCCACTCATCCCAAAAACACTCCCTCCCATCCTGAATCTCATCCCCACAATCAACGAGCTCACAATCCGTGTCTCTCCACCCCCAAGCACAAACACTGCTCTTTCCATCCCACAATCCTCCCCATCGCAAACACACCCCACAACACTCTCGTCCACTCTCAGCTCCCCGTCTCCACTCATCACAAACACTGACACACTCACCCACCCTGCCATCTTCACACTCACATTCATCCACCTTATCTTCAGCCTTCCTGCCCCAATCCCAAACAGCCTTCCCCCCTCTCCATTCCACATCATCGCATTTCTCGCTTCTCTGCTGTGTTCTGTCGATTCAATCCCAACCACTTTCCCCCAATCTCCATTCCCGATTCATATGTGATTTCGCTCCCCACTTTCACAACCCACGAGTGCTCCTCTCCCGAGTGGTCCAGCGCACCTTTCACTGTTTTGCATGGCTGGTCTGCTCTCATCCCACATGTCCACTCTTCATCATCTCCAGAGACCACATCCACAAATCGGGTGTCAAACAACGGAATCCATTCATTCTGTGTCCCTTTCAGAGTGTGATGCAATCTTTTGGACAAAGTGGTGGAAAAGCATTCAACGAATTTGTCTCCCAAAAACAATCCTGATCCATCTTGCACATACACATCATTTCCATTGAAATTCGCTCCACATGAATTGTTGTGGAAAAAACAAAATGATACTCTTGAATTGGAATAATCCTTTCCTGGAAATACCGCAAAAAAAAGAGATCCCGCATCATGCTGGCAACTTGAATTCTGACAATAATATTCTGTAACTGTGAAGTTTGATTTTGTTTGCTCATATCCAACACAACCATCAGTTCCATTTCTAACTGTGCTGTTCGCAAAGGTACAATTTGAAATGGAATCCGGTGTATTTGAATATTGATAACTGCTTAATGCTCTGAAATAAATCGACCCACCGGAGGTGCATTGATAGATATTGTTGAATACAGAATTCTCAATCAAGGATCCATCTAAAACCTCAAGAAAATGCAAACATCCTCCATATCCAATTGAAGTATTTTCCCCCCCTGAAATGTTGTTGAAAACACTCGAATTCACTCTCGTTGAAAGCATTCTTTCCCCACTGATAGCCCCTCCATTGTTCCTTGCTGAACACTTTTGGAATTGACATCTTGTGGCTGTGAGAGCAGATTCTAACCCTGAAATTGAAATTGCGCCACCAGATGTTGCTGAGCAATTGATGAAAGTGTCATCTTCAAAGGATCCCGAGCAATTCAAAGACTGATGCCCTTCAACATCGGAATATGTTTGATTCGCATTCTTGACTCTGTTGATGTTTGTGTATGTGTTGTTGATCGAGTTCAAATGAGACATAGTACAACAGCCTGGGTTGACGATGCCCCCATAAAACACATCTTCCATCGAAACGAAACAGCAGCCAACCATTGTTGTTTGGCAGCCATCCCTTCCAACATTTCTGTGTCCTCCCACTTTCCTTTCCACAGAAATGTTGCTGAACACTGTCTCACACATCCAGATGCTGTTTGTTCCATAGGCATCCATGAACGGCCCCTCTGAAACGGAGAGTGACAAAAAATTCGAGGATTTCAAAAGAACTGAGCCACTTGCCCCATCTTTTCTGCCAATCTGCCTGTTCGAAAAAAGCGAATTCACACACATTCCCTGCTTCCCTGATCCAACTGAAATATTGTTCATTTCCACAACACCAGCAACACTCACAAAAAACGAACTTCCCATCACACCCTCTGCTTCCAGCTCACAGTCAGATATCTTCATTTCAGACAGAACATCCACAGTTTCCACCACTCCTATACTCCCTTTCAACAAACACGACCGGGAAAGAACAAGGGATGAATTCACCAGATGAGCACATGTCCTCACTTGGCAATGCTCATTGATCTTATTTTTTAGTATGATTGTGTAGTTTTGAGGCTCACTTGTCACAAAATATGTTTCTAATTGATTTTCTATCTTAGAACTCTTATGCTCCACTGAGATTACAATGCAAAAAAGTAAAATATAAAGCTTATGAAGCATTATTTGACTAAGTATTTTAGAGTTATCTTTGATCTTTCCTATTAAACCGTAATTTTTTGTATTTTCTCATCATAAACAAAGGGTATAAAAACTGATGCGTCTTAATTAGGTTCCAAGCTAAAGAAATCTTTTTTTTAAGAAAAAAATATGTGTTTCTCCAATGATATGTTTTTTGGTTATGAAATTTCGATGCATTTTAATGAAAATTGAATATTCTTTTTTATTAATGTTCAAGAACCCACAAAACACAAATATAAAAAAAAAATTGAATTGAAATTTCTTGTCACTTTGGTGATAATATGGGTGACAATTTTTGAAATTATGTTTTTTCAAACAAAATACTCTGTAGAAAATTTTTTCTTGAATATTCACAAATGAACATTGAAAAGTGAAAAGGCTTATTGAATACATCTTCATCTTTAATTAGGGTGAAACATTTTAGTTTCAAAAACAACTATCATGCTTGTTCTCTCTTGAATAAAACATTTCTTTCATAAACATACAATCTCTGATAAATCAACTCATGAAAAAAAATTTGATAACAATAATTTTTCACCCATATGAAACTTCTATCTTTTTCATTGAAAACATATGGGGGGGGGGGGGGGGGGGGGAATATGGCACTTCAAGCGTTTTTAGGGAAAATATTTGCAACTAAAAATAATTACTTCAAAGCACAATAAATGAGTTTTCAGAACTTATTTAGTTGATGCTTTTGAGTTTAAAACAGCAAATATTTTTTTCTTTAGGTTCCAGAATATTTTTAAACAAATGGGTGATTATTTTTGAAATCATATTCTTTCATTGAAAAAATTCGGTTCTTTATTTAGTGAAGAATATTTTTGATAAAATACCTATAAGTTATCGCACAATTGGTAGTGTTTATTTCTCACTTTCATATAAAAAATCGGTTTTTTGAAACAATCAAGATGGATGAACCATATTCGCGAAACCCTTCTAACCAAACAATTAAAACCATTGAAAAATAAACACCCCGAAAAAAGTTATGATTTCAAAAATTATCACCAAAATATTTGTGAAAAATTATGCAAAACAAAGATTCTGAAAAAACTTAACATTTAACTATGCTAATATCAATAACGACATTTCTTAAAGAATGTCAATTAACAATAGATTGTTAAATTAATAAAAGGAAGATATTGTTTCACAATTGTTATTAAGAGTTTTTGAAAAATATAAAATTTCAATTTGATAGCACTTATGATATTTTGGTGAATTCTTCGAATCAATTAAGATTCTCGAAGAATAAAGATATTATAGTGAAATAGAAAAAGATATAAAAAAACACACTCATATAATTACTAAATCACCAATGATGATCAGTTCCATATGGTCAATTCATCAGCAAAAAGAAGTAAAAATTCATGTTTAATGTATGAATGTGTTTGCTTTTTTTTTGTGAATAAATTTGTTAAACTCTTGTTTTTGAAAAGAGAAATGAAAATATGAAAATATTAATAATTTCAAATTGGAATTTTCGAATGAGAAAGTTATCAAAAGGTTATTCTTTTGCTTTTCTGAACAGAATATCAAAAGAAAGGTGGATGCCAAGAAACAATCAGCACATGTGGATGCAATTTTTTGTTTTCAATTGGTACAGTGGATGAAATGCAAATTCGATTAAACAGCATTTTCATGAGAATGAAAAGAAGAATGCCAACAATTAGACAACACTTGGAAAGAAAATTTGAAGAATAATTTTTTATCTGAAAAAAATGTGGATGATTATATCGAAAGCAGGATATTTATGTGGGAATAAAGGATGACGGAGAAAGGAGCACTGGGAAACAATGGAAAAGGAGATTGAAAGCATCGGTGATTGGACAATCCTCTGCATTTGCGAAAGAGATGGAGGGTGTGTTCTTTTAAGGAATTTTTAAAATCATTGCGAAACGAATTATTTTTATATGTTTTTCAATCATTTATTCATTCCAACAAGCAGCATTTTTGATGTTGAGCGTCGTTCCCAGGGACAACACATTTAAAGCAGCTTTTTTGAAGACAACACATTTTCTTCTCCTTTCCTTCGATCTCTTCATTGATGAGATTTTTTATAATTTGGCTGATGAAAAGAACGTCGTCTTCGAATTTGAGAATTTGTAGTTTGAATAGCCTTCAAATTGTAGTGTTTCAACAAGGAGTGAGTTTGAAATATTTTTAAAAATTTCAACATTCAGGAAAATTCATTTTTTTCATTTTTTCTTCGATTGGATACACTGGAATGTGTGTTTTCTCTCAAAGCGAAATGAATCTTATTTGTTATCGCCCCGAATTCCAACTCTGCCACTTTTTACTAGTTTTCTGTGAAGTCATTAGAATTAACTTTTTTCATTGTCATTCTTGGAATTCATAAAAACTTTCAAAGGAGATGAGCTCGATAGCAAATTTGAACAATGAGTCTTTTTCTTCGCCTTCTCCATTCAACAGCATTTGTTGAGTTCATATCGCTCATATTAATTCATTTTGTGGCAAACATCTTTTTCTTCTTCTATGTTATAATAATCAACAAAATCATCATCATCTAATTCCTCCTCCTCCTCCTCTTCTTCTCTCCAATTCTCTTCAACATATTAATTCTCTGATTGCATCTCAGTCATTTTCTGCACTTCTGTCTGGCCTGTACTCAATTAAGATCTTTTCCTCAAATGCTATTTTGACTGCTGTTGACAAAGAAAATAAACAAAAAAAGTAATTTATATTCTTTTTCACTTCTTCACATCCCAATTCGCATAAATCATATCTTGTCAGAGCAATATTGTCAAGTTCAGAGATGAAAGCAATCATTATTATGATTGTTGTCTTCAGGAGAATAAGATGAAAATCAAATGTTTATTATCTATATGAAGAAGAGAAAAAATTATTTTCTTTTAGAAATATTTATAATGAATTAATGAAAAAAGAACAAATGTGAGCTATTTTCAAAAGCGCAGTTTGAACAATTGTTATTCTCTTTCAAATAAGAAATAACTTAAACATTAATGAAATTCTTGTCATTATTCACATTCGTCAAATCCATCAATGCTTTCTCTCTGCAAATGTACAATTTTCCTTGTCGCCACAATCAGCTTTTCCGCAAATCTATTCATCTCATTCTCACATTTTTTTCTGTCTTCTCGTTTTTTTTTCATCTCAAATTACCTGGTTCTGGTTTCCAAATACAACAATTCACCACCCAATGCCAAACTCATATTTCCATGCCCTTCTCTTCTCTCTTCCATCTCTCCCAAACAGCCTCTCCCCAATAAACGTGATGCTTATCTTCCCGTCCAGCTATATCATCCCTTCCATAACCGGCTTCTTTTCAATACGCTCACACTCTGCACATAGCTCCACCGGCACCTCCGTAACCGTCATTGCCACCAGATAGTCCTGCCAGCTCTCATATGCACTCTCGTCAATCAGCTTCAAAAACTTCAAATGTGGAGATTCCTCATCAAAAATCTGTTCTTCTTCCTCTTCCTCTTCCTCGATCTCTTTCTCTATCTCTTTCATTACCAAATTAATCGAACTACCCTTTATCCCTTGCTCCTAATTTGCAGTCAAACCATTCTTCGACAACTGCGCAAATTCCTCATCTTTCACCAATTCATCTGCACTTTCATCCGAAGTTATGCCAAAAGACACAACTGCTGCTTCTTCTTCTGCTCTTGATATCTCCTGTTGGATACCATCAGATGGAGAAGAACTGCACACTTTTGGTTCAACTAAATGCTGCTTGTTTGCATAAGCCTCATCCTCAGCCTCAGTCTCAGTCTCAGCTTTAGCCTCTGCCGCCACCTTCACAAACCTCAGCAGACTCAGCCCAACCGCCTCCACAACCAGTGGTGCCATCGCTTCTTCCAGCTTCCCCTGGTTCTCTTTGATTCTCTCCACAAACTCTCTGTGCGCTGTCGGATACCCGTTTTTCACTTTATTTACTCCTCCTTCCTCTTCCTCTTCCCGCTCCTCCAGCACCGCCTGCACAATTTCCTCAGGCAACAGAACCACATCCTCCATCCTCAGCCCCACCTCCTCCATCCCCTTCTTTGCAATCTCCACCACTTCACACACTGCTGCACATCGCCCCATCTC